>NC_080790.1:70733299-71095799 GCF_028018385.1 Neofelis nebulosa
AGGTTTTCGAAACCTATACAAGACTTCTTATCCTAACAGAGGAATCCATATGGCTATGGTTCCAGAAAGGACACCCTGCAAGGGGGGATGGTATTCTGGAAAAATAAGAAGGCACCAAATTTCAAAAATTGTGCTTGATTTATTATGCTCTTATATAAAGGGAAAGAATAAATGAATATAATAAAAATATTATAATGGCCAAATAGGATTCTTTTTTATCATTAAAACAACATGCCATCCTTGAAAAGCAGTTTCTCTTCATAATAATATAGTGATTTTGTGTCATCTAATGGCATTTCTACTCTGTTTTAGGTTAATAGAGAATGTTGGAAAGGTGTCTAGAGAGACAATAAGAGGAAAGGAAAATTTATTTGGGGTAAACATTTTAAAACCACTATGTACTGGTTCTGTCCTCAGAATGTTTATGTAACATACTGAATAGCTTACACTTCTTTGCATGTCATTTCTGTTATGGTGTTTAGAAAAAACTTAGAATCTAGAACTGAATTCTGATCCTTAGTGGACTACTCTTTCATGATCCAGTTTTCTCATTTGCAGAAGGGCCACTTCACAGGACTACTGAGAGAAACAAATCTAATGGATATGAAGTAATAGTTATAGGTCTCCCAGTGGACAAAGAATTTCTGAAGGCCATATCTTTGTATCAGCATATCTGTAAATACTGAGCATTCAAAAGGTACTTGCTCATTTATCCCATATGTTATCTAATTTTTATAAAAACTTGTTAGCTATGCACTACTCACTTGAAAAAAATAACAGTGGGACTGATTTAAGGATTAAAAGCTCTGTGTTTATATTATTTTTATATTATATTTTGACTTCTAAGACACAAGTTAATTTATATAAACTCAGTAGGGAATTGTAATTTTCTTGGAAATATATGCTTGCGGTTTTGGTTTGTATTTGTTCTTGTTGTTTTTATTGTTTTGGTTAAACATTTAAATCTAGCCTGCTAGCATACTGGAAATTACATTTGCAAGAGATAGAATCTGTTTTATATTCTTCAAATATGTTTAAGCATAAATTATTCCATTTTTAAAAGTAATCTTTACAAAGTTATCTACAAGTACAGGTTTTGCAGTTTTCAAAAATATTTGGCTGTGTTTTTAAATGCATAACAGTGTTAGAATGTGACTGCTGGTGATAGGACGAGCTAACTCACTCAAAAAATCCTCGATTTACAAAACTGGATTGTAGGGACAGCAAACAAATAAGAAGGAACCTTGTCTTGTTATGAATCAGCATGAAGTGTTTTGGAAATAAGTTTCTACTATTCTTAATGATCATAGACATGGTATACCATATTCAAACAAAACTTCATTTATTTTTTGTTGTCAGTTGTTTGTTTTTCTTTAGAATTTAAACACCAATATTTGTTCTCCCTATTAAATAAGCAGTCTGACAGTGTCATAACTATATAGTCCGTTCAGTTCAGTTTATTAATTTGACCTGCTACATGGGTTATGCATACTTGTGACCAACATGATTTTAAGTATCTGTTTCCCTGCAGATTAATCCATAGTGTGTCACATTAGGGCAAGACTGTTTCTTTGGTCTGCATCAACATCATGTCTTTCAAAACAAATAAAATGATACATTTTTCCCAATTATAAAAGAGTTAAAAGAAAAAACCTTAGCTGAATTCCTAAGACTAACATGGAATGATACAAGTATAATCATCAAAACAGTCATTCCTCTGTCAGTTTAAAAGACTAAAAAAGGGAACCTTTGTGGCTCAGTCAGTTAAGCATCCCACCCTTAGTTTCAGCTCAGGTCGCAATCTCACAGTTCATAGATTCAACCCCACATCAGACTCCGCAGTGGCTGTATAGATCCTGCTTGGAATTCTCTCTCTCTCCCCCTCTGTCTACCCCTCCCTCACTCACACTCTCTGTCTCTCTCTCTCAAAATAAATAAGTAAACTTAAAAAAAAAAGACTAAAAGAAATTTAGCCCTGATTTTTTAAGCATCTGATGAAAGAATTGAAATCAGGAAACCAGGTTATTAGTATATCTCTTTGGAGAGTAAATGGAGTACTTTTTTTTAAGAGACTGTATTGAACATACAGTAGGTAGAAGAGCCCTAACGTCTCCTGATATGGACCCAGATGCAAAGTACAAACATCCTGTAGCCTTCTCCTTGCATTAGGATAACTCAAATTCACATCTTAGAAGCTACAGATTAATCCTGAAAGTGAGCAAAGTCTAGAAATTCAGAGACTTGCCTGGTCCTTCCATAGATGGCATATACTTCCTGCTTTTCATATTTCAGTATTTGTGGCCTTTTGCACACTAACTTTACCAGCTTGGGGTTCTTCTCAATATTTATTTTTTGCAGTTCTTCTTTTTAAGAGTTCATATTTTGTTCAAAACAAGTCTTCAAGTTTATATAAATGCTGAGTACATTCTCATTGTATTTATCCCAAGAAGAGATGACTGTGTTAGAAAGTCAGACTGATAATTAGAAAAGAAAGAGGAAAAAAGGAGGAAGGAAGGTAGAGGGAAAGAAAGGGAAGGAGAGAAGGAGCAAATTTGGAAAAAAGAGCACTTAAATCCTTTCAAAGGGCTTCTCTCTACATATGATAGGAAAAACTAGTGCCTTATGAAGGGCGGATCTGATGTTCTCTTTTGGGCTAAATATTTTTATGGAAACAAGTTCTTGATACTTATTGTTTATTTCTCATCTGTAAGAAAAGGGAGTAGTAACATTGATTGTATCAGCTTAGGATTTTTCACTCTCAGTCACTTTCTGAGAGTGATAACAGATTTGTTAATATTCTTAATAGTAAAATCTACCAAAAAGGACATTTGTTACCACTAAAGAAAAAGGAGACCGATATAAAAATACATATATATATATTTGGGGAACAAGGAGTCAAAGAAGCAGCTGCTTTAGGGTTATTTTATTTCATTTAATATTTTATGCTTTCAACATTGGAGAAGTTATATGTGTAACTGAATGGTTCTGGAAGCAATCCAGGACCATAAGTAATTTTTAAAAATTTTCCATGTAATTAGCTATGTGATTTTGGGTAATTTAATTCTACAGGCCTCAAGTTTCCATTTGCTAAAACAGGATGTTAGCATGAACTGTAAGCCATTGTTACTTCCAGTTTTAAATATCAAGCTTCTTGAAAATAATCAAGTGATATATGTGATAAAATCAGCAATGCGTGTATGTATATGTGCACATGCATGTATGACTTCTTAAATTGAGATATAATTCACATATCATAAAATGCACTTCTAAAGGGAACAGTTCAGTGGATTTCAGCATATTCTCATGATTGTGAAACTGTCTTCTATCTAATTCAAAAAAAACCCCCAAAACAAACAAAAAAACCCCAATCATCGTTCAAAAAGAAACCCCACACACATTAGCAGTCACTCCTGTTCCCCCCCCCACCCCCCCCACCCCCGCTCCTGCAAGCTCTTAGGAACCATTAATTTACTTTCTGACTGTATGGATTTGCCTAGCTAGGACTTTTAATACAATGAAATCATACAGTATGTGGATCTTTGTCTGGCTTCATTCACTTAACATAATGTCTTAATGTTCTAGCATCTATTAAGTGCTTTATTTTTTTTAGTAACTGAATAATATTCAGCTTTATGAATGCACTACATTTTGTTTATTCATCAAGTTGCCAGATATTAGGGGTTGTTTCCACATCTTGGTGGTTAAGAATAAAGCTGCTATGAACATTCCTGAACCTATTTTTGTGTAAACATATGTTTCAGTATTTGAATACATACCTAACTGTGGAATTATTGGGTTATACGTAACTATATTTTCTATCTACTTGTCTGTCTATCTATCTATCTGTCATCTATCAACTCTCTCTATTATCTATATATTTTGAGAAACTGACAGATGATTTTTCAAAGAAGCTGTGCCATTTTACATTCTAATCAGCAATTTATGAGGGCTATAATTTCTCTCCAAATCATCACCAACACTTGTTATTGTCTGCCTTTTTTATTATAGTGATATCAAAATTAGATAAAGTAATTTGAATAAAAGAAAACTACAGATCAACATTTCTATAAATATAGATGCGAAAATTCAAAATTAAATTAGACAAACATTATCCAACAATATATAAAAATGATACTACATAACCACTAACTAGAGTTTGGCATGAAATGTTGGATTAACATTTGGAAATAAATCACTACAGTTCACCATATTAGTAAACTGAAAAGGAAAAAAGAAAGTACGTGAAACCGTATGATTATCTCAATATTAAAAAAAAAAAAAGCATTTCACAATTTTCCATTGATGGTTTAAGCAATCAAACAAACTAAAAAAACAGCAGCAATAAAAACAAACAAAAAACCCAAATCAAAAAAGCAAATGAAAAACTTTAATGGTAGACTAAGAATAGAAGGGAACATCTTCAACCTGATAAAGAGCATTTACAGAAAACCCACAGCTGAAATCATACATCATGATGAAAGACTGAATACTCTTCCCCTAAGATCAGGAACTAGACATGGATGCTCACCATTTTTTTTTTCTTAAAGTATAATTTACATATAAAATTGTGTGTTTAAAGTTTACAATGTGATGATTTGATTTGCACATAATTGTGAAAAGATTCCCACAGTTGAATTATTTGATGCATTCATCGACTGGGGCACCTGGCTGGCTCAGTCAGTTGAGCATGGGACTTTGGATCTCGGGATTCTAAGTTCAAGCACCATGTTGGGTGTAGAGATTACATAAAAATAAAATCTTGAAAACAAAACAAAACCCATCCATCACCTCATTTGTTTACCTTTTGTGTGTGTTGGAGAATGCTTAAGATCTAGTCTTTTAGCAAATTTCAGTTATACGGTACAGTATTATCTTTGTCAACTATAGTTCCCATACTGCACATTAGACCCTCAAACTTTATTCATTTTATAACCGAAAATATGTACCCTTTTACCTACCTTTCCCCATTTTTTCCCACCCTGCCCCCAGCCCCTTGCAACCACCATTTTAATTTCTGTTACTAAGAGTACAATTTTGTTTTTTGTTGTTGTTGTTGTTTTTTAGATTCTGCATACAAATAATACCATCCAGGATTTGTTTTCCTCAGCCTGGCCTATTTCATTTAACATAATGACTTCTAGTTTCACCTGTGTTGCACACCGCAGGATTCTTTCTTTCTTTCTTTCTTTCTTTCTTTCTTTCTTTCTTTCTTTCTTTCTTTCTTTCTTTCTTTCTTTCTTTCACTTTCACTCAATAATACGTAATATATCTACTTTTTTTTTCTTTAAGGAATGCCCATTCATATACTTCTGTTCAATATTGCATTGTAGGTTTTATCCAGAGCAATTAGGTAAGGCAAAGAAATAAATTAGGTAAGGCAAAGAAATAAGTAGAAAGGAATATATAGAACTATCTGTATGTGTAGATTATATTATCTCATAGAATAGCCTAATGAACCCCCCCCCCACACACACACACTAATTAGAACTAATGAGTTTAAGGATGCAAGACACAAGATCAATATACAAAACTCTGTTGTCTTTCACACAATAGCAACAAACACTCCAAAATGATATTAAAAAGTAAGTATCCACTACAGTAGCATCCAGCCGTGTAGGTTTTTTAAGGATATGTTTCCAGCAGAAAGCATAAAAAAAAGAACCTGGGCTGCCAATTTGTAAATGCTACTTATGTTAACTTTTGAAAACTGAAATGAAGGCTTAGAGATCCTGCTTGACAGCAGCCACCATTGTTTAGAGGCATTGGTGTTTACTTTTAATATCTAGCACAGTGTTGGGTACAGGGTAAATATGTTTAAATGAACAGCACATAATGTTACTTTGCAACTGTATGAACATGGGAGCCTCCTGTTCCCTGGACCTATTTCCTGATGGGCATGTTTCCACATATTTCAGGAAAACTGTCCAGTTTCCACCACTCATCTTTTAGAACAAAAACCTTTTGTCCAGAAAGACAGATACTCAGAGGAATTGAGCAAAACAAATAAATAGAGGAAACTGATCTCTAGTGTTTTCTTAAGAAATGTCACAAGTTGGGAAAGAGGGGTGGAAAGGTTCCACTACAAAAACCAGCCTTTTAATAGGCCTCTTTCTTTGTAATCTCTAAAAAGTTCTCCACTGTTTCCAGTAGGTATTGCAAATCAGGTATAAGCCCCCAGGACTTCAGTTTAAGTTCCAACTATTTTATTTTTTTTTATTTTATTTTTTTTTAACATTTTATTTATTTTTGAGACAGGGAGAGACAGAGCATGACTAGGGGAGGGGCAGAGAGAGAGGAAGACACAGAATCTGAAGCAGGCTCCAGGCTCTGAGCTGTCAGCACAGAGCCCGACGCGGGGCTCGAACTCACGGACCACGAGATCATGACCTGAGCCGAAGTCAGATGCTCAACCGACTGAGCCACCCAGGCACCCCAGTTCCAACTATTTTAAATGTCATTCAACATTTAGTTTTATTTTGTGTGGGAAAAAATCAGAAAAAATAATTGACAAAGGACTCAATACTTCTGTAAATTGCAGTCATGTTTTTCTCCTAGATTAAAGAAAGGTTAAAAATATTTTAGCCCTTAGAATTTAAAAATCTGTCCTAAATTATCCCACAAATTTTGTGCATATAATAAAGCAACGGGAAATGGCTGTCATTTATTGATTGTTCATGTTATGCCAGGCATATTGCGAACACGTATTTGCCCAGGGTTTTTCGAATTATTGGCTTTATTGACCTTTCGTGTTGGGCAATTTTTTGTTGTGGAGGCTGTTCTCTACATTGCAGAGTGTTTAGTATTATCCTGACCTCTACAGAGTGATGCCACTAATAACCCCACCCAGTTATGAGAATCAGAAATGCCCTGTGGGCATAGTCATCTTTGACTGAGAACTTTATAACCTCAACTTTATAACCACAACTTTGAAGTAGGTATAATCATAATTCCATATATATGTATATATATATATATATATATATATATATATATATATATATATGTGTGTGTGTGTGTGTGTGTGTGTGTATATGGAGAGATGAAATAGCTTGCTCAAAGACACATAGGTAAAAGGTGCCAGAGCCTAAATTTGCAACCAGGTTTGTCTTGATGTCTGCCAGACACCAAATTCTCCTACTAAATTCTTATTTTTTGTCATGCAATAGTGGTTTACACAAGTGCACAGATTTTAAGAGTGGAGTATTGCACAAAGCAGCAATGATGATTACTCTGATATTCCAAGTTTAGATGACATTTTAGCTAACTTATTTGAACCCCACATACCCCCAATTGCATGTTTCACATCATTCTTTTCATTTCATTATTAAAAGATAGCGAGGTATCATGGTAAAAGTGTGGACTCTGGAGTCAGAATGTTTGTATTTCAGTCCCGAATGTTTCTTTTTAGCTGCATAATTTGAGGAAAGGGAATTGATCTGCCTGTATTTGAGGGTCTCCACATGTATACATGGGTTGGTGGTCGTAATTCCATGTAGAATTTGAACCAGGACGAGAGGAGTTACCATATTGTAAAGCATTTAGAACAGCAAACAGAACACAAGCTCTATAAATGTTAAATCTTAGTTTTAAAATCTAGTTTGTTTTAAGCCCATCACTTTGATAAGTGTTACTAGAAGTACGTATTTGCTTTGCTTCATTATGAGAACTAGCTAAACATTTTCTCTTCTAATACCTGAAGAGAAACTTGAGTTTCTAGGGCTGTCTCTACCACTGTTTCTTCAACACTCTTTTCCTACATGTGTGTTTCATGTATTTTGCCAATCCAGGTCTTGCCAGACAGTTAGTTCTCTCTGGAAACTTTGGCCCTACTCTGTAACCTGCTGCTACAGAACTGACTGGGAAGGCTACAGATTTCATTTATTTATTCAGTTGTTTCCCTTAAAAAATTATCACTTTCTATTTTCCAGATTCTGTGCTAAGCACTGGGTGAGAGTAAAGTGTTGCCCTCTCTATAAAAATGTTTTTGGGAGATGTAAAATGCAGCTCTCTCATATCCACCTAAGGAAACTACTTTCAAATCTCAACTTTGACTTTATCTGGCTGTTTGGCTATAAGCCAGTTGCTTACCCTCTCTGTGTTGTTTCCTCGTATACAAAAATGCCACAGTAATGGTTCCTGCCTCATGGGGGTATTGTGGTAGTTGAGATAACATGTGCAAACTACATAGTACCTTTCAAGCCTTTAGGATAAGTGTGTTCTAAATGGTAAATTTTGTTCTTGGCTCCTAGGGGTCAGTTCTGAAATAATAGTAATAAAAAGAAAACTGTGTGAGGACTTTCAGTTTGGCAGCAAATGTCAAGCTAGGTTTGAAAAATGACCATAAGTGGCCATAGGGTTCCAGCCAGGATGTCACAGAACATTGGTACATCCAGAGATGCACTAGGACTGAAAAAAAAGGGTTATATTTTCTGGGTTTTGTTTAATGTGGTAGAAAACAATCTGGGTTGAAGGGAAGGATTTTTTTCTTAAATACATACCCTGATCCCTGCTCTTTGAAGCTTTTCCTGTGATGCTAACCCCACTGATATCTCATCCTCAACACGTTTGGCAATTTATTCCTGGACTTTATAAAATTTATTTCTTTTAAAATCAGTTATTCTGGATATGTTTTGATTCCCCAATTAGATTCTAAACTTGTAGGCAGTAAATATAGCTCTCTTTTTCTGGTAACTTATAGCACCTGGCCTAGCATTTTTATATAGTCATGTTAGATTAATATGTGTCAATTGACTAAAAACAGTAATAGGGAAACCAGTGTGTTTGCTCACAAATTTTGGGAAATGCTGACCAAGTCTTCCTTCAATTGGTCTTGTTCTACAGCCAACTGACATGTTTATTTATGGTCATCTGACATAGCTTTAGGGAACATTTGAGAAGCTTTCATACTTGGTTTAATAATAAAATTCGCTTTTACACAGGCATATCTGCAAACTCACTTAAAAAAACTATTTAAAATTTTCCTCTTTAAAGAAGGAACACCGTAGCTAACTAGATGATCACATTGAATGCTGTGCAACCACCACTCACTTCTCTATAATTAGTCTTTGAACTGCACTGAAGAACTGTAATTGAACAATGCTGATGGCAGTCAGGCCTGAGCCTCGCCTCTCCTGGTTTTTATTTACTAACAGTTTTGTGATGTGTGATTTTCATCCTATTCATAATATCTCTGGTGTATAATTATTTGCAGGCTTCACTTTATATTCTTTATGTATGAGTAGCGACTTAGGCCAGCTATGGATTAAAATGCTACTCCCCTAATGAGACCATTGTGTGTGGGAGTGGGAGTGGGAGTGAGAGAGAGGATGAAACCATTACACCCTCACACCTGGCTCCTTCCCTTTGTTCTCCTTCCCCAGCTGTCTTTCCTCACCAGCTGCACTTTACATGTGATTGTCACTTGAGTCAGTCTTCATGGCTAAGTCTGTTCACTTCCCATCTGAAAGTACTGTGCACTAACCCCGTTAGGTACTGGGACCATCCTGACCTAGTCAGATGTCATCACTAAGTCTCTCATTTTGCTTTGCTTGCTCTGTTATGAATCCTGGTTTTTGGAAAGTAAGAGTTTTTCTTTGTAGGAAGCTTCTATTGAGTGCTTGCCTTATGGAAACTCCATCTCTGTCTTGGTTTCCAGTTTATGAATAACTGAAATTCAGCCTTGAATCCCAAACCTTATGATGAAAACCTTTTGCCTAAGGTCACCCCTCCTGTTTTCCTGTCTGATTATCTGTGTTCCTAGGATTCTTGCCACTGGGTGCTATTCTATCCCCTTTATTACCTACCCACTCATCCATGTTTTCTTTCCAGCACTGCTGGACCTTGAGTATTTGCTCCATTTTCAAGTGCATCTGTCAATGATTCAGTTCCTGGATGTCCCTCATCTGTTCCATAAGCTGCTGAAACATTCCTGTGTCATACTCTTTGTGAGTAGCATTTGCATCAACTGAAAGCAAACTTGCAAACCGAGCATTGGCAGTAATATCTAGTCAGTTTGGGAATGGAAGTCTCCACAACGTGGTCCATATAACGCCACCTCTTCAAAATAATTGACCAAGTAGCTTTAAAATCATTGTATTAAATTAGAATTGAGCAGTACTGTTATGCTTTGGTTTTTGACTTCCATTTGGAAAAAAGAAAACATGATATAAACATGATATAATGAGAAAAGTAGTGAGATTTGATGGTATATAATTTCTATATATGGCATATATAATACTTCAGGAGGAGGAATAAATGGTTAACCTTATTAAAATGGATGACTACTTTAGGCCTCTGGGTGTCATTAAAAATTTTTGCTTTCGTGTGCCTGTATGTAGGGAAGTGTGGGCTAGGGAGTTCGTACATGAGGTATGTAGAAAATGTAGATCCAACTATTAAAAAATGTTCTTAATTAATGTGTGTATTTTGTCCCACAGTGGGACTTCTTAATTCTGGTTATATATATATGTATGTATATATATATATATATATATACATACATATATATATAACCTACACACAATATTCCATATCATGGCAAATGGTATGATTCCAATATGTCAATTGAATACAGATTAAGATTTACTTGTCTGATTGCAACAGCTTTTTTTTTTTTTCTATTTCAGTTTTTAGAGTCTACATGATCTATAATGTAATTGGTGTGGTCCAATCACATCACATATTTAGATCATTTACTTCCAACAGTGTAAGCACAACTCCTAAACTAGAGAACAGGAAGTGAGCTACACCTGACCTCTTATTGTATTCTATACATTTTGCCAAGTACTTCTGAAACATCATATTATAACAACCTCATAAGATTTTCTTTGCTCTGTCTTAGGAAACTAAGACTCAGACACTTTGAGGAATTTGCCTTAGGTTTAATAACAAATAGCTGAATCAGGATTTTAACTCTGTTCAACAGATCTGGTGTCCACAATGGGTCCACGCTTACCCTATTCTACATTCCATCAGGAGGTGAAAATGAATAAGTAAAGGAAAGTTAAAGCCTGTCTCTTAAATCTCCATGTGCCTGCCCTATTCTTGCCAGGTAACAGTGTTCATCTCCCTTAGTACTTTTCTGCTCCATATATATTGACCGTTTATGGATCACATTCTATGTAAAGCACTCTGTTGGGCTCAGGATGGAGCACAAAAAAGCGTAAGAGATGGCTCTTTGTGCAAAAAAGTGCAAGAGATGGCAGCTCACTTTCTGGTTGACTTGTCAAAATTATCCCAATAGAGGTGATTAATAAAAGTGGCCAAGTATGTCAAGTGGGAAGGTGGAGGTGAAACTCACTGTGATCTAGCATAGATGAGGAAGGGTGGAAGATGATTCAGAATAGGAAAAAACAGGAGTTACTTTGAAGAAGTGATTTGGAATCAGTTTGGATGGCCTGGCCTGATGCTGACCTATTATCTCATAACAGGCAGTTAGAAACATGCTTCTGTACCCTCATCAGAAGTGCTTTTCCTTCTTTTATTTTTTGTTTGTTTAAATTTTTTTAAATATAATTTATGGTCAAATTGGCTAACATACAGTGTTTAAAGTGTGCTCTTGGTTTTTGGGGTAGATTCCCATGGTTCATTGCTTACATACAACACCCAGTGCTCATCCCAAATAGTGCCCTCCTCAATGCCCATCACCCATTTTCCCCTCTTCACCCCTGCCATCAACCCTCAGTTTGTCTTCTGTATTTAAGAGTCTCTTGTGGTTTGCCCCCCTCACTCTATGTTTATAACTACTATTTTTCCCCTTCCCTCCCCCCACGGTCTTCTATTAAGTTTCTCAAGTTACATGTATAAGTGAAAACATATCTGTCTTTCTCTGATTTATTTCATTTAGTGTAATACCTTCCAGTTCCATCCATGTTGCTACAAATGGCATGATTTCATTCTTTCTCATTGCCAAGTAGTATTCCATGGTATATGTAAACCACATCTTCTTTTTCCATTCATCAGTTGATGGACATTTAGGCTCTTTCTGTAATTTGGCTCTTGTTGAAAGTGCAGCTATAAACATTGGGGTACGTGTGCCCCTATGCATCAGCACTCCTGTATCCTTTGGATAAATTCTTAGTAGTGCTATCTCTGGGTCGTAAGGTAGTTCTATTTTTAATTTTTTGAGTAACCTCCACACTGTTTTCCAGAGTGGCTGCACCAGTTTGCATTCCCACCAGCAGTGCAGGAGGGTTCCCATTTCTCCACATCCTTGCCAGCATCTGTTGTTTCCTGAGTTGTTAATTTTAGCCACTGTGACGAGTGTGAGGTGGTATCTTAGTGTGGTTTTAATTTGTATTTCCTTGATGATGAGTGACATCGAGCATCTTTTCATGTGTCTGTTGGCCATCTGGATGTCTTCTTTAGAAAAGTGTCTATTCATGTCTTTTGCCCATTTCTTCACAGGATTATTTGGTTTTTGGGTGTTGAGTTTGTATCCAAAATCTATAAAAAAACTTACCAAATAGTTTACATTTTTAACAGTTTAAATTTTAACAAAAATAGTTTTCTTTTCATTTAGTTTCCATATTTTGCTTCTAGAACATGAAGTCAGTGATGTCATAGACCATGTCTGACTTGTTTATCTCTCTATCTCTGACACCTACAAACCGTCCCTACAATGTAGCAGGTTCATAATAAAAATTTGGTGGAAGGGTTAGACAAAAGCATCTTTATTTTGCTTTCTGGTTACTAAGGAAGCTCATGTTAAAGGGCTTTGCATTTTGAATATTCTTTTCAATACATTTGGGCCTATTATTACAAACAAGGGTGGGAATTAATAGGTTTATCATTTTGTTGTAGTATTTGTAAGTGTGAGAAAAGATAGAACTTTTACCAGGGTCTCAGTTTCGATACATACTTTGTATAAAATATATTTATATAGGTCCTGCTTTAGTATCCTAAATTGAAATTCATAAATATTATAGTCTAGTAAGAGATGACATAGTTTATATACCACATAGTTTCCAAAATCAATATAATTCCATATAGTTAAATGTAAAGATGAAATATGAGGAAGGTACTTTTATAAAAATATATGTGTCTCAATGTGCAAATATTCAGGCATGTAAATAATAAAAGTCATAAAAGGTACTCAGCTGCTTATACCTAAATATAGAAGTTCCTTGAATATAAAGCCACATTTGCACAAATGGTGGTGTGTTATATTGGTGACTCATACTCTGAGAGGTATTGTATTTGGTGACTTATTTTTTGAAATGGTGAACAACTCTTGATAAATTTGCAAAAAAAATAAGTTGTATGCTTCTCTAGGCTTACATAATTGCTGCATTCTGAAAACAAAACCAAAAACCAATAAACAAAAAACAAACAACCAAAATAACAAAAATCCAGTTCAAGTGTACAAAAAATACTTAGTGTTTACTTGCTTAAAATTAAATTCTAGGGGGAGGAGAAGGAAAAAAAAAAGAGGGTACAGTGGGAGAGAGCCAAAGCATAAGAGACTCTTAAAAACTGAGAACAAACTGAGGGTTGATGGGGGGTGGGAGGGAGGGGAGGGTGGGTGATGGGTATTGAGGAGGGCACCTTTTGGGATGAGCACTGGGTGTTGTATGGAAACCAATTTGACAATAAATTTCATATATTGAAAAAAATAAAAAAAAAATTGAAAGGGTAAAAAAAATTAAATTCTAGGCTCCAATAATTATAAAGAGGTTATTCATTCAGATATATAATAGGGTATTTTGAAGCAACATGGAACATACTGACTATCCTTTGCATTATAGGACATCTAGTATCCTTGACTCTTCCATAAGAAATGTCAGCACAGCCCCATGTTCTACTTATCTATCTCTCTATTTCTCTCTCTCTCTATCTATCTATGCAATCACAAATTTAAAAGATTTGTGCCTTTGGGCTGGTATTACCCACTTTGAGAACCATTGTTGTAAACAAATAAGGGGATAGGCAAAATTTAATTTATTTCTCTCTTGCCTTTAGTTGATGCATAAATTTCTCCCTTCAATCAGATCTACTACCCCTGGCATTGGTTGCCTTCAGTCATTCTTTCATCCCATCCCTTTTCAGCCCTCATGGTGTCCTCAAGATGCATCTCCCAGGAAATAGTCTGGGCTTTGAGCCTAGGCTTTCTCAACCCTTATTACAGCTTCTGTTATTGAGGAGTGTAAGAAAATCTGATAAATTAACTCCCAGCATACTACTGTTGACCTATAGGGACTTAAAGCTTTACTTGAAAACAATTGTATGTGTGTACTGTGTGTGTGTGTGTGTGTGTGTGTGTGTGTGTGTGTGTGCGTTTACCAAGATCAGAACTAATCATCTGTTTAAATTTCAGACCTCTACCATGTGTCTGTGTATCTGTGAAAGAATCAGTTTTGCTGGCTTTCCAAAGCCATTCCATAGTTTTGCTAGCCACCTATATAAACCAGAATTGTCAGGTTATTTAATATCTTGGAGATTCAGATTTTTCTGCTATAAAATGGAAATGATAATTAAAACTATTGTGTCTGTGATTATTAAATAGCATATCCTCTGTGTAACATTGTTAACGTAAACCCAAAGACACAGTTGATGTTAGTGCTTATTGTTATCCCAAAAAGTCTTTGCCTTTTATGTTGCTGTGGGTCTTTGGTTCTAAGTTAGGAGTGATTTTGGTGGGGATTGGGGAGGTTGTTACTGGTACTTAGTGGCTGGATGCTACTTAACATCCTAAAACGCACAGGACAGTCCCCTTAGGAAAGAATTTTCCAGCCCAAAATGTCAATAGCGATGAAGGTGAGGAAACCCTGCTATAGATATGTAGCACATAGTCTTCAATTTATTGTTAATATTTGCTTTTCATCTGCTTTCTTTTATTCTTGAAGAGAAAAAGCTCATGAAGTGAACTCAGATTCACTGAGTTATTTCTGTAATGAAAGCCAGCCTGAATTGCCACATACATATTCTGAGAAATGAATGAGAACAAGGTATATGATTTCACATGCTTATAAATATTTCTTTTAATTTTTATTGCTGTTAAGACCCATTCATTTTCATTTTCCCTTCTGTATAGCTTTCCTATTTGAATTATTTACAAAGCTAATATCTTGTCACATTTTAGAAGATTTGTAGACTTCAGAAAAGACTTCAGAAAAAGCAAATCCAGCCACTTTCTCCCACTACTTTGGGAAAAGAAATAGTGAGTAGCAAAGTGTGGAAACATTTATAGGTTGCTCTAAACATTAGGCCAGGAGATGGTTCCAATATTTTTAGTCTGCTTAGCACACAAGTAACCAGCACTTCCATACATGTTCTTGTTTTAATTGCTCTCTGCTGCCATCACATAATTATATATAAGGTCGCAAAGGAATTGTACTTTTCCCAGAATCTTCTTTGTACATATACCCTTCAAAAAGAAATAGGTGAGGCATGCATAAATGATATCAAGAAAAGCCTGTTTGGGGCTCTGGAATCAGTCATCTGTGGGGATATCTGACCTGTGAAATGCAGGGTTAGCAGATGTTAGTGCATGGCAAGGGCTGGCTGTGCAAGTAAAAGCACTGCAGGGAAGTTTTTATTTTGAGTTCCCAATTTTTCCAAGATATCAGAAGATTCTCTCCTTGCAGAAACAATGAGAAGCTATTAGGAGAATGAAGGCCTGAGTAGGAATGCAACCACACCATATATTGCTCTGCAAAACGTGTTCCCATTGGAAAACATTGCAGGATGTCTGGATTGCAACAGGAAGAAGGAGAGTGAGAGTGACCTTTTTATTCTGGAGACAAAATGGAATTACCAGATGAGAACTGTGGTCTTCTCTATGCCTTGTATTCCCCAGTTTGATTTTTTTAAATGTGGAACTATATTAATAATGATTTTTTTAAAGGCTGTTTCAGTATGAGTATGTGTAAACTGTTCTGCCAAGTCTATTTCTTGATGTCATTTTCTGACCCTTGGAAACGTCAGAATTGAAATGAAAGGTAAGTGACTAAATTAGACACATTTTAAACCAAATACACTTTCATCCTGTTTGTTTATCTAAACTCCTATTTCAACTCTATATTGTGTTTGAATAGTGATTTGTTTTCCCTTTTCTTTTGAGTCCCATGTGTTGTTTGGGAAATGAGAATATGTAATAAGATGCATTTACAGAATTTTAATAAATTGGTTAAGATAGTGGTGATAGCCAGGGATTTTCAGGTTTTTTTCTCCTCCTGTCCTGGTTGCACGGTCCTAGACACAAATCTACTTATTAACAAACACTGGAGTATTTCAGTGTATTTATTCCCTTGGGTGTGTAGAACAGATTTAGCATTTTTTCTTTGCTGCCTGGTTGTCACTTTTCTCAGCAAGTTTTCTTGGTGTACCCTAACAGCAGATCTAAAATCGATGGATAAGCCGTTTTGAATTCATGGAAATACCCGTTCAGTACATTTACAGTGTTCCGACAACTGTTCAGGACAAGGGTGTCTTTTTCATTGTCCCTAATTGTAAATTATCTATCATTTCTTATAAAAATAGAGCTCCAAACCTATAATTCAGTTGAGTGTCTTGACTATGGAACACAGACAAAAAGCAACCGTGCTCAATCAGTGACTGCCAGAGAGGGAGTTGTCTATGCTGTGACTACTCTGAAGTCCAAAAAGAGTTGCTAAGTTTTATTTTTACATTAGAAGCCTGGGGAACAATATGTATCTGGTGCCCCCTGAATCATCAGAATTCTTCTGAAATGAGTGAATTCTAAGCCAGTGAGAGAGACTTCAGTAAGACCGGAGCAACCAGTGAACCCTTGAAGAGCAAACAGAATTTGGAAAATATTAACCTACCCATCAATATTTTTAGTTTTGATTCTTATTTTACTTCCTGGCATCACATTTAATACACTTGTATAAAATTATTAGTCATCTACTGGCTTTTATCCCCAAAAGTGAAGAAAGAGCACTTACTATATTTTTAAAGTACTTTTAATTATAATTGTGTTCCTCATGCAATTTAGTTGAAGTGTGTTTTTTAATTTGTCATCTGGCTATTTCACTTATAAAAGGTATCTAGGTATTAGTACTAATTGCTTCATATAAATATTTAGAAATAATACCAGATTTAGTTTGGTGAATCTTTAAATTGCCATGGAAATGTTTAATTAAGTCTTCCGTAATATTTAATAGTCACGATGATTTTAAAATGTTGTCAATATTAAAATGTTAAGATGTACATGCATTAACAGATAAAAGAAAACAAAAATCACCTCAGGAAATTATTTAAAGTGCACTTATAGACAAAGACTTATTTTTTCACGGAAGGAAATTGTGGTATCTGTACCATATACATTATAAACATATTCTGGGAAGCGTGTTTTGAAATAGTAATAGTAATATATTCTAAAATAAAGTGAATAATTTTCCAGCATCACCTGAAAAAGAATTTTTAACTTATTTTGAGATAAGTCAGTGTTTTACAAATGGCAAGGATGTATGGATGGGACCATGCTATCATCCTGAATAAAGGAAATCAGTACTTTACAGATTGTATAACCTATTAGATTGATACTCAGAATGATTAAAAGTTTTTTTTTTTCTTTTCACTAGTGTGAAAAAGTAATTTAGGAAGTACACTGTTAAGTAGGTATTATATATGTATATCTCACTAGAAACGGGGGGAACTCTCATAGTTTGTTTGGATGTGTACCTTTTCCTAAGCATTTGATAGAGGATTGTTCTATTGCTCTGTTAAAGAATTTTATGACACTGAATTTGTATTGATGGCTTTTAATCCTTCAAAGTACAAAGATAGACTCCACAATATAATCTAAGCACTATAATAAAAAGTTTGTTCTGCCTACTGTCTCTGTATCATGGATGAATTTATTATCTTACCCAGCACAATGTACTTTACTTCTCCATTACTGTGCGTGGGCAAACCGTAGTTATGATATTGAAATGAGTAACTGTAGTAATAGATTATCATTTTGCTTGTTTCAGTTCTCTTAAATTATTGGATATTCAGTTTCAGAAGGTATTTCTAAATTATTCAGTAAAAATGATTTATAAATAATAGTAGTTGTATATTTGAGCTAAAGGAGTTGATATCTCTCCTTGATTCATCTCTTCATTTACTTGTTCACCAAATATTTATTAAATTCCTTCTGTATGTCACGGGTTATACTAGATGCTAAAAATAGGATATATTGCTTATTTTTTGTAGATATGTTGATTTGGTTAATTTATATGTTTAATTTCAGAAGTCAGCTCCAGCTTCTAGTACCCAAATTGATGTTAGACAAAATTGATGTACAGCTTTGTTGTGGAAGAAAATTTTGGTTGCAAAGGAAAGAAACATTGGGAAATTAAAGACCGATCATAACTCAGATAATCACTGCCCAGTAAGGGTTTGCCAGCAGAACAGAACTGCCTTTTTTGATTAAATAGTCTGTGTCAAGCCTCCAGAAATCTTATAAGAAGCCATATATAGGAAACTGATGAACTATGCAGTTCTATTTCATCCTTTTCTTCTTGTTAGATAGCTTAAGCAACATTCAGCAAAAGCAAGAATTATTTGGATTTTAATGGATTCCAGTGCATTCAGCACAAATTTCTTTAAGTCTGTATCACTTGACATTATCTCAGTGAATATGTTTGTTATCTTTCAAAGTTCAAATCAGAGATATTTAATGTTTGAAATTTGTTTTCCATCCCCCATTTTCAAGTATACTGAGGTGAGGGTAATTTTCATACTGCTTAGATTATCTTACAAATTTGATTGGTCTTTACTTGATTGTTACAGGTAAAAATCCCAATATAATGCCACACTGATAGAATGTAAGCAAATGGCTAAATGAGTGTCCCTACCCTCATATTGTCAGATGTGAGAATAGTGGGGTAGATTCCCCACACCCAGAGTAAAGTTGTGTACTGGTTCAAAATAATCTATATGACAGCTTTTCCCAATGTTTACTCTAAGTATGGTAATAGGCTGCAACAACACAATACAGGATTTCTATACAAATAAATGTTGGAAATACTGGGTTGTGCAAAGGTATGCAGTTTTTTCCTTTTTTTGTTTTTGTTTTTTTGTTTTTGTTTGTTTTTTTATTGCAGGACATCTCAGCATCTTCACTTGGTAATCATGCACTTTGAATCTCTGACAGAGGAGTATAAGTGTCCTAACCTTATGTGTCAAGGGCTCCTGGACAAATATCTCTTTAATACTAGTGTTCATAGTATGGCAGTATGCTCATGTTTATAGTGTTCTATGGACTCTTTCCAAATATATTGGTCAAGGACTTCTTTTTTTAATTTTTTTTTTTTTCAACGTTTTTTATTTATTTTTGGGACAGAGAGAGACAGACAGAGCATGAACGGGGGAGGGGCAGAGAGAGGGAGACACAGAATCGGAAACAGGCTCCAGGCTCCGAGCCATCAGCCCAGAGCCCGACGCGGGGCTCGAACTCACGGACCGCGAGATCGTGACCTGGCTGAAGTCGGACGCTTAACCGACTGCGCCACCCAGGCGCCCCAAGGTCAAGGACTTCTTAAAAAGACATTTGTCATGACTAATGTACCTTGGGGTTGACTTCAGGAAGTGCTGCATTATGATGGCAGTCTGTAGGCTCCTAAGCCCACCTGATCTTTCGCAAATTCTAGAATTCTAGAGCAGCTGTGAGTGAATTTTATGCAACTTGCATCCTTTGAGGTTATCCCAGATTAGATGTGACTTCCAGGGGTCTTCAAACATAGAGCTGAAAAGAGCAGCAATTAACAGCAACAGCAGCAGCAGCAGTAGCAACAGCAATAATAATGATTGACAAGTATATAACTTTTTTTTCAAAATGCTTTTAAATCTTGATACTTTATTTTTACAACAAACTTGTGGTAAATTCACTGTGTCGTGTTGTTTTCTAATTTATGTTTGAGAATAACTTAGAAAGGTTCAAAAGCTTGTCAAGTTTTTGTGTCAGGTTTATACTCCCCTACCCTCACCTGTTCTATAACTAATGATTTTCTAAGATAACATTTAAATTGTACTAGCTGAGAGTTAGGATCTAGAGCAGGGGTCAGCAAACTGTGGTTCAGCAT
Organism: Neofelis nebulosa; assembly: GCF_028018385.1. Taxonomy (NCBI): domain Eukaryota; kingdom Metazoa; phylum Chordata; class Mammalia; order Carnivora; family Felidae; genus Neofelis; species Neofelis nebulosa. Next base: position 70,753,330 of record NC_080790.1, read on the forward strand.
TAGGGAAACTATGACCTATAATCATAGATCACTGGGAGAAATCTGGCCCAATGATTGTTTTAATTTTTTAGGTAATGTTTTATTGGAGCACACATTTGTTTATGTATTGTTGGTGACTACAACGGAGTTCAGTGGTGGCAGTAGGGACCAGATGGCCTGAAAATCCTAAAATATTCACTATCTGATCCTTCTTAGAAAAGTTTGCTCACGCACTCTCAACAATAGCCAAATTATGGAAAGAGCCTAAATGTCCATCAACTGATGAATGGATAAAGAAATTGTGGTTTATATACACAATGGAGTACTACGTGGCAGTGAGGAAGAATGAAATATGGCCCTTTGTAGCAACGTGGATGGAACTGGAGAGTGTGATGCTAAGTGAAATAAGCCATACAGAGAAAGACAGATACCATATGGTTTCACTCTTATGTGGATCCTGAGAAACATAACAGAAACCCATGGGGGAGGGGAAGGAAAAAAGAAAAAAAAAGAGGTTAGAGTGGGAAAGAGCCAAAACATAAGAGACTCTTAAAAACTGAGAACAAACTGAGGGTTGATGGGGGGTGGGAGGGAGGGGAGGGTGGGTGATGGGTATTGAGGAGGGCACCTTTGGGGATGGGCACTGGGTGTTGTATGGAAACCAATTTGACAATAAATTTCATATATTGAAAAAAATAAAAAAAATAAAAAGGGGAGTCCTTCCTAAAAAAAAAGAAAAAAGAAAAGTTTGCTCACTCCACATCCAGGTCATGGCCTGAACTAGAGGCTATGTATAGATGTTAGAATGCTGTTTATGTCATATATTGTGTTTATAGGATGTGATGATTAACAGAAAACATGGAGGTAGTTTCCCCAAAAAGAAACCTACATTTGTAGTGTTAGTGTAAATGATACTAGTTGTTAATTTACACACATTCCTATGCATTAATTATGGGTTTTAGCACACCACAGTACTAGCTGAGCCTGCGTCCTTCAACACAGAGGGTTATTTAATTATTGCTGCTAGAGGCTTTAATCAAGTCCTTCTTATAGAAAACAAACAAATGATTAGCCTTTACATTGCAGGCATAAACAGGAATTTGACTCATGAATTTCCTAATTATACTGCACCATTTTGAAAATCAGTTGGCATTCAAATTCTTGCTGTTACTCCGTGTACAATTTCCTTTTGCAAGATAGAAGTATAAGATAAAAAATTGTTGTTAAATATGTTAAGATTCAAGTTAGGTTTAATTTAAATATTTTTTCCCTACTTGCTCATACCAAACGATTAAACTGAAGTAGGGGAGTAATTAGGTGTTAACTGTGTGTCAGCTACATGCTATATATTCTATATGACTATCACTAATTTATTCTTACATTAATCCTATGAGGTAGGTTTCATTATTTCCATTTTAAATATGAGGCAATTGAGGCTCAGGATGTGAAATGACATGCTCACTGTCACATCAGAAAGTAGTCTGTGATGGGACTCAATTGGAACTCCTAATCTCTGGGACTGGCTCTGGCTTCCTTCCACACTGCCATTTTGCCTCAGCCACAAGGACAAGGGCCTATTCTCCATGATTTCTGTGACCGGTGCCTAAAATGGATAAGCTCTTCCCAATTTTTCTTTTTTTTTTCTTTTTTTTTTTAATTTCCAATACGTGCCTTTGGTTTTGCATAACAATTGGCAAGTAAAATTCACATCCCAGGTTTATAGCACTAGAATATCCTGATTACTCTTTCAGCCATGTGAAAAATAAATTATGAAATTAGATCTACAAGTTTCTTTTTAATTCCATCTAAACAAAAACAACCAAGTTCTGCATATTTTGAGTGCTGAAGCCAATTTTGATTTTACCAGAGATACAAGGTGGGTCATAATTTCTTCTTTCCACTTCCATCATTTGACAGAAATCAAATGCCAAATCTCCCACAAATAAAATTTGCTTCTTATGTAATTGTCCTTAAGGAGTTCTTTGGAAGAATAAGGAAGTATATCTATAAGAAAGTATTTCCCTTTCGGTACTAGTTTCTAGCATATTCTTAGTGTCTTTGCAGCATATATTATATTCTGAGAATTATTTCACAGTGCATTTTTCTTTACTTTGTGTGGAAGACTGATCTGAGCTAGATCATGAGCCAAATTCTTTTATTTTCCCAGAGCTGCACTGAAGTCCTCACAGACAGGAATTTTTATTGTGATGATTGCTTCTTGTTCAGATCTTTACAAGACCATTGGGATATTTCCTAGGATAGGATTCTTGATGGGAAGACTTACGTGGTGGAGGTTACTCTTGGTAAAGGGTCATAATCTAGTCCAAGGTTTTATAGAACTTTCCACTGTTAACAGAAGATACTACTGGACAGTCCTGGTTTAGAAAGTAAAATAGAAAAGTTCTTAGACTGTGTATCTTTTTGCTAATGGCATTTATGTATTAGTAGCTTACCCACTCTGGGTTTCACTTTTTTCATGTGTAAATGTAAAAAAAAAACATATATATGAGTACTCCATCTCTTTTTGATGCAGACAAACGTTAAATGATTAACTTGCAAATTTTGATATATGTGGTTTCAGATGCTCTTTTTTTTTTTTTTTTGGTAGGGACTTAGTTGGTTACTCTTTATCATTTTTCAAACCTTTCAATATGGGAATCTGTTAGAAAGAAAATTAGAATTCAGTTTCTTATTTGAAATTCATGTGAAAAGAAAAAAAATAACCAATTTGGGTTATTTTAAGGAGTTTAAGAAGTATGCAGCTTTGATCTGATTTGTTAGCTGAAGTCTGCTTTTCAAACAACTTTGGCTGTTATCTATACCATTCGTTTTGGAGTTTCATTCATAGTTATGATCCTGAGGCCAATTAACCAAGGTTTTATCATGTGTTATAAAAGTGGGCCTTTGATTTGATTTTTTTAATCTGTTAAGCAAGATAATATTCATTTCAGTTTTAAAATTGTGGAACTCTAAATTTCTGAATACCATTGCACTTGGGTTCATTATAAAAAGATAAATTCAGTCAGAATTTATGGGGCTGTAAATAGGATTAAACTACAAATAGCAAATAATTATGTTTCTTAGTGTGTTGTATTTAAAGGTAGGTCTTGGGGCACCTGGGTGGCTCAGTCGGTCTAGAGTCTGACTTCAGCTCAGGTCATGATCTCACAGTCTGTGAGTTAGAGGCCCACATCAGGCTGTGTGCTGACAGCTCAGAGCCTGGAGCCTGCTTCAGATTCTGTGTCTCCCTTTCTCTCTGCCCCTACCCTGCTCATGCTCTGTCTCTTTCTGTCTCAAAAATAAATAAAAACATTTAAAAAAATTAAAAATAAAGGTAGGTCTTGTGTAATGTCTTTACGGGAAAGTCACTGACAACTTTAGTTGAGTACTATATGACTCTATACAATGGATGATTCAGTTATTTCTGCCAAGTTATCTACAGTATGTAAAAACATTCTAATCAACATCCATCCCATTGGAATCAGAACATGTCTATCACATTTACCAGCTTGGCATCCCTGACGATCATATTTAGAAATGAATAAAGAAAACTTTAAATTATGTATTTCTCATATACACAGTTGATGTAGTTGCTTAGAATTGCTTTAATTGGATGGAGCATTTTAGTTTAGTAACTACCCATCAAGTATCATGATGGCCAATTTAAGTGAAACATGAGATGACTATTCTGACCAAAATGCAGAAAATGCTGTTTTAAATTAAAAAAAATAAAAATAATGTTTTTTATTTTTGAGAGAGAGAGAGGGAGAGAGACACAGAATCCCAAGCAGGCTCCAGGCCCTGAGCTGTCAGCATAGAGCTCAACATGGGACTTGAACTCCCAACTGTGAGATTATTACCTGAGCCAAAGTCAGATGCTCAACAGCCTGAGCCACCCAGAAACCATGAGAATGTCATTTTAAATACTACCTTTCTGGGTTTTTTTCTAAGTTTATTAAGGCAAAAATTGGAAGGAAAACTAAAATTTATTTGAGATCATCTTAAAATGTCACCAGTGTAACCATACTGAAAATTCACATTCTATCCAGTACAAATATGTGACCTTAAAACATGTCATTATAATTAATAAATCATACAATTTATTAAAATTATGAAAAATTTAATTCATACAATTTCATTTAAATAATTTTAATTTAATTAAAATATTTGTTTTTATGGATATCTTACTATATGTATATCATGAAACATTAGATTACATGCAGGAAACAGTACTAGTATTTCACAGAAGGTGATTTTTTTTTTTTAAAGAAGCTCCTTAAGCCATTATTTTAGTGGGATTATTTGCATTTCAATTTTTTTGTTTTAATTCAAATAATTTGCTTCCTATAAATATGGTATAAGACTTTAGGATGCATGTGATTGATAAACCTCCATGGTATGGAGGAAAGAACATATAATTTGGGGTCAAAAGAGCTGATTTCTACCATTTAATTGTTCAATTTTCATTTATTCCCTCATGTTTATTGAGTGTTTACAATGTGCCAGAGACTGTGCTAAGAATTGTGTATGAAGTGAGGAATAAATAGGTATTATGTGCACCCCACTGGATTTTAATAGTTACTTTCTTAACTGATCTTGGTCCACATCATGTTAATAATTAATAAGATTACATAAATGGTTTTGTGAATTTGAGTGCAGTTGTTGTATTTCTGCCACATCACCATCATCATCTTCATTTTCAGCTCTACTTAAGAAACAACAGTCTATGAAGGAAAATAATTTAGAAATGTCCAGCTAATGCATCTCAAACTGGCTCAGAATATTTTAATAGAAATGAATACTAAAACCCTTTGATTTACTTTGCCCAAATAAAAGTGTTTCCAGTTGTTAAAGTTCTTTACTTCTGATGTGAGAATACAGAAACTAAATTTAGCCTTTTGTGGCAAGTAAATTTTGCCTATGAAAAGAAACTTAATCATCTTCATCCCACATTGCTAGCTTCATAGAAGTTAAGCAGGAAATTAATATTGGAAATTAATTACTCATTAAAACACACTTATTAAGCAACTCTTATATGTACACACCAGGCTAGCAGCTGAATAAAGGAAGAGGAACAGAGAAGACACTGCTCTTAAGTAACCAACAGTTTGTATAAGGAAGCATTAATTATAATAATGCCATGGCTAACATCACTAAATAGGTATTATCTACACATAAAATGCTTTACAATCTGTCATTATTGAATAAGTGGTTTTGCATTATTTTACTGCTATGAGCCACAGCCTCTCTATGGAACAAGTTAAACACTTAGCACATGGGAAAATTAAAGAAATCTTCTAAAAAATTGTATCTAGATTCCTAAAACTGATTTGTGGTGGCAGAACCTAAAAGGATCCTAATGAAACATTGCAGTATTGCATGCTGTCAGGAAATCCCTAGATTCTCTAAGGATTTCTAGTTTTAATGATTCAGTGTACTTGTTGACTCTCTCAATTCATTCAAATCATTTTTCCTTTCACTCTGTGAATATTTTGTTCCTATTTATAAATTTTAAAGTGTTTGATTTAGTTATTTATGTTGATAGACTCATGTACGGTTATCAAGTCTGTTCCCTTAATTTCCATTCAAAACTTTTCCCATACTACTCTAGGAGAAGCATATCAATAAAAAAAAAAAAAGAAGTAGAAGAAGAAGAAGGAATCCTCTATTCAATATTTTAAAACATAATGACTTTTCTACTCTTTTTCCATTGTTTTTCCCCATAGGCTGAGTATTATTTGCAAATTGCACATTTTGAATATAATTTACTTCAGATAGCTATAAGGTACACATTCCCTAAGTTCCTACGTACTGCCATGAGCTACCTTTGTTAACAGGTATTAGCCATTCCGCATACTGTACATGTTGTGCTACTAGAGATTTTCCTCCGTTATTGTAATAATATCAGAAATCTATTAAGTTTTGTGTCATATTTCTTATTTTATGTAAAGGTGAGTTTTCTCTAGTAATGCAAGATCTAAAATAGTACTGTCTTAATTCAGGCTGCTATACCAAAGTATCATAGACTGAGTGGTTTGTAAAAAACAGAAATTTATGTGTCACAGTTCTGGAGACTGCTAATCTGAGATCAGGGTGCCAGCATGGTCAAATACTGGGGAGAGCCCTCTTCCAGGTTAAAGGTCACTGACTTTGTGTATCATCACATGGTGGAGAGCAGAGAGGGGAAGCAAGCTCTCCAGGAACTCATTAGGGCAGTGATGTCATTCATGAGGGCTCCACTCTGATCACCTCATGTAATCCTGATTATCTCCCAAAGCCTCCACCTCCTAATATCTGAGGAGTAGGGTTTCAACCTAAGAATTTGGTGTGGGGTACAACCATTCAGTCCATGACAAATACTGAATCAGGATGCTGACTCTGGTTCTGCAACATATGTTTTCTTCTTTGGAAATAAGATAAATATATGGTTATGTTGTATAATCTCATTCAAGCCTTTCCAATGTCAAGATTGGACTAAGATGTTAGATGACCTCAGTAACCTCTAGAATAAGCTCTTCTCAATACTTAATTTACTGGACAATGGGTCTTTGAGATAACTAGATTAAATGTTATCCATTAAGGTGTTGAGGCTATAAATATTTTTTTCCATTCTTATGTTGCCTCATTTCCATTACTGTGTACACTTTGGATGTCACTAACCAATCAGGAAAAAAAGCACTTTTCAATAATAAAGTGGACACTGTTCAACTTAAAGAATAAGCTTACATTTTTTTAAACACTGAAAATAGACTTGGTAGATTTACTCTAAATTTTTGTTGTGCATCTTACTCATTTTTATGGAAAACTTGTTCATCATTTTATCTCCTAGATATTTTTGCCACTTTTTTTTTTCTTTTACTACTCCACAGTTAATGCTTCCATATTCAGAGTTATTTTTCTGTTCTTCCTACTCATAGTTTTTATTGCTTACTCAATGGTGCATTTGTTATCATGTAATAGCCCCTTAACAGGATCTTGGACTTTTATAGAATTAACTAGAGGTTTGAGCTGCTCTTTTTATTCTTTTATATTTCTTTTCTCCTGTATTTCCATGTTGCAGAAACGCTGATCCCTTTATTTCCCCATTTGGTTTATTTACCCTTAATGTAATACTCAATAAGAGGCTTATTTTATAGAAAGGGAAATCTTTGACTTATTATAAGGAAAGGGAATTTATTGTATGAGATTATGGGATAGAGGGTACTTTTTCTTAATCTAAAAACTACTGTTGCTATTAAACTATTATGTAGTTTACACATAAAGTCAATGACAAATAATATTAAATGGAGAATACTGAGAAAGTGTGGAGAAAGCAAGAGAAAAGATATTTGATTGCTTGTTTAATTTACTTAAAAATCAAAACATATTTAGCATTTTCTCATTATCTGTGAGGCTCAAGGGAAGGGACTGATGACAAAAAGAGTAATAACTGTCTAGAGCTTATATTATTCAAAGATATTTTGTCATGAAAGCAAAATTTTTATTAAAGGTATTTCCCAACCTGTGTTTTTATTTTATAGATAAAATGGTAATATTGTATAGTTCTCCACAGTATACAAATGCAATAACTATATCAAATCTAAATTTAGGTGTTCTTTTAAAAATATCATTATGAATTTAAATTATCTCCCTTTGTAACGAAAAAAAGGAAACAACATATACATTATTTGAACAGCTGTATATTCAAAAATATTACCAGAGAAGTGATAACTTGCTTAAAACCCTTAACAGTACTGCCCAAAAGCACTTCCTGTGATGACAGAAATGTTCATAATCTGTGATGTCCGGTCTGGTAGCCAATGACCACATATGACTGCTAAGAATGTGGAATTTGCCTATTGCAACTTAGGAACTAAATTTTTAATTTTATTTAATTGTAATTCATTTAATTGACATGTAATTAGGCATATGTGTCTGATGGGTAACATATTAGTGCAATTAGAAAATATTTTTCTTCTCTAATATAGACAAACATAAAGTTAAATAAGAGGGAAAGATAAAGAGAGAAATTTATAATTTATGCATTGCTTATTTATTAGTAGATAAATATATTTCCAATGAAGTAAAATAGTAGTAGTTGTGTTATTGATGACATTATCAAATATTTTTTGTAAATGGTTTCTTATTCTATCCACAGTAACTTATGTAGGAAAATATATTTATTAAGAAAAGTATGAAGGTTTGAATTTGTTTTTGAAAGAAAGTATTAAATAGGTATGTGTGCCTGTGTCAGAGATATGGCGCACATGCTTGTATTAATGTTTAGAGTGGAGCTCATGAAGTGATTACAATATCATTGCCACACATTTTAAATCAATATGTAATAAAGTATAACTTGAGATTATTTTGAAAATTAAATCTTCAGTTTGGGTCAAACGAATTCAGACTTTCCAGTAATCAGCAGTTTACACATATGTCAAGAAATAATTAGTTATATCATAATCATCTGTTTCATTTTAAATAATAAAATGGACTGTTCTGAATGATGGCATTAACATTTCAATATGTTTAATAAGAGTCCAAAAAAGAAATCTATATTTTAACATGTTTTCTTAAGCAGCAAATAGCCATTTTAGGAAAAGATAAGATAGGGAATTATAAGGCTACCTTTAAGGCTTGTATTTGTGGTGATTTGATTTTATGGGTCAGTAAATCAGCAGATAAAGGGTAAATTGTTCAAGCTCATGGCTGCCTCTGCAACATGGGCTTGCATTCATATGGGCATGAGTAAGTACTAGATATTAGGCCAAACAACTACATCTATGAAATCTTTAAAAATATAGAATTTATTTTACCGTTTTAGCCTTTAACATCAAGATTTTTTTTTCTAAGTTTATTTATTTATTTTGAGAGAGAGAGAGAAAGATATGTGAGTAGGAGAAGGGCAGAGACAGAAACCCAAGCAGGTCCACAGTGTCAATGCAGAGCCTGACGCAGGACTCAGTATCATGAAACACAAAATCATTACCTGAACCGAAACCAAGAGTTGGATGCTTAGTCAACTGAGCCACCCATGCACCCCTATTTTTTTTTAAAGAAAATAGAAGTTTGGACAATCTATTTGGTTGTTCTTCCTACTTGTCTATTGAGTCAAATTTTAAAAGTTTAGAACATGCTGCTCAGTCCCCAGATTTATCACACAATGTGTGTGTAAAAGGAATAAAAGTAGTATTTTTATCAGATTTGCATTTTATAACTAAAACGAAAGGGAAAAAACACTCTATGTGGCAAATGCATATTATATTGCTTAACCTTCCAAAATATTTGACTGGGAATGAAAGTGTCCTTTTATTTCAGATATTTTTAAACAGGATGCAAAATTTTGTGTGCTGTGAATGAAATGAATCCTTTAAAAGTCTAAGAAATGTGTGGATAATTTTTCCTCTTGTTTCTAGTGGTTAAAATGCCCATGGGTAAACACATTTACAAACCTGTACTGCTTTTTTCCTTATTAAAGTAGGGCAAAGGTTTTCTAAATATGCTTTTTGTTTGTTTTGTTTTGATTCTTTTGGTCTGTTTGTTTTGTTTCATTTATTTTTTCTTTTGAGAAATAATGTCTATAGTACAGAGGAGAAGAATGTCAGGGCATTCTTTTCTTCGGTAAAGGAAAGTAAACAGTATTAGATTTTCTTGACTTTATAGAATCAACACACAATGCAATTAAGAAAGGAATATTTTCTGTAAAATACTTCTGCCTTCTTACAAAAGGAACAAAGAAATAATAAATACAATCTTCTTACTCCATATTATATTACTATTTTTTAAAGTGATGCTAATTGATACATTTGGTAATAGTTCCAGGAACATAACACAGCTTTAGTAGACATGCCAGCCTTACCCTATATTATTCAAATTCCTCATGTTCAATTTCTTTTTAAAGCAATTTTTGAAATCCACACAAACCTGGACAAAGAGCCTTCAAACATACTTTCTATACACTCTTACCATCTTCTCCTTTCTATTTGGGTGTCTTGGGCAAGTCACTGAACCATAGCAGATTAACTGATGAGATACAGATTATATAATATTTATGAAAGTACCTTTAAAGTGGTAAGAAGACCCAAGTATTAGTATTTCTTGTTCTTATTTCCCTTGAACATTTAGAAGAAGTTTCTTGAGATCTTCATAAAACTTTATGAAACATTTTATAAAAACTTCATTTACTCTATTTTCTGCTTCCGTTCTTTTTATCATTGCTATTGATTGATTGATTGATTGAAGTATAGTTGACATACAAGGTTACATTAGTTTCAAGTTTACAGCATAGTGATTCAACAGCTCTATAAGTTATGCTATGCTCATCAGAAGTGTAGCTACCCTCCATTACCATACAATGCTATGATACTGTTGACTGCATTCCTCATGCTGTCTCTTTCATTCACATGACTTACACATTCCATACCTAGAAGCCTGTACCTCCCACTCCAGTATGCTTTCTGTGGATTGATTCTCAGGAATTCAGAAATGTTTTAATGTAACTTGATATTACTACATTACATTTAGGAGACAGAATAGCACAGTCTGTAGGAAAACTATCAACTTAAAAATGTTAGATTTAACCACATTAAACTATTGCTATTTGACCAGTTTTTGTCTGAAAGAGTAATTTCTCATATTTCAACCTCAGGTGCTATTGGACTGAATGATTTCAGTTTTTGTAGAAGCAGAAGAATTCCTTGTACCAATCTTCCTCCTGTTGAAATGTGCTGTAGATGAAAAGATAACTATAATAGTTTTACATTTTGTTTATTTTTGAGAGAGAGACAGACAGAGCATAAGTGGCGTAGGGGCAGAAAGAGAAGGAGACACAGTATCCGAAGCAGGTTCCAGGCTCTGAGCTGTCAGCACAGAGTCCGATGTGGGGCTCGAACTCATGGATGGTGAGATCATGACCTGAGCCAAAGTCGGACAGTTAACCGACTGAGTCACCCAGGTGCCCCAAGTGCATTTTTTCTTATAGACTATTTGGTACATATGCAAAGGTCCATTGAATTAAAAATAATATGAAGTATTTCTTATTTTGAAATAAAATTTCATTTTCCTTAAATATAAGAATGAATATATGCTTAATTGACTAGTCAGTTTTATACGGACCATTTTTTTTCATTCAGTATATAGAAATCTAATTTATTAAACTCTAAACTTAGGACTTTTTTTTTTTACATTATAGTTCAGTTAGTCATATTTTCACACAGTGTTCCCAAAATTAAAATGTTTGCTTTTTTCTCATAGAAATTGGATAGATTTATTTTGGACTGGTCTGAGTAAGTATAGATAAGTAAAATCAGAAGTATTTGGAAATTTATTTGAAAATTCTCTGTAATAAAATGATTTGTGAAAGAATTATATAAATCTAGCCTGTATTCTCTCAAATGAAAGGCCATCAGTGGTCTTCAGAAGAGTTTACCTACTCCATCCTAATGTTGGAAAACCTAGGACACTTGGTGGAGTATTCTCTTCTGGTACCATATACCTGGAGGTGGTCTCCCATTCATTTGATCATAAAAAAAAAAAAAGTCATATCAGAGTACTGGACATTCATATAACCATGAGAATAGGTGGTAAATTAGGTAGATAGGGGTGTATTTAAATTTATTCTACCAACTAATACAAGAGCTCTCCTCCTCTGCTTTCTAAAATACGATGACTTCAAACTTTTAGAAAGGAAGAGTGACTCACCTCAACGAGCTTTCTTTGAAGAGCTGTGTAGCAGTGGTTGCGTTTGGATAGGAAAATGCCTGGTAACACCCTGCTCAATTTTGTCTTAGGAGAGTTTATTTCTGTGTAAGCAATAAAACAGTAAAAATGGGTGACATGAGCAGACACGTGTAGACTACTCTTGTCACAGTATTTATGGTCATTCTTATATGTGATGTTCCTTTTCTAAGTTCAGCTATTGATATTAATATAGCAATGTTAACTCAAAGTTTAGATGTAAGGAAGAATTGAGGCTATGAAAGCAAAACAAAATCCTTGTCATAGTTCCCCATGAAAATAAAATTTGAAATTATATTCAATATAGTTTATGTGAGTCATTTAGTATATATTTTGATATATTGACTAATACCTGTTAAATTTCATCAGGTCCACTGAACACCTTAAGCACCAGAAGAATCTGCCATATAATTATCCTTCCTTCCTCTCATCGTTCTTTCCTTCCTTTCCCTGTTAACAAGATGGAATATTTTGAGTTGAATGCCACAAAAACTTTGTAACAAAATTGGCACCTGTGTGATCCAGAAACAAAGGCAGTCTGCAACTTAGGAAAGTACTATTGCAAAAGTTCTTTGAAATGTTGCAACTCATATCACAGTTTCCAAGGGGAACAACACTATCAGGCAAAGTAAACTTCTCAGACCACTTCACAAAGGACTCATTAACACCATAATATACTTGAATCATAGTATACTGTACCAAAAGTAAACTTGTATGTTGCTCACAATGTTCATAGGGAAAATGTTTTTATAGGGTTCAAGTGGGATGTTAGGAATGTCCTTGCTGCTGCAAATTGGTTTAGAGTTACTTCTTTTACTCCTAATCAGTGAGGAGAGAAGAAATATTAGTTATTCTACTTGGCTCCCCTCATGTTCTAAGACTGTGATTCCAGTGGGCTTGGTGGGAGTGTCATGTAGGTAGATTTAAAATAACTTGCTGAGGCCACCTGTTAAAAAAAGCATTTTGGAAACTAGCCAGATCCCTGCCCAGGCTGTGGCTGTTTCTTTCCTTCCATAAGCCTCCATAATGGAAGGCTTTTTTGCTTCATTTGTTGTTTGAACTTTCTCTTGATTCTGGCCAGCATTTCTCTTCCTCCAGCTGACTGCTGCACAAACCCACAGTTTCAATGCTTTCCTCCGTTTCCCAGTTTTTGAAACATTCCCAGAAGATTGAGGTTTTCTAAAGGCTTTCACTGTTAAAACCAAAAGAAAAATAAAATAAAGCAAAGCTCCATCCTGTGCCACCATGGGAACCAAACTCTGCTATACTGGCATTTAATCCCCAAGATGAGAGATAAAGTCTTGAATATATTGCAAGGGGCCAGAAAGGCAAGTATAGAAGCTAGCAACCTCAATGTATGTAAGAAGGAAATGGAAACCTTTTCTGTATTCCTCTTTCTTCTGGCCATTACCGCCACCGCTTTTTTACTATATACCCCATTTGGATGGCTAGATCTGGATGGCAAGTTAACCTGCAGTAAGGGGAGTTTTGATGAAGGAGAGAAGGAGCCACAGAAAATAAAGGGAGCTGGTCATTGGCAACTAGCGGAGAAGGAAGGAAGCCAAAACAGAGAAGGAATGCCCAAGTGGTAACAGATTTCTTTCAGCCAATTTTATTTTTTTTGTATTTATTTATTTATTTATTTATTTATTTATTTAAAAATATATGAAATTTATTGTCAAATTGGTTTCCATACAACACACAGTGCTCATCCCAAAAGGTGCCCTCCTCAATACCCATCACCCACCCTGCCCTCCCTCCCACCCCCCATCAACCCTCAGTTTGTTCTCAGTTTTTAACAGTCTCTTATGCTTTGGCTCTCTCCCACTCTAACCTCTTTTTTTTTTTTTTTTCCCTTCCCCTCCCCCATGGGTTTCTGTTACGTTTCTCAGGATCCACATAAGGGTGAAACCATACGGTATCTTTCTCTGTATGGCTTATTTCACTTAGCATCACACTCTCCAGTTCCATCCACGTTGCTACAAAAGGCCATATTTCATTTTTTCTCATTGCCACGTAGTATTCCATTGTGTATATAAACCACAATTTCTGTATCCATTCATCAGTTGATGGACATTTAGGCTCTTTCCATAATTTGTTTCAGCCAATTTTAAACTTAAAATGTAGCAAATAAGTGGACTCCTGTTTGTAGATTTAGATGAAGCTTTCATATTGCTAACCTTAAATACTGATTGTACAAAAGGGAGTTACTGGTGATATTTTATATCAATTTTATCTCCTGGTCATCATTAAATTCCTGATTTTCTTTACATTGAAACAAATACATTTGTGTTCTTGCTCATTTTTCTTTTCCTAGAAGTATGTAAAATTATGTGCAAAAAAAAACCTCATGATAAGTTAAACTTCCTGTCCTTGGATTCTTATAAGCTGGGAGGCCAAAGGAAATTTTTTTTTCCTGGAGATGCTCTTTTGAAGTAATTCAAAAACATACAGTTTAACAGTCTGCAGCTTCTCTTCATGTCAACAGCACACAAATTATTCATAACATAACTGATGTTCTGGTGCCTATTCCCATTTTTGTGAGGGAAGCATATCTTATCTGAAAGAAAAAGAAAATTTAAGGTATCTTGTTCATGATTTTATTCCTTATTTTCACAATCAAAAGAAAAAAAATCAGTGTGATCTTTAGAGGTGGCATGGTCATCATAGTAAAGTTGATTACTAAGACTCACTTCATGTACACAGCACTATTAGGTCAGCAGAATTAAGAAGCCAGGGTATTCTGCAAGCCAAGAGCTTTTCCCTAACTTGACAATGTCCACAGATAAGGCTGGATGGACTGCTTTCTACCTTAACACTAAAGCAAAATGTACTTCTTTAACTTTATACTGTGGCTTGCCAATTTTTGCCCCTGTCTCTGTTGCTGTTAAAAATCAAAATACTATTTGATTGCAAAAGAATCTACAAAGAGAAAGCAAGAGTTGATGTGATGAGGAAAACTTTTCTTTTTAAACTTGATATTCTTGAAGTCCAAAAACCAAGTTGAAGGGAAAGAGAAAAGGAAAAACATCTGGCAAATGATTGTAAATGGGAGAGCTGCCACCATTTAAAATTATGTCCAGATTCTGAAGTAATGTAGGGATCATCTGTAGGTTACCAGAGTTTAAATCAACTAAAGCCAAAAAATAGATACCAAAAGGGTAGAATAGAATGATACAAATAAAGAGAACATTTTTTTAATTATGTGATTGAGTCTGAAATTCAGTAAAGTTTGTTCCAAGCCACTTTTCTTCCTTTTCTTCTTATTCTATTTTTTTTTAATATAGGAGTTAATATATTATCTCTTCATTTACTCTACTACTTTGATTTTTTTTTTTTTTTAATCTGAGTCTTTTGAGACAGACCATTTTTCTGAATTTGGTCAAGTTAGGATTTGTTTACACGTTGGACATGCCTTGGATTTGCATAGTGGGGGTCCCATTAGTTAAGCTGGTTCTCTTTATGAATAAAAACTGAGAAACATGCTGGATGGCAGGTCAAGATCAAAGGCGCCATCCGTGGCCCTGTGTTTTAGTTAACGGTGAAGGGAAAGAACTCACTTGCAGAGGATCTGAATCAATGACCTTGATTTTATTACCACAGCTTCCTTTCCTAGTATCTTACTTAGCACATTTATAAAATTGGTGTCAATCCTAGGCCTGGTTTTCATTTTCCTTTTACTATTAGGTTTTCATGCAGCACTTTACCAAGAACAAAACAAAACCCTTTTCCTGAGACTGTGCTACTTAAAACCATATGCCAGTCTCTGTTTATAGAAATTAAGTAGTGCCATAGTAATTGGTGGATTTTTTTTGGCAGTTGCCTCTCCTCTAAATTCCCTGATTTTGTTGTTTTACCCTCTATACTAAAAAATCTTACTTAAAAAAATAAAAACACACCTTAAATGGGGAGTAAAATTTCAGAGGGCAGTTAATATAAAATGAAAGTATATCTTAAACATTAATATAATCTGTATCTTGTATGATATCTCATATAATATAGCAAAATAATTATTTATTTATTTATTTATTTATTTATTTAAATATTTATTTATTTGGGGGAGATCACGTGTCTGGTAAGGGCAGATAGAGGGGGACAGAGGATCCAAAGCAGGCTCTATGCTGAATGACAGCAGTGAGCTGGATGTGGGGCGTGAACTCACAATCCGTGAGATCATGACCTGAGCCGAAGTCAGACATTCGATTGACTGAGTCACCCAGGTTCCCCTAAAATAAATCTTCAATATTTGTGTCCATGTCATGTCAAAGTTGCCATTGAAAAGTAGCAAATTAAGTCTAGTTTCTTATTTAGTAGATTAGAAACCAAAACCAATCAGGAAATGAATATCACATACCAAATATTTCAGTCTTTTTTTTGTTATTTCTTTTAAAATAAACTCTGGATGGGGGCGCCTGGGTGGCGCAGTCGGTTAAGCGTCCGACTTCAGCCAGGTCACGATCTCGCGGTCCGTGAGTTTGAGCCCCGCGTCAGGCTCTGGGCTGATGGCTCGGAGCCTGGAGCCTGTTTCCGATTCTGTGTCTCCCTCTCTCTGCACCTCCCCTGTTCATGCTCTGTCTCTCTCTGTCCCAAAAATAAATAAAAAACGTTGAAAAAAAATTAAAAAAAAAATAAAATAAACTCTGGCAAACGTAGTATTTTGTATAGATGCTATTGTACACATTTATCCACTAGCATTCTTCTATTATATTTGTTAAGACCATATCCCTGAAAGTGCCTATGTTGATATTTCAGTTTCCAGTTGATATATTTTAAACAAAATTGATGACTTTTAATCCATTAATAATTTTAACAATTAAAAAGAGTTATTTGTTTAACCTTATGAAATGGTACATTTATAAGTTATTTCTCTCCCAGTTCCTACTCTTGCTGTTGTTTTGTTCTTCCTAAACACTTTTGGTCAAATAACCACTTTTAAGATTCTATTTAATTAAGTAAAAGAATAAGACTAGAAATGTAAACGTGGATATATTTTATTATTGAAAGCATTGTGATAAATACTAAAACCTGGCTGTTGCCCTATTCCTGGAAGACAGGTTTCTCTTCCATTTCTTACTGTATGCTGAGCCCTGTGTATCATTTTTGAGCCCTGTGTACTTGAATTTTTTAGTAGTTACTGAAAATAGTTCAAATCCCATACACTTGCATTGATTATGTGTAGGAAATACATGCAAAATCTGCTTGTGTACACATATATGTGTATGTGTATATATCTGTAGATATATATATATGTATATACACACACACATATGGAAATACATGTAAATATACGAGGATATGTAAATATGTCTATTATATGGAAATATAAAAGAAAGTTTACCAAATATTGTCATTATAATAACAATTTTCATACTGATACCCTAAACAGAAGTACAAACTGAAGAAACCATGATAAATTTTCCCTAATGGACAGCCCCCAAATGGATAAAACAACATCACTTCTCTTGCAGTGATTACTTCTAGTTAATGGATTTAAAAGATAACTTTTTAACAAATTCAGTAAACTACCATTATTTGTAACGAACTATTAACACACTGTAAATAAACCAAATTATAAATTTTAGTTACGTAGGTTTATTTGTGTTTATGGAAAAAAAAGTATTAGAAATACTTAAAGGCAATGATGGTACATGGATGTAGAACTGGGGTGTCTTTAAGTGAAATTTCATGGCTCTTGGCAGTGGGCTTTATTTTATCCAAGTCCAGATCAGATTTAGGAATATAATCTTTTGGAATTGTAAAAATAATAACAATAACAATAACAATAATAATAAGGCTTTAAAAATAATTGCCTAGAACAACCACATCAGTGACATGTAAGAATGTTTGCTTAGCACAGGACAGTGAAAGAATTTTTAAAATTCCTTGCTCAGGACATGACAGTGTACCGAAATTTTGTCTCACATTCTTAAAATGCTGCCAATAGGAGGGAATCTGCTTCCCATGATTTTGTTTTCCCCTTTGAACGGTAGCGATGGAACACTTGCATGATGTGTTTGATGCCTTGCATGAGGAAGACATGCAAAGGCAAAGGTCCAGTCTGCATGCTGCTTAATGAATGTTTTTCCTTTTCTCTCCCTCCTTGTCATGTGCTTTCAGAAGACAACAATGTGGAAGGTGGGTGCTTTCTACTTTATTTTCCAACTCTCATTTGCCTTTTATTTCATAGTATTAATAGAGTACATCTCGAATTTAGACGGTAAGTTGAACTTATTTCTGAGCATTTGTTGATTTCTGGATTGTGTATCACTTTTCATATAGAACACACACCCTCAGCCCCATCAGTCCCTAAGTATATGAAACTCCTTCAGCCTTAACTCCATCCCTTGATGGATTCCAGCATGCCATTTAAACCTTAGAATGCTTATTGCAGTGTTCTGTATGGAAAAAATGATACAATCCTTCTTCTTTTGTTTTAAATGAGAAAGTATTTCTTTGCAGTTTCAGAGTTCAGTGCATGATCTGGTCTCCATTTTTTTTCTTGATCAAAATGATTTATTTTCTGTTGGAAATGTTTAGCATTTCATCACCCCAAGCTCATTGGTTTAATTTCAAATGATTTGATTTATATAAAAACAGAATAAAGCATTGACTCTAAGTAAGAGGCATAAACTTAGATTCAAAAAATAAACCACTGGCCATTGGAAATGAAAGTATACAACACTCCAACGTGATTACTGGTAAGTATGTTTGTGATATTCTGTGTCTGTTAAATAAAAGTACCATAGTCATTAAAGATTTTTTTCTGAAATTATCTCTATCAAGGAACTTTGAGAAAGTTATACTTTTTTCCTATCGAATCCAACAAACTAAAACATATTTCAACATTCTGATCTTTAAAGAACTTAAATGTATGTCAGTGTACTGCATAAGAAATCTCTCAAGGATAAGAGTGCTAACTAGGTAATTGTGTAAGGGATGTTGATGTTCTATCAACTTACACAATCACAGCATAACAGTTCTTGCAGACACATTGAACTAGCGTATATATTTCAGAAGTGTTTAACGTATTTCATTTTGCTGCGATATTCTGAAATAGAGCCATTCTGTAAAAATAATGAACATTTTTACAGAATGACAGATTTCTTAGAAAAAGACTTCCCATCTGAGGTTACAGATAAATAGCTGTTGAAGTCACCAAGATTTGATGTCTCAACGATTCATGGTGATACTAAGTGGTCAGGAGCAGGTTTCAGCATATTATTTGTGAAACTTTTCTGAACAATATAATTGTTTAGTTGCTGAACATTTCTATTCCATTATTTGAATAAAATAGAGAAAAACTTCAAAAGTAATCATCAGTGAGTGTTTTTCCAAGTGTTGGCTCTCTGTATGGCTTCTGTTTTTCTATACTATAATTTTAAAAGCATGTGAATATGCCTTGATAAGGAGGATATTACCCTGAAGTTCTGACATCTTTCAAAATCAGTGTCATTTATATGATGCATGTTAATTGAGATTGATTTTTTAAGTATCTTTTCAACTTTTTTTGCATTTCCTTAACATTCTGTAAAATAGTCCATGTTTCTGTTCCTTCTTTTTAAATCCACTTGCATTCCAGGGGGTTTAAAATCAGCCTAATAAGCCTGAATGCCTCTTTCCTCACACATGCATCCCATGAAAAATTTTGACAAGATTTGCAGAGTATAGCCTATAAACTATTCAATCATAATTGTAACATTCCTATTTATAACATGACTTTGGCACTCTAGTGGGGATCCCTTAGAGGTAAGAAAGTCTAGCATGAGGAATGTTGATGTTTTTGAGGCTTACTAACTTCCATCCTTACTGAGGAGGTATTAAAAACCACCATTAGAAACGTTTTATATATTTTCTAAAAGTTAGATCTTATATAGAGATAAATCCCTGATTTCCTCTACAAAAAATTATTAACTCTTTTTAGAAAATACATGTACTAGTTTTAAAAGTGAAATTACATGAAAAATTATATAACCTACACATCATCACCAACAGATCATAAACTTTTTAATCTCCCTGTGTGATGTTTTTGTTAAAATCACTTTGAAAATACAAAAAGAGGCTATACTACAGAAGCATTAAACTTCTATGTTAAATTGTCTTTATATTTTGACTATATGTTGATTTGTAAATGTACTGCCCCACAGGAATGTTTAAATACTCCTAAAATTTTAAGGAAATAATGCACATTATTTCAGTATTGGTGCAAGTAATGTATAATGTAGCTCAGTAAAGTCTCAAACATATTTTAAATAATACTAGGAAATATAAATTTTATTGAAATTGCTGTATGTATTACTATATTGCTGTAACATTTTCCCATGTTCTTGAAATAGACATGGATTGAGGAGAAGCTTTGTTGCTGAATATGGAATGAAGAACTAGGAATTAATGCCTCTCAGTAAAAAATACCTTCTTGGATAGTGAAAGAGTTTATGTTGTTCTTGTTGTTGTTTGTTTGTTTGTTTGTTTGTTTTAAGAACATTAGCAGTATTTAGTAGAGGAGTGAACTTCAATCTGAAGTCAGTTGTCAAGTAACACATAATAAGTATTTAAATAAAGGGAATTCAGTATTATTTTAGAAAACTTCCCTGATGAAATTAGTATTTATATAAAAACATAAAACTTAATATGTATTATATACATATACATATATATATATATATATATATATATATATATATATATATATATATATATACACACACTCATAGTTCATTATTTAGGTAATGTTTAGGTGAAAAACTAAATAATTTTGTCCTCCATGGGAAATTTCTTGAGCCTATTTAAAGCTGATCCGTTGTTTCCTAAAAACATTCTGTAGTAAATTCTGACTTTACAGCTGCATGTTTAATAATCTATTTTTGTATTTGAACAAGCTTAGTCAATTGCTACATGTGTCAGACAAGGAGACATTTCTGCATTATCATTTCAGTGTGACTAAGGACTTTTTAATTTAATTATAAAACTTCTCATTTTTTGATGAGGGGAAAAAGATCAGACCCAGCCCATGTTTCAGATATTCCTTTGGGTTTTAAAAAATATAATTTTATAACAAGCCCTGTGGTGGCAGTATCATCAAAGGGCATGAAGGACAGATGCAATATTTAAGGGATTGGTTGGATTTTAAGTCATGCTCTTCATTGTTCCAACTGATACATTGAAGAAATACACAGAGCAGCATATGCCAGTGTTTAAATTACAGTACTATTAACTCTGCCCCAAAGCATTCCAACCAGGGGTTGAAAGAATGCTTTTTGATTTGCCTCTGTGATACAGACATGTCTCATAGGAAACAAGATGTCTGTCACTGAACATTTTTGTCACCGTGACAACCCTGACTTCCCATGCTCCCTTGTTTATTGCTGACTGTGCTCTTGTTTCCCTTCAAGGTCTGGCGCACCTGATGATGGGCGACCAAGGTATGGGCTCTGTTCCTTTTCCACTCTGCTTTCAGTGTTTTCTTGTTCTGTAGCTGCTTTAAACCATCACTGCAAAGGATGGGCAAATGCTTGCAAATTATCTGGCTGCAAATTAAATACATAACTTTTGTTCACATTTTTTCATATGTTTTTTCCCCTTTATTTGTTAGATTTTGGTTTGCTCCTTTGACTTTTATTTTCCTTCATTCTTTGCACTGTAATATCTGCAAATAAATGAGACATAAGAATTTGTGATTGAGATTTTGCATACATTTGTAAGCATATGCAGTTAAGGGTAGCTATAGTAAAGAAAAACCGAGAACCATCAGAAGTTAATATCTGAAATAGTATATTCAGTTTAATCTACTGTACCAGAAAGAGTCCATTTTTCACCCATGCATGGCAGTTTGGGAACATCCAGACATCTTTGGCTTCTGGCTTTTAGAATGCTGAGTATAGTGTTTCACAGAATCAATACTTTTTCTACCTATAGTATAGTCATTGTGTATCTTCTTTTTTGCGTAATCTTTTAAAAGTGAGCATGGACTTTTCAGTTTCCTTGCATGTATTTCCTTTTAAAAAGGGCAGATTTCTTAACAAATACTGATTATATCTCCATGTATTTTCAGACCCTTTTTTATGCTTTCTTGTCTTGTTTAATTTTCAAAGAGTACTACATTTACATATATTCATAATTCTTACTGTTGTTTCTCTCTCTATTCTCTTTGTATGGAAACCCTTTCTTCTTGGAACCATTTCATCAAATCCATAGGTAAAAGTAAAGGTATTACATTATTTTATTTCTTCTTAATATCATCTATATGAATTATAGTGTGTGTAAGTTATGCAAATGTATTTAGATCTTTTTGTATTAGTAGTGGGCACTGGGAGGTAGGTATGAGTGTTAATATTTTGTGAATTTAAGGTAAGAAAACTCCATCAAAATGTTGCCCTTTTTTTTTTTTGCTCTTCAGAGTGTTTTATCATGTCAGCTGCCTATATAATTAGTATATTTAAAAATTAACTTCAGATTTCAGTATAATTTTTTGCAGTATCACTTAATGGTAGTTAAATGACTAGTGTAGTTACCATAAATATGTCATCTTCAAACATTGAGCTCAGGAGCACGCCTGCCCCAGCCATTTTGCATTGGGATGTGAGTGTAAGCATGTGCAGCATTGAAGTGTAGTGCTGTGCGATCATCACCTCTTTGCCTGCTAGATGTCATATATACACATTAATTCCATAAGAACCTGGAAAGGTAGTACCGTGAAAAAGCCAAGGAAACAAGACAAGCCTGTTCTTTCTTTTGCACATACTAACTTTGTTTTAAGAACGTTACCATGCAGGTATACATTTCTGCATCACTTGGTAAGTCAGGCATGTGTGCTCCTTGACAGCACTGATGCCAGATTGAAAAGCATGCTTACTTTGCCATTTGGAACCATCGACCGTGTGTTTAGTGTTGCCATTAAATATAAGTAGGTGATCTGTAGCTGTGGTAAATATGTATCATAGCCTTTAAGCTAATCATTTGAACTATGTGTTAGTGAATGTGCCCTTGGTCTGTATTTTTTTGTTTTTTGTGGGTTTTGTTTTTTGTTATTTTAAATGCAGGGATTTGTCTTATCCTTAAATTCTCTGAGTTTTCTTGTGCTCTGAATGTTAATCTGGTGAATTGGGACGGAAGCTCGCAGTTCTTCACCCTTACATTGTGTCATCTAGCAGGGAAACTTTTCTGCTTGAAAAGCACCTGAACATGAGCCAGGCAATAAGTAAGAAATAATAGCAAAGTTTTAAATGTATAAATTAAAGCTTTCAAAACAAATGTTGCTTGGGTATTTTGAGCCAATAAAGAGAACATATGCTATTGTAGTTTGTGTTTTGGTCAACCATTTCCAATAATATAATTTAATCTTATTTTAAGCCTTCCAGCAACTACACAAATGACAGTATGTATCAATTGTTTTAGAAATGTTATGTACCATTTGGGACGCTTTCTAAAGTTTTTTGGTCAAATTCCCATCTACTTCCTTTCTTAGTGGGCATTCCACACCATGTTCCTTATTAGAGTACTCAGGATGGCATAGAGGAAACTGTATTTATACTTTATTTTACTGACTGAGTGCAGTATATGCATATGTGTTTGTATCTATGAATGTATATACACATGTAATAAATATTCTAAATATACATATATATAAACATGATGTTGTAAAAAATTAACTCAAAAATAATTTTATAATTCTATAACCATTTAACTCTATCTATAGAATAATTCATATTTATATTCAGCTGATATTTGTTTTGATGTCATCAATGTTAAGTGTCACTTCATTTAGTTTTAGTATGTCAGTCTTAAGTGTTTTCTGTTGACATATGGGTCAAATATATTTCTACTTCACTATTTTTCATCAAGTAGTATTCCTTAATCAGCACAAAACTACAGAGCACAGGAATTTGGTTTTTCATTTACATTTTTCTTCTGTTAATGGGACCAGGATGCTTTTTGATGTTAAATAGGGAAAGAAGATTTTCAGATGGATTTGAGTATTTTGCAAATCAGAGTGGTAACATTTACATGTTGGTTAATTAGATATATATAAATGAGAAACATGATTTGTAAGTTCTTTAACTGTAAATCAATTCAACAAATCTGCCTTCTGAGCAAAAATACAATCTTGACTATGACGTGACATCCACATTCAAAGTGTGTCAATGTAGTAGGGAAATGAAGACATGTGGACAAGTTAGTATAAATGACAGAATGCAAGTACCATGAGAGTGGGAAAAAATGTGGGCATTCAGAAAACATAAAGATAGCATGAATCAGGGGCTCTCTGATGTAGCTCTCCTTGTCCTGTGCCACATGTTGAAGGAGTCAAAAAATTTTAGAAGTTTTACATTGTAGGTTCCTATATCAAGTTAAATCCTAGTTGTGCATGAAATAGTTGTTGAACCTTTCCAGTCTGAAATAACTGATATGCATTGTAACTTAACACTTCCTAAATCTTTCCATACAACGTAATTCTGAAGAATTTTTTGACACTGCTTTCCTCTTTACCAGTAGTGAATTCAAGGGACTCTGGAATGAAACATCTGTGCATCAAAGTCTTTCCTTTTTTTTGAATCCAGAGGCAAAATTGGATTCAGGAACATTATTATTATCATTTTTTTTTCTATTTGAGTTCTTAAATGTTTTCTAAAATTTTAAATCCCCAATGATAGATGAAGGTCATTCCTTAAAAAAAAAAGTAACTTATCTAAAGAGAACATTCTTCATCCTCCTCAGTCTTCTTCCTGGAGGTAAGCACTGATATCATTTTGTGATGTGTCCTTACATAGGTGGTGTGGATCTTTTCATACTCCCTTATTATTGATTTTTCAGAATTTGGAAACTGCAAAATACCTTATAATTTGTACATGACAAGAACAACTAAGTCATGTTAAGGAGACATGCTAAAGATCATTGCTATGTGCTGGTGGAATCATAATGGGAAGCATTTTCACTCTTCCCATATGCCATCTTGCCTCATAACTTCATTTGGTCATTCTGCTTCACACTTTAATTATTTGGATTTGTTTTCATGTTTTCTGAAGAAGGGCATGTCACCTTTACCTGGAGAGTTAGGAGTAAACTTTTTTTTCAATGAATCATAGCTTTCTTTGGGATAGCTAGGGATAGATATTATCCAGAACCAACCTTACTTCTGCTGGTCATTGCTAGATAGATTCAAGTGATTTTCGTGAAATTGTGTTTGCTTTCTTTTTTAGGCTTGAAATTTGTCATTGGTATCATTAGGACCATTGACAATGCTAACTTTATTCTCCGTTGTATTTAGAATTCAGGTTTGTCTATTTACCTGGGAATTTAGTTATTTTTTTTGTTTTTGTTTTTGTTTTCCCATGGTTGTTTAACTGGTCACTTCATTTCAATAATTACTTTATTTACTTATATTTTACTCTAACAGTTGTCTGAGAGAAATGAATGACCATTTAAATCAGAAAATGCCAAAAATGTAAGTTACACTGCAAATCCAGCCATTATGACTGGTTAATAGCTCATAAGCATAAGTTAAAAATTCATTTTGGTACTTTGGATGCTTGTATTTTCCTTTATAACAATGATTTTAGTGGTAATATTTATATGGGTGATTATATATTTATATTTAATGTCAACTTTTCCTAGTAGAATGTAAGCTCCGTGAGGGCAGAGACTTGTCTTTCTTTTTAAACATTGTATTTACAGAATACTTTCCTTGTTGTATCTTGAATTTACCATTTTTATGACTTAAGTGTGTGTATGTGAGGTGGGGGACTGGTGGGCACACATTGGAAGACGTAGATGTGGAGGAGGACATGGAGGGTTTGGAGTGGACAAAGTAGAGGGTAGAAAAGGCAGAGGAAATGTATGAAAATAACTAAAAAAAAAATTGTAGCAACAAATTACATGGAATGTTCTCTGTCTCTCAACTTTCTTTTGTTTCCTGTCATTCATATCCTTTTCTGTCTAGTAAAGCATCATTCCAATATCACTTTAATATGCCTTGGCATATGCACTGCAGTGGGTCTGTAAGAAAATGAAGTCCATGTATCTTTATATTTAAGGGTTTTCAAGACTTTTAATGTAATTTGTAGTCACAGTGTAAATGATCAGATTTTATTTTGTAGCTTTCACTATTCATACAATGACAGGCACAGAAATGTTCCTGAAATTTAAATCTGATGTTATGCTATCTGATGTGGTTCCCATGAGGTTTTTTGTTTTGTTTTGTTTTGTTTTGCTGTTGTTGTTGTTGTTTTCTATCTCACTGTATCAACTGTGATGTAACATAAGACCTGTTTAGATTGGGTTTGGATTGTAAGCTTTGAAAAGAACCAAAGTTTATGTCTTATCTTGTGATATGAGCATATTTGCTGTTCCTGCATTCATAAACTCTACAGCATATTTGTGAAGTGAATGTCCATTTGACCATTTCAAATGAACATGTATTGTTTGATTATCCAGGTTTCTCATGTTGCCAGAAGGCCAAGGTATTATAAATAAACTTTCAGGTATATAATTATTGTAAAATGCCTAAACTCGATTGTATTAGTGAAAGTGAAGATCTTAAAATAGAGTAATTTATTAAAAAAATTAAAACAGATTTTTCTCAAAATGACTTGTATCAGTAACTAGTAGATATGCTTGATTCCACTACAATTAACAATAACAAAGATTATATATTTAAAATTTTATCTGCGATGTCACACCACAACTAGCATTATATTTACTCTTAAAATATATTTGATATTATTAATATTTAGGAGAAGAAAAATCATTTCATATTTTTTATTCATGTCTCTTTGTTTCTATGATTTTTGTAACCATCTTTCAACCCTTGCATTGCTGTATAACCAATTTGTATATGAAGTACCCAGCTTCAAATAACTAACATCACGATGCATATTTGTTTTATAACTTTAATATATTTCACTGTGGTTTTTGATGTGGAACTAATTTGATTTTGAAAATACTATATTGCTCTTCTTCTGTATGCTTTTATATCATATTTCCTCATTTAGCTTTATAATATTAAGTATTCTTCATTATTCAGAAGCATTTGTGAATGTTGACAGAATTTTACCACATTGAAATACCTATGTTTGGTGCATATGCAAACTAAGCAATAATTTATCTTGAATTATTTGTTATTACTTTTGCTGTTGCAGTACCAGGGGATGCTCCTCATTCACAGTTATAGAACATAGAAAGACTAGAATTTCATTTTATAAATCAGACATTAATATCTTCATCATCTTTATAAATATCTTCATCAATATGACATACATAAAAGGCTATGTGACTATTTAGAATATGGTATTTTTCAGTTCTTCTTTGGCCTACATGCCTATCACTTCTGGGTATAATCAAGAGAAATTACTTGAAAAGTAAATATTTATGTATTATCTCTTGCTGTGAATCAATTTGTCATTATAGTTATTACTAATAAAGGTCCCAGCTCCTTCCAATCTCTGCAGTCTGGCTCTGTGGTGACATATTTCCCATGTCTTCATATATTCTGTAAACAGTGGCAACACTGAATAACTAATAAACTAAACAAGGATTTTATTCGACTTGTAGTAGATTAATTTATCCTCTGAGAAGAACATAGAAAGGACTCTCCACAGTCTAATATTTTTAAGAATGAGGTAGTGTAAATATAAATTTAGATGTGCTTTACTGAAATAGATCAAAAATAGCAAAAAAGTTTAAATCATGGCATACTGGACTTTAAAATGATGCTTCCTTTTCCAAAATAATGATTTTTATCTGTCCATTTTAAAATGTGTTTTTCATTAATCTATATTTTGTTTAAAGACCAACATCAGGAGTGCCTGGGTGGCTCAGTCATTTGAGCGTCCATCTTCAGCTCAGGTCACGATCTCATGGTTCCTAAGTTTGAGCCCCACATCGGGCTCTGTGATGGCTGCTTGGAGCTTGGAGCCTGCTTTGGATTCTGTGTGTCTCTTTCTCTCTCTTACCACCCCCACTCACTCTCTCTGTCTCTCAAAAATGAATAAACATTAGAAAAAATTTTTAAAAAATATCAATACATTTAAGCTGGTAAGAGGGAATATCTTTTTCTTAATTATGTTGGCCAGTGGTTTTAAAGAAAATTGTAATTTCGCAGAACGCTTAGCTCATTTACTAAAGAAATCTGAATCTTTAAATAGAATCCTAGAATTTTGGAGCAGGGAAGGACATTACAGATCATCTAAAAAAATGACACTCTTTTAAGGAATGCTAGGAGGTATTGCTTATTATGATAGACAGCACACTGTACAGACTTTGAACTAAAATAACTGGTATAAGATGAGCACTGGGTGTTGTATGGAAACCAATTTGACAATAAATTATATTTAATATAAAAAATAAAATAATTGGTATAAAATAACCAACCTTAAGGAAACTTTAAAAACTTCCCTTATACAGGAATAATCATGAAACAATGTTTCATATTCTTATTCTTACAAAATAAATTTAGAGGTAGTGTGAAGGAAACCAATCATACAGTATTATTTAGGATGCTATTGATTCTCATTTCAAGTGGTGTAAAATTTTACATTATAACAAGAGAGCAGTACAGTGTGTTGTAAGACTTCATGAAGTCATAAGACCAGGGTTGAGATCCTGTATTTGTCCTTGTGCCAGTTATATAGCCTTACATGTATAAATCTTAAATGAAAATACTCCATTCTCAAGAATATGTTACATGACAAATTACGAAAGTCTTAGAAGATGGTTTTTATCAGTGGTGGCAATAAAATAAAAGAAGATACTATATACGTTTAGATTAAATGAATTTTAAAACAATCTGTAATTGCCAAAAGTTTAAAATCAGTATTAGTTTCTTAATATCTTTTGTCCATCATATAACTACCTATAATTTATGATTCTGTGATTGTTTTAAGTTATAACTAATTGGACATCATTGTCCTGATGGCCCATACTACAGAGAATATTGGTACAATAAAGCATTAAAGGTTGACTTTACTTAATCAAAATTATTTAGATATTTCTGTAACTCTTCACATTTTCATCTTTCTCTTTAATAGAATGATGAAGCTCAAATTGACTTGCCTCCCCTTTGAACAAACCTAGGAGTTCATTGGCAAAGTGCTGGTTTATTTTATTTTATTTTATTTTATTTTATTTTATTTTATTTTATTTAAAAGGTTTATTTATTTTTGAGGCGGGGCAGGGGTAATGAGGAGGGGGACAGAGAATCTATAGCACACTCTGTAGTGACAGTAGAGAGCCCGATGTAGGGCTCAAACCCACTAACTGTGAGATCATGACCTGAACCAAAACCAAGAGTTGGATGCTTAACCAACTGAGCAACAAAGTGCTGTTTTTTAGATGCAAATTTACAGTCTGAATGGAACAGAGAAGTAAACATTTTCTTGTGCACTGGAAGTACCTGAGAAAAACTTTTTTTGCGCATCATTGTTTTGCCTTAGTAACAACTCCAAAGAGTGATATGTGAATTGAGCTTACACTAACCACTTAGTCAACTGAAAACCAGATTTTCAAGGAATAACTAATTAGGGACTTCTCTTCCACCAGATTTTCAAGGAATAACTAATTAGGTACTTCTCTTCCTACATAGTATATTTGCTGGAAAATAACATATAATTACTTTGAAATACTTAAATAATTGGGTAGCATCCTCACATCCTTCAAGATTTTGTTCAAATGGCACCTTCTCAAGAGACTCACTCTGATTATTCTATTCAGTACTGTAATTGCCCTTCTCCTGAACCATCATACCCCAATCTGGTTTCTCCTCCATAAAAATTATTACCTTCTAGCATACTTTATTTTTTTTCATTTATTTTGTTTACTGTTTACTGTCTATTTTTCTCCCTCCAGAATACAAGAGGGCAGAGATTTCTGCCCTGCCTTGGTGTATCTCAAGGGCCCCTAGAACAGGGGCTGTCACAAGTAGGTACTCAATAATACTTGTTTAATGACTCAACTGATGGGCTAAACAAGTTTGTAAAATTTTCATTTAGATTTTACCACAGATATTATTATTTTTATAATACACCCATTTTAACATTTATTTTTCCTTCATGCAGGGCAAACCAATTCAATAAAGCAGATTTTTTCCCCCTTGAACTGGAAGTATGGACTCAGCTTGACCCTTTTGATCTTCCTTGTTTCCTGCCCAATTTAGGTGATCTCAGAGGATTTGCAAAGGATTTGGAAACCACTCCAACAACCACTGATGATCTGGACTTTCCTTTAAAATTCCTGTAACAACCGGTCTTAAAGTAATGTTTCTTTAAGAAAAGGGTAGTAATTCATCTTTGTATATCTTTGTGTATATATAGGTAACAGGAAGAGGCTCCTGGAAATTTGGCTTCTAAAGAGCATTATTCATTTTGACTGTCAGGAAGTGCTTTTTGGCAGTTTGTGAGAGGGAAAGTTCCAAAGAATGAGGTAGATCCACTTGTTCAGATAGCTTAACTTGTGCTTCTAACATTAAAAGAAATATTCGTTCTTCTCAGGTCCTCAAATAGCTCTATATACCCAAAAGACCTTTAACTTCCCCCAGCCGGGGAATAAGTGATCATATGTTCAACTAGATGATTTATTAAGTAGTTCAGGTCTTCAGCCAGCTGTCCTAAGCCAAGGAATTTGCACTGAAGAATTACAATGGTTGGAAATCACTGAATTAAAAAGCAAAAACAAAACTGCAGTGCCTAAGGTCATATTTCCCTTAAAATTAGTGTCTTTTTGCTTGTCCTTTTGGTAGAGAGAGAGAGAGAGGGAGAGAGAGAGAATGGTTTCATTCAATTTCAGTCATATATTACTAAAAGCACCAATGAGATTCTTCTTTATGTGGGACTCTTATACATGGTATAAAGCTATAACTTTTCAGAATGGATGTTTTCAAGGTTTGTGACAGTAAGGAATATAAACAAGGCAATAATAGTTGCCATTTTTCAAGACATCTCTTTACACATTCAAATTATATCTTATACAAAATGTGTATTCTACTAAGTGCAGTTTTCCCTTTTCTGCTTGGCTTTTTTGCCTATGAATTGCTGTGTGCCTATGACCACAGGATAGCTCACTCAGAATAGTAGCAGCTGAAGTAATCTCCAGTAATTGTTAGTCTTTACTTTCCACCAAGTAATGTGCAGGGATGCTGCCAGAGTTGTGAACCGAGAGCAGGGTTCCCTTTCATCTTAAATAACTTTTTTTATTACATAGCTCAGATATAGACCAGAAAATTTGACTACTAAGACAAATGGTAATTGAGGAAATTAAAACAACTCATATGTTATATGAAGTTTCTAAGCAATGTTTTATTTTTTGGCCTGAATTACCTGGTCAACTGACCCAGTTCTCCATTTCATTTTCTAGACTTGGCAGTCTAAAGTCAGTAGACATTTGGAGAAAATTAAATTACTCCATTCAAGGAGACAATCAAATTTAGATTGGACTACACTACTGCCAGAGGGATGGAAATCCCTAAATTGGTCAGTTGTGATTTTCATTCACAGGGAACTCCTCATTCACAAGCTAACCATAATAGAATTTTTGCAGATAGCTAGTGGCAACATTTGCCAGAAATCTTCTGTTAAACTTAGGGAAAAGCTATTTTTGATGCTATGTCAACCTAAAAGAATTATGTGATGGCTTGTTATGACTGTCTTTGTAGTGATTATTTGTTGAGATAAAAGAATGCAGTTATCTGACTGACAGTCAGCAGGGCATCCATTTTGAATTGCTTCCCTAGGAGAGCAGTTGGATTTGCACTGACCTGTATGTACTTGCTGTGACCAGTGGTATTCTTTGTGAGAGGACTGAATGAAGTTAGGAGTCATTCATTGTGTTGGGAAGGGAGAGAAGCTGACTGGTCCAAAAGAAAGCCAGAATTTGAACTGATGCATGTGAGGACAATTTGGTTTGGCACTTGCCCTCTTAATTGTTTATAAAGAGTAATGTCGTGACCTATTAGGGTAAGTCACTGTTGCTTTTTTCTTCAACTACTTCAAATATGTCATTCCCCAATTAAAAAAAAAATGTCCTGTATAAAGGAGCACTGCTGTTTCAGCAAGGCTGGTAACGTAACTTACCTCCTTGTTAGAACATCTGAACAGTCTCTCAAACACCATTACAAACCTTGACCTCATTACCATTGTTCTGATGCCACAGTTTGCAAATTGACTTCCCTCCCCTCCTCTACCCACCACTCAACAGGGGGCACATTTTAAGCATTTTTAAAGTTTATTTATTTATTTAGAGAGAGTATGAGTGGGGGAGGGGTAGAGAGAGAAGGAAAGATACAGAATTCCAAGCAGGCTTCATGCTGTCAGCACAGAGCCCAGTGTGGTGCTCAGACTCACGAACCATGAGATTATGACCTGAACCAAAGTAGGATGCTTTAACTGACTGAGCCACCCAGATGCCCTGGGCACATTTTAAAAATACAGATCTTCAAGGAACTTAACAGGGAATTGTAACCAATAGGTCTAGGATATATTAGAATTCTGTACTTTGAAAAGAGTCCTCAATGTCCCCAGAAGCTTCTACAGGTCAGCCATTTTGTGGAAGTAGTAACAACTCAGTTAATTGGCTTTTGGGACATAAGGGTTGACAATTTGAACTTCATGGTGATGACAGTGATTTATTTTTTTCCTGGAAGAGGCAAGTTTTTAATTCAATCCATATCACTTCTGCATTGACTTGTCTTGCTAATAAAAAAAAAATCGTGCTTTAAGAGAACTTGGTTCATTATGAACAGATGAGGAAGTAATAGATAGTTTTTCAGTTAGGCCTTCCCTTTATCCTTGAAACTAAACATTTGGTTTTCACACTAGTAAAGGTGTCACTGGGCTGTCTCAAACCTCATGGGAAAGGCCATTAAAACTTTTGTTGTGTAGAATTCAGATAGGTGCTTAAAAAAATCAAATTGGATATGTGGCAACATTTAAATTTTGTATGTGGTGCCACCCATGGGTAATTTGTAATATATTTTAGGATCTTTGTCCATATTAGGCCATGGTAAAGAGATCCAGACAAAGGGAAAACCAAACAGCAAATGCTGTGCTCACATCAGAAAGATGCCACAAATATATCTCTATACAATGAAAGGTTGATTATGATACTTTAAAAAAATTGGAAATTATGGTGAAAGAGTCATTAAATAAAATAAGAATAAGCCATTTCTACACAGGTGAAGCTTTAAGGGGTGGAAATTTGGTCCCTGGAGTCTATTAAAAAATAAAAATTTTTCTTATGAGATGTCTTAGAAATGACTGACACAGACGTAAGACTTAGATGGATGTATATTATCAGTTTTTAAATATCTACAAAAGGAAGTGATAAAAAGAATGTTGTGAGTACCAAGAAAATCAGGGAGAGGAGTGCTGAAGGTCAGAAGCTCCAGGGGTGGCCCATGGGAGGGTTATCATGTGGCTGCAGTGACAGCACAATATTATTTCCCCAGATGGCAAAAATGTGGAAGAGTAATGGTAGCAGCCTGATAGGGCAACTTCGGGAACTAGAAAGCTATATAAATGAATGGGTACATATATCATGTGATTTCAGGGGATACCAAAAATAACCCCTTGGCAAAGATATAAATTTCTCAGTAGCCCTACCCTCTTACTAACTGACTGCCTGATATACAGTATTTGAAAGTGCCATATATTTTCAATTAACGTATCTGTTCTTAAAAAGAGATCTGCTGAAATGGGGCACCAGACAACTAGATAGATACTTCTTGGTGAGTGAAACCTCACTTGGGATCATCCAGCTGTTAAGTGAGCCTTAGTGAAATCTAGGCACATTGACATGACTGGTACTAATAGTCAAGGAGGAAGCAGAATCCGCTGAAGGAAAGAACCTTATTTTTTATTATTATTATTAATTTTTGGCCAAGGACTAGCTACATTAGCAGTGAACATTCAATCATTGTATATACTGATGGCTAAGCAAAGTGGATTATTCTGTCCTTAGGGACCAATGTTACACCTAATATTTACCTTTTATTGTAAAATAGGCATAGTGGAGTATTCTGTCTGTAGGACCATTGTTACACTTAATGTTTACCTTTATTATAAAATTCTCTTGGTGTATTTCATTCATTAATTTAGTCATTGTTAGTCATTGGCATTAGGATGTGAGATCATTGATGGCAGTGGTTTTGCTATTTTTAGCTTTTCATTGAGGACAGAGCTTGGTAGGTGATAGATCCTCAGTAAAACTTGATACAAAGAAGATGGTCAAAGATCATGGATATTGGAGTTGAGTATATCTGCATTTAGACCTTAAATTTATTATATATTAGCTGTGTGTCTTTGGGAAAGTTATTTGACTAACGTGAACTTCATTTTCCTCATCTGTAAAATGAAGATAATAAAATCCACCTCTTTTTGTTAAGCGGATTACATGCATGATTATCAGTAAAGTATTTCTAGAGCACAGTGAACACTCAATTATAGTACATGTGGTAGAATATTGGAGGTCTCTTTCAGATGGATGATTCAAATACAATTAAGTTGTTTTCAAGGAAAACAAAAGGTAACTTTTGAGGTCACAAACTACATGGAGGCAAGATTTTTTTTTAAGGTCAAAGACATTTATCCTTTATATACAGTTTAAAGTTTCATTGAGGCACAGATGTAGAAACAGGAAGTAAGGTGAATGAGGGAGTAGAAGTTGGAGTTTTATACATATGAAGTGAGCCTAAAAATGCTGAGCAAGAAATATTTGTCATCTTTTTTACCTCTAAATAACAAAAGCAAGATGTTTACTTTTAATTTTTCTTGTTTCCTTGATTAGGGTATTAAGATTCTGTTTAAAATGCACTAGTTTTAGCATAAGTCAGGTAGGCTTTTTGTTCTCCATGGCTCAATAAGAAAAAGTTCAGCTTGCTTTTGACTTGTTTTGCTTAATCACTTTTCTTCTTTAAAAGACAATATACAGCAAAACAAAAATACTCACCATTCCTTCCTGTCCTTGAATTTCCTTCCTGGGTGTGTTTTGGAGAGTTAGAAATTACATGAAAATTATGAGAGATTGAAAATTTATGAGAGTATATAAAGCTAGGTTTGGGAGTGGGTACTTGTTCATGTGACTTGGTAGGTCTGTTAGCACTTTGGACCCAAAGATAACATTTAAGTTACCAGTAATTTACTACGATTCAGAAAGTATGTGGTAATGTATCTTAAACCAAAATTATGAAATTCACTAAAATCAGAGAATCACAGTGAGGTTTCTCCCGCTGTCTGAAAGTAGAACATTCCTAAGAAACCTTTCATAAGCTGAAATGACATAAAAGGATGAGGTGATGAGGCAATTACTATTACTTTATATGGGGTTTTTAAATATATTTCCCAGACCTAAAAATTAAGCTCTCTTAGGCTTTTCTGAGGTGTTAGGACATATCTTATTAACAGGTGCACACAATAAATCGAGATAAAGTACAGATGCTCAGAGATACACTTTGAAGGTATGGCTGCTTGATGCTGAGATGCTGAGTGTAGTTCCAGAGCAAGGCACTTGGAGGCGCCACTTTGGTTACTCCTGGTACATACTGCCTCAATAGTGGCAAATAGGCTGCAAAATAAATGCTGAAAGCTATTTTCACTTTTAGACTTTTTTTTTTTTTGTAAAAGCAAAAACCATGTGGATTTATTTTGGTTAGCAAAAACAGGTACTAATATACGTCCTTGGTAAAAGGCAACCGGTGTGACATGAACTTTCAAAAAGTAGGGTGTATGTGCACCTGCTTTTACATGGAAAAGGACTTAATGAATAATAGAGTAGTAAATTTGACTGATGATCCAAGCTGTGTTTCCATGTTCAGAAGGAGGGTGTACTTGCTACTTCAGTAACAGTCTTTTTAAGGAGAGTTTTAATTATTAAAGAGTTTTTCTTCTTAATTTGAGCCAAAATATGCCTACTGAAACTATCGCCAATTAGCCATCTGCATGTTGTTATTGTTACTAACTAAGATATTTATTGAGTTTCTCCAGTGTGCTGTGCTGTGTGTTTTCAAATTATCTGGAGTTAAACACAGTCTGTCTAATTCCTCATCCACGTTTGAAAAAATAATTTCTATAAATACATCCTCCACTCTCATACCCAAACCCCAGTTTTTCTTTTCCAAATTTTATAACTTCAGCTTCTAAAGCATTTCTTCACAGTGTTTAAATCCTCCCCATGTTCTTCCTGGCCATCTCCTCCTCCTGGTCTGGACACAAATTATAATTGTCAGAATCTTTTGTAAAGTCAAGTTCAAAATTAAAATTAATCTCAGTAACCCTGATGTCTGAGCAGGGCACAGTAAAATGGAAGCATCCTCTGGTTCCGAAAATAATGACACCTATAGTCAGAGAGGGGTGTGTGTGTGTGTGTGTGTGTGTGTGTGTGTGTGTTTTGTGGGGTGTGTGTGTGTGTGTGTGTTTGTTGTTTTTCTGTTTTTGTTTTTTGTTTTTTTTTTTTAGTTTATTTATTTTGAGAGAGTAAGAGAGCCGGGGAGGGACAGAGACAGAGGGAGAAAGAGAGAATCCCAAGCAGGCTCTGTGCTTCAGGGCTTGAATTCACAAACCATGAGATCATAACCTGAGCTGAAACCAAGCGTCAGACACTTAACCGACTGAGCCACCCAGGCACCCATTTTTGTTTTGATCAATGTTACCATTTTGTTAACTCATACTAAATTTTTAGTCAGTTGAAACCCCTTTTAAGTTTTCTACCTGAACTGCTGGTAAGTCAACCTTACTTTCTACTCAGTAGTTAATTTTGTGAGCCTACTTTGAAGCATGAATGAAACATGTTTCTATTCAATTTCATCTTCAATCATTAAAAAAGATTTTAGGGGCGCCTGGGTGGCGCAGTCGGTTAAGCGGCCGACTTCAGCCAGGTCACGATCTCGCGGTCCGTGAGTTCGAGCCCCGCGTCGGGCTCTGTGCTGACAGCTCGGAGCCTGGAGCCTGTTTCCGATTCTGTGTCTCCCTCTCTCTCTGCCCCTCCCCCGTTCATGCTCTGTCTCTCTCTGTCCCAAAAATAAATTAAAAAAAAAAAAAAAGATTTTAAATATCTACTCAGTGTCCTATGCAAGATGCTGGGACTACAAAAGTAAATAAGTCATAGTATATGGGAAGGTATCCATCCTAGAGAGATTTATAGCCCAAAAGTAGTAGGTAAAGTCATTCAATATGTAAGTCCCATCAACACTTAAAAGCCCTATGATAGAAGTCATTTACAAGTACCAACAATCCTCATTAGCTAAGTCTCACAGAATAATTGGATGTTCACTAGATTAACATGGTTGAGTAATGTGTTTTCTGTCAATGCCATAATAAGTTCCATAAATATAACATCTTAACATGAATTTGTTATCTTGCAGTTCTGTGTGTTAGAAATCCAACACAGGTCTAAACTCTTGTCAGCAGGTATGTGTTCTTTTCTATAGGGTCTTAGAGGAGAATTGGCTTGTTTTCTTTTCCAGCTTTTTGAGGTTAGAAAAAAACTTCAGTCATGACTCCTTTCCCCCATCTTCAAAGCCAGTAACCATGCATGTCTCTGACCATTCTTCTGTAGCTGCATTTCCCTTGGACTCTCTTCTTCTCTTTCCTTTTTCCACTTATCCTTAACTGGAAGAACAAAAGAAAGTTCCTGGAGTAAGTAATAGTTGAACCGGAAGGGGTGAGAAGTGAGGTAGACTTTCCAGGGAAGGGAGCAACTAGAAGATAGAGCAGCATGGTCAAAAACATTGAAACGGTATCATGCAGAGCATGACACAATGTAGTTGAAACACTGGTAAGGCTAAAGGGAGGTTTATAATCCGGGAACTGGTCCACAATTGTAGTTATTTTTTTTAATCTAATTTGAATGTCTTAGGGTAGGTATGCTTTCTCTAAATCAGCACACTCTCTATAACTCCCTGTTGTGTACCCTAAGTAGATTTACACATCAATATTTCTTACCTGGTGCCTTAGATATCTGGTATATGATCCTACGTTTAGAAACACACTTTGCAATCAGTACACTGCCAATTTGTGTGTGTGTGTGTGTTTGGGGGGTGAATTATCATAGCCCTAATTTAGGAAGACATCTTAATGGCACAGTGAATTGCAATGGATAGTATTGAAGAAGGAGGGGATCATTGGAGGGAAGTAAATGAGGAGGTTGTAAAAAACAGTTCTGGTTGAAGGTAATGGACCCTAAATTATTGTAATAATTAGGACAAGTAAGGAGGGATCAAAGTGCAAAGCCAGATTCAAAATTCCTTCAAGACATGGTCTGGGTCTTGTTTTTTCTGTGGTGCTTAATATAGGGCAAGACACAAAGTAGAGGCCTAATAAATGAATGGATGAAGACATTTGAGAAGTTGAATATGAGAAGTGAAAGGAAGTAACTGAATATGACTTTAAGAGCCCAAATACAAATACCTGGAGGGGTTATGCTTCTGAAAAATGTCTGTGAGAGAAGAAAATTCATCTTCAATAAGGTTCAGAAAAGACATTCAAGAAAGCAAGTGAACCAATAGATGAATGAAAATATGAATATGGCCCTCAGGATAGAGCTTAAAATTAAAAGAAAATATGGAGATCTTTAATTTAGAGGTGATGGTGTATTTGAACTCACCTAGCAAAAACATGTATCAAGATAAAATACGGATTAGTAACTGTTAAAAAAAACACATTTAGTGCAGACCCATAGTTTTATGGATGGAGAAATTGAGGGGCAAAGAAATGTTTGTTTTTTCCAAAGCTGTCCAACCAATAAATGAAATGGTTGTAGAACATAAAAAGATGTAATTTGGATTACAACACATTACTTCAATGACTCCTATTTCCCACTGAAAGTTTCACACTGAATCTTTCTCTACTTAGAAGACAGTCATTTTTACCTCTTTGATGTTGTCAAATCTGAAGTTTTATCTGTTTGGACAATTCAGGCATAGACTGTTTAATTGTTATTATTGAGATAATTTTTCCTGATTTTATTTTATTTTTTTTATTATATGAAATTTATTGTCAAATTAGTTTCCATACAACACCCAGTGCTCATCCCAAAAGATGCCCTCTTCAATGCCCATCACCTGCCCTCCACTCCCTCCCACCCCCCCATCAACCCTCAGTTTGTTCTCAGTTTTTAAGAGTCTCTTATGCTTTGGCTCTCTCTCCCACTCTAACCTCTTTTCCTGATTTTCATGATCTAGTATAAATAGAATGTTGCTGCAAGGACGGCTGGGCTGAAAGCTACCAGTTTTATTTAATCAATTCTGAGTACTTTGTCCTGGCCACCCTGACTTGTCTCATTTCTTGAATCATATAGCTGTTACAAATCAAATTCTTTAGTTCTAAATTTCACAGAATTATCTATGCCAGTAACTATCAGGTTGTATTTTATGAAGCCTAAGTGTTGAGTAGGCACCACAGGACCACCTCTGGGGGGTTAAGAGCACAGGGAGGAGAGGACTTAAAGCCTCTGCCCTGCTTCAAACAGTGTACCATAGCCTTCAGTCTGTTTCTTATATTGAGCATTCTTCAAGATTTTGCATAAAGGAAGGGTCTCTTATTTTAACACATTTCTGAAACTACTAGAGCTTTTTAATCTCAGGGCTATGAGCAACATTTTGGATTTTTTTTTTTTTTCTTTTTGAGTTTGTGAATTACATTGAAACACTCCAAATCCTGTTGCTTCAAATGAGTAAATCATACAAATTAAATTTTACCATAAAAATACCATGGAGCCACTTAGCCCTGGGTGAGCAACATTCTGGCCTTTGCCAGCACAGCTCCCTTAGGCTAAGGCCATATTGAGAAGAAAGGTTTTCAGGTTTTCACAACTAAATGAGAGGCTTTCTCCTGAGACAAGATAGAGGTAAACCTTGAGACATTTTTTCTTTTTCGGAAGCAATAAAATATGTTCTTATCTTTCTCCTTTTCTATTTGTTTCCACTGGCATTTATAAAACAAGTGTTATTTTTGTTATAATTTACAAATGGTTATTCATAAGGTTCAAAGGGTGTATTAGGAGGTACTGTGACAGTAGTGTATTGAGAGTAAATGTCACCAACAAAAACAAATCTTCCCAAAAACTTCTATAAGAATTGCATTATTAAAGACTAATTATTTTTTAAAAATGCAGTTACTTGCAAGACAACCAAATAGTTACAAGGCTTTGTCTCAAGTAGATTAAGGTCTTAACCTAGTTAGATTGCATTTTGATCAGTAGCACTGCAGTGAGAGATAGTTAAAATTTAGGTTGGGATGGTCTGGATGGTGAATCCCTAGAGAGCAGAGAACATAAAGAGATTTAGAAGGGTGCCCAAACTTATTTCAGTATCTTATTTTTTTAGTATATTTATTTTATTTAAGTTCTAGCCTTCTCTATAATAAAAAAGTAACTTTATTCTTCCTATTTATCTTGTTCCTGTAAAATTATATATTGGTACTGGGTAGGAATATATGCTCAATATCTTCTTGTATAAAAAGATGTTGTCATAATTTTATATTCTTCTTAGCCCTATCTTCGATTCATAAATAGCTG
Organism: Neofelis nebulosa; assembly: GCF_028018385.1. Taxonomy (NCBI): domain Eukaryota; kingdom Metazoa; phylum Chordata; class Mammalia; order Carnivora; family Felidae; genus Neofelis; species Neofelis nebulosa. Next base: position 70,793,512 of record NC_080790.1, read on the forward strand.
TTTATGATTTGTAAAGTCATGTTCTGCAATTCCCCTAATCCTTCCTTACCTTATCTACTTCAAATAATACTAGTACTAGTAGCTCTGATTGAGGTGAAGATATAGACTAATATATTAATACATTAATTTTCAACTTGTAAAACTTGTCCTTATCTATTATAATAACTCTGAGATAAAAAGGCATTGATATTTAACTCTCTTTGGCATATGAAAAACCACAACCGGGATGATAACTTTCCCAGATCACACGATAACAGCAAAATTAGAGGGATTTTTTCTTAAGTTTCCAGCCTAAGGCATGATTTTCTGAGGGTGAAGTAATAACATTCTCAGTGCTCCTGAATTATCCTCTGTCTTAGAAGATCAGGAGGTCTGCTATTTCTCAATAAATTCACTGTTGCCTGACAAATTTATTAGAAAGCAAAATTAACCGATATTAAATTGTTTGACCAGCACCACATTCCAGGGTAAGGTAGAAATGATTCCTGGTTTAGAGTCATGCAAATCTTTCTGTTACACTTTATGCGGCTCTCATATGTTACCATTTGTGGTTTCTTTTGTTGTTCCTGAGATAACCAGTTTTTATTCTTACCCCATTCTGAACAGAATGTATCTCAGCATCATTTTGTTTTGTTTTGTTTTTTTGAATTTGGGTCTGTTTTTACTTCAGTGAGTCTGATAAGAAAAATAGATAAATGTTTTCATATAACAAATATTGCTAAGAATAAACTCTGTCTTTGTGTTGCCCATCTGGTTAAACAATGTTACTAGATACTGACGAGTGAATTAATATTTAAGATCCATTAGGATCTAATAAAGTCATCCATTTCAGTGGTCAATTGAGGTTAGGCTGTTTTAAAGGAAAAAAATAGATTATTTTACTGATTTCCCACACCTGATAGCTCTAAATTCTTTTTAGAGAATCCCATCATTTTCCAACTATGTGCTGGGTAAGTATTGAAGCTAGTAATGCTCTCTTTGTTGCTGTGGGAGTGATGGCATATAGGAGGTTGTTTAACCCCTGCGTGTCTGCATCTTCTATCTGCCATGCCTACTGCAATCAATCACAGATGAAAACATACTGTGAACACTTTGAAGTCCTTAAAGAAGGCAGTTTAATGAATATAAATTAGCAACAACATTGGCATAATTCACATTTATTAGAGGTTAAGTGGACTCCAGGTAAGGAACATAGCAAACATAATTAATGTTTCCTTATTTTTATTTTCTTTATTGGATATTAATTCAGCACATTCAAGTGAAAATTTATGGAACCGCTTCCTCTGGGAAATAAGTGGAACAAAATAATACTATTTACATGTTAGTGGTGGGAACAAGCATTGAATAAAAAGATAAACTATATAGTATGTTAGGTGGTGACACATTTTATGGTAAAAAAAAAACAGTGACTGAGACATGAGTGTGCACAGATGAGAGAAAAAGGTATAATTTTTATTTAAGTTTGTCTGAAAAGACCGTCATTTGTCATATGCTGTTTGAGAAGAGACCTGAAAGAGAAGATTCAATGTATATTCAGTCCTTTTGATTCTTTTGAGAAATCTCTTTTTCCTTTCTACCTTCAGTGATCCCAGCCTAATCCAGGCGGCCTTCATCAATCATTCTTTCATTATTTTATTCTTTCCAGCTGATTCCTCTCCTTATGGTTTCATCCTCCCTGGTTTGTGTGGTATCGTTGAATACCTTTGCTCAGAGAATTAGTTCCCTATTGCTATATGAATTCTAGACTCCTCCACATCAGTTTAGCAATTTTTAAGAGCACTACTTATTTGGTAATTTTATCTGTAATCCCGCTCCTATTTTTTTAATGTTTATTTTATTTTGAGAGAGAGGATGCATGAGCAGGGGAGGGGCAGAAAGAAAGGAAGAGAGAATCCAAAGCTGGCTCCACACTGCCAGTGCAAAGCCTGACGTGGCTCAGCCCCACAAACTATGAGATCATGACCTGAGCTGTAATCAAGAGTCAGACGCTTAACTGAAGAAGCCACCCAGGCATCTCTGTAACCCTTAGTCCTAGAAAATAGATCTCTCCATTTTGTCTTGAGTAGGTTTCTGTGCTCTTACTTATACCCTCCTTCCCAACTATAATGTCATACCATTTCTAACTTTTGTTTCCCTGAACCTAGGGTTTGTTTGATTGATAACAAGCAAAACTTAGATCTGATAACCTCAACTGGAGGCTGATGTCAAGTATATCCTTAGCCACTTGCCGCTGCTGTCCTTTACAGATGTGTTCCTGGGTATTTACGCTTCCACTGGACAGTTGCAATGTAGTGTGATGCCATGTGGGGTTGGTGAGGGATTTAGAAAATTGGGAGTCATGATGCATGTATAAATCCAGCAGTATTCAACTTGCTATTGTGGACACTAGTCCCTTAGGCTGGGCCCTGTCGCTCATGGGGAAACTGAGGTTCAGAAAGGTTGAGTTCCTTGTCAGTGGTCTTGGAGACCTGTTATTTCCTTTTTGTATACTCCAGTCTTTCCTGTATACTGTGCATGTTAATCTAGATTTCCTGATTCTCTATTTTGTGATTAGTCCTTTATTTACACCAAAAATTCCATGCTGGTAACTTTATCCCTTCAGTTTTTATATATTTTTAAAATACCTTCTTTGTGCCTAATATCATAGTACATCTTGTATATATCCCTCGACACCTAATATACTGCTGTAGTTGGTGTTCAAACCCATTGCTGATTGCTTTGATGTGGAAGGCTTTAGAAAGCTGACATTTATGCTTCTTAAACTGCAGTTCATATATTTGACTTAATTCTGCCAGATATCAGAAGTTCTATAACATCACCTACATGAGGTTATGTCAAGCAAAAATGCTGTAAACAAGAACATAGAAGTGATTTGTGTGGTCTCCTGTCACCTTTTTCCCCCAGCCTTTCCACAGGTTTCTTTAATACATCCTGCAAATATTAGGAAAAAAATAAGCTCGGCCTCTTTACACAGGGGACTTTGATATAATTTCTGCTCTTTTTTTTCTTTTTTAAAGTTAGTTTTTAATTCGCTGTATTTTGTTTTTGTGTTTTATTTTCTTTAGTATTCTTGTTATTTTACTAACTTGTTATTTGACTAACCTTGCATAGACCTATAACACATGGGCAGTGGGACACACATCTACTAGTCCTGGCTGAGAGAGAAGTAAACAACAAGGCCTTGAAATGAGGAAAAGGGAGCCTTGGAATTTAATAAACATAGTGTAGTCCAAAGACCTTCCTTTGAAGACCTATCCAACTCTATATATTATTATTATTTATTGTTATTATTATTGTCATTGTAAAAGCATTTACTGCTATAGTCCCTTGGGACCAGTTTTATCTACGAAACATTTTCAGTTGTACTGCATTGGAGATTCCTGCATTTAGAACTTCAGAAATTACATTGGAATCCTGTTAATTCAAATTATTGATGTGGAGATTTGCTGCAGATGCTTGAATTTTGTGGGCTTAGAAGTATGGGAAAATCAGGATTAAAAGTCAACCTATTGCTTCAGAATATGGTTCATTTATTTTCGTGACTGTAGTTTAATTTTAATTATTTATGTCTCTGCTGAATAGTCCTTTGGCAAACGTTCCATAGAAAATACATCATCTTATTTTTCAAAGTGTGTCTGCATTCAAAAGTCTTAACTCTCTGTTTGATAGGTATTTCTTTGAGTCATCTATATTAGGCAGTAATTTCAGTCTGTCTACAAGAATTCTGAATTTGCTTTCCAAAATAGGTGCTATATTTTAAAATCAGTGTGACTCCTTAGGCATTTAATATGCTGAACAGAAAGCATTCATAGAGATTCAACCCCCCTCACTCCCGTAAATGAAAACTAAACAATTTAAACTATATTTCACTGTTAATATTCTCTTTCAATATAAAACATATTTCATGTTCATAAATATGATTTCAAAACTTTCATTTCTAGAGAATAGCTTATAAGTGCATTCTTTATATTAAGCAATTACTTTTATAAGAAAATAAATATTTTAAACGAGTGGTAATTTAGGTTTTGAAACAATTGATAATCCCATAGAACATTTATATCAAAATTGAATCATAGGAGAAACACAATACCCCTCACCATTTCTTGTCTCACACTCTACGAACATATACATCTGTTTTATTTGCTATTTCATAAAAATGTATTGTAATTCTTGGAACCCAAATATAAAATGGGATCACTTAAAAAATCTTTTGAAAAGTCTCTCCCTTTTAGATTTGGAGATATCAGACATTCCCCCTTTTCTCTCATATATCACTTGAAAGGGTTTCAGATATAAGCCACAGTTGCCTGTATTTAAAAAATGGAACTGTAATTAAAATCTTTGTGAGTCACATTGAAAACAGTAAAAAAAAAAAAAAAAAGTGCTATGGATGTGTATAAAGGCCAGTTCCAAGAAGAAATGGACTAGTATAGAAAAAGAAAAGGGGATAGGCTTCAAGTTAGAGGATCTTCCAATGAGAAATAGAAAGACTGACGTAAAGTTACCGAAATATTGACAGGATGAGACCAAAACTCATCACCTCTCTTAGAGAACTTCTAACCCAAGAAGATTTCTAGACCTAATACAAATCAAGTAATATTTGGAAATTATTGTGTGACCTTTCAAATCTGAGCCAAACTTGTCCAAAATTTTATAGTGAAAAGTAGTAAAAAGTATGCTTTTGATTTTGGTTTTGCTGGCATCAATTTTATGAAGAAACAATTTGCATGCAATAAATTGCACCCGCTTAAAGTACAGAGCATTTCTATTACTTCCAAAAGATTATTTGTGCCCTTTGTTTAGTCCTTTCCTGTATCTTCCACTGGACTCAGGAAACAACTTACCTGCCATTGAAACTATAGATTAATCTTTATATTATAGAAATGGAATCATACAGTGTGTGCTGTGTATAGTTTCTTTTACTCTGCATAATGACTTTAAGATACATCCAAGTGTTTATTTTTATCAATAGTTTATTTCTTTTTGTTGCTGAGTAGTATACAATCATCATGTTTTTATATGTACGTTTTATTTCTTCACCTAAATCATATTCTTATTAAGAGCTTCATTTTAAATTCTGTATATCTTCTTTTTACCTAGAATAATCCGTTGCACATAGTTGAAATTGTTTGATTGATTCATCTTTCTGAAGATAGATGCTGGAAAGGGGTTCTACAATGATCCTGGTATCAGCTATACTCATTTTTGGAGAAAAAATTTGTGTTTGAAGTAGCAAAGTAAGAGATAACTTATTGAAGAGTTATAATATGCTATTTACAGTAAAAAGTTCTTTGCCTGCAATATCTCATTTATCTTCACAACTCATTGTATGTGGTGTTTCTTTTATTATGTTCATTTGATAGGTAATACACAGGGATTAAGGAATCTGGCACTGATTGATTATTCAAGTTGATAAGCAGTTGAGCTGCTTGACTCCAAAGCTGTTGTTTATAAGGATGTACCCTGTTTCATGAGGAAAATGAAAACTTGTTCCAGGCTCCTCCTCTGTTCAAAACACTGGAGTTTCTTTCCACTGCTTTCAAACTTAACAATGAAAGTCCACACTGTAGTTGTAGGGAGATATGTTATTTATGTTTCAAGTGGCCTCTTAGATGTACTATTCTCTCCCTCCCTCAGGCTGGCCTCCCTACTGTTGTTCCTCAGGCACATGACACATGCTGCCGTCTCAAGGCGTTGACAGTAGTGGTCCTTTCATCTTTAAGTAAGCTTGCTTATCTCACATCTTTCAAGTCTGCTCACATTTCAACTCACTGAGGTCTACTCTGAACCTTTCTGTTAAATACTGCAACCCTCCACTACTTGCCTCCTGCCCTCCCAATCCCTTCTACCCTTATATGTTTTCATGTTTTCCTTATTTTTCTTCATTGCACATAGTGCTTTGTAATATATAACTGCATTATTCATTTTGCTAAGTTTAATGATTGTCACCTCCCTGTCTGCAGAATATGATCCTCACAATAACAGTTACCTTTGACAAAGTTGTTTCCTCATTTATCCCAAATATCTGGAACAGTGCTGTCTTAGTTCAAGTTGCTGTAACAATTACTATAGACTGAGAGATTTAAATAACAGAGATCTATTTCTCACAGTCCTAGATGCAAGGAAGTCTAAGATGCTGGCTGATTTAATTCTGGCGAGTGTCCTCTTCTTCGTTTGTAGATGTCCATCTTCTCATTATATCATCACTGTGGAGAGCAGATGGAGGGAGTAAGCTCTTCTGACTCTTCTTACGAGGGCACTAATCCCATTCATGACTTAATTACTTCCCAAAGGCCCTACCTCCTATTCCTGTTACATCAGGAGTTAGCATATCAACATATGAATTTTGAGGGGACACAAACACCTAGTCCAAAATAAGTGCCTTGCACATACATACACAAATGTATTTAGGATATGTATGAGCTGGGATATTTTTTGATCTTCTTCCTCTGCTAACTACTTTTTCTTCTTAGAAGAAATAGCACTAAGAAATATCTGGATGATGTAGGGACAAGGTAAAAGAATACAAACATTGATATCTAGCTATATAACAGGGGTCCATAAAGAATAAGAAATAATTTCCTGTTTTAATTTCCTCTTGCAATGTTTTATCTCTCATATCTTATTAGTTCACTATATCAGTGATTTCCTAGATTGCTTCTTAAAGCTGGAAGGAGCCTGAGAGTTTTGAGATAACTTAGTCCAGAAATCCCAATTTTGGGAGCTTTGGAGGATTGTGAACACAAATTCATGTCACATGGGTTTTGAATTTGAATGCCTTTAGATGAAACTTCTAGTCAAAGCAATCTTTTGTCTTAATCCACTCTGACCCACTGATTTTGATGTATGACTCCAAACCATAGTTAAATAGATTGCCTCTAATACAAACTTCTTTATTTTATGGAAGAGAAAATAGACAAGTGGTGAAGCAAGTTGCCTACAATGAAATGATGACTTTGTGCCATTTTCTCTGATGGGGAAAAATCCAATATTGTGGAAGCATTTTCCAATCAATTAGAGCAAAGAGTAATTAGAAAATGTTATTATATCTGCCCTTTCAAATCACCTTTTTATTGAATTCCTTAACACCCATAAAATGTCTCCTTGTTTGTGGTCATTTAGGCTCAAGTATGGTGTGTTTTCTTTCAGTATCATAAATACTCCTAAATGGTCCAGGTTGTACTGAAGCTTCCATTAAACTTTATGCAGGGAAAAGTGAATGAATCATTTGTTATTTACTCTTGGGTCAATTCATTTGTGGTGGAAACCCTATTCAAAGTTGAAATATTTTATTTACTGGCCATTCATGTTACTTCCTTAAAAAAAAGAGTAGTGAGGGGCGCCTGGGTGGCTCAGTCGGTTGAGCGTCCGACTTCAGCTCGGGTCACGATCTCGCGGTCCATGAGTTCGAGCGCCGCGTCGGGCTCTGGGCTGATGGCTCAGAGCCTGGAGCCTGCTTCCGATTCTGTGTCTCCCTCTCTCTCTGCCCCTCCCCCGTTCATGCTCTGTCTCTCTCTGTCTCAAAAATAAATAAACGTTAAAAAAAAAATTAAAAAAAGTAGTGAATACATTTGATAGAAGTGTGGGATGTGGAGTAACATGAAGGAATAATATCAGTATCATTTCCTATGTCTAGGAAGAATATAATATTGGGCAGAGGCCAGGGAACTTTTGTTTCCTAGTCAGAAAAGCATCAGATTGCTATTTTGAATTATATTGACGTGATTTATCTCTAAACAAAATTTCCATTGCCAAATTTTCTTTCAGTTAATTTAAAAATGCAAACAGTATTTTTCAAATGATATCTTCTTCTAATGGATTGAGTGATAGAAGATATCCTTTTTGATAAGTTTATTTTTTAGTCCTGAGGTAATTTGTATGTTATGTAACCACATAGGGAATCGCCATTATATTAGCAGTGATTTTTACATTAATCTTTATGAACATTGGTAAATATTTTTTCATGTTCAACGAGCCTTAGACATTATAAAATACATTTATACAGTAAAGTGCTTCTCATATTATTCCAGCTCTTTATGTGTGTACAGAAAATATTAATTAAATGTTTCTGCTTCTATGAAAAGCATGTGGAAAATAAGAAGTTGCACATGAATAATCAGGATCAGATCTTGAACTGTTCTTCTAATTGATTTAAATTCTCTTTGCTGAAAGTAATGAACAGTTACTGATAATCTCTGCAATTTCATTTGTCAAAATTCTGAGAAGGAGTCAACATTTTAATATATTAAGTGTTGGAAAATTCTGCAGGATGCATGTAGCACTAGGGAAATCCTCATTAATACATTAAAGTACAAAAATCACTCATTTGTGAGTGTATGGTCTGACATATATTTATGTTAATGTAATTATAATGCTGCCCTACATAACTAAAGATAATGCTATCATTTCAATAAAAATAAGAATCACATAGTAAAGACTTGTCCTGTACTAACATTTTATTTATATCACATGAGAGCCTCTCAGGTGTCAGAACAGCTTCTAACATCTTCTGGTCTTTTAATAATTTACATGAGACAACTAAACCAAATCCTGTATCAGACCCTACAGAAGAATGTTCTACGGATTCTTCCTTCTATGTTAAAATTCTCGTTAAAAAACTCTACACAGATTTCAAATATTTTGTTATGGAAAAACCTCTTTCAGTATTCTAGTAGAATAAATGTAATTACAAAATGACTTTATTGGCATTAGTCGAATTATCAGTAAAGAGAGTTTCAATAATGCATTGATCTAATCTAAATTAACAGGTACTCATGTACATCTATAAGCATATGTGTGTCACTTGGATATTGGAGGGGACAGATGCTCAGATGTAGTTAGGGGTACAGAAATCTCTTGAGTGATAGCAGCTGTGAAAGATAGAAGAGGAAAGAAGCAAGGTGGGTCAGGGAGGTAAGCCTCAAAAGATCAAGATCAAGAGATCTGGTCATCTCTTAAACAACTGTGGAAAGCTCTCAAGCAAATATTGTTTTTGTGCACGATATGTCACGTATGTTTAAATGCAGAATGTTTGTATAATTTGCAATGGTATCTCAGACTCAGTATATCTTTAAAGTTTGTAGATTTTTTTCCTCAGCGGTTTAAGAATTTTATGTCAAGATCATTCTGAAAGAGGGGAAGGAAAAGAAAAGTTAGAGAGAGTGAGGGAGGCAAACCATAAGAGACTCTTAGGGACTGAGAACAAACTAAGGGTAGATGGGGGGTGGGGGAGAGGGGAAAGTGAGTGATGGGCAGGGAGGAGGGCACTTGTTGGGATGAGCTCTGGGTGTTGTATGGAAACCAATTTGACAATAAATTATATTAAAAAATAAATTAAATTAAAAAAAGAAAATAAATAAAAGATCAAATAGCTACACCTATGAAGCTAATGTGCTATGTGAAGTTGAGACTGATTAGGTGGCCTTTTCCCTGGGTAACTATAAGAACTCTTGCCTTTGTAAGGTCATCCTGTAAATTCTGCATAATATATATTCTTTTTTTTTGAATGGGAAAAACATCCTAAGTTGTGAAGGATTCATTAGTTACAATACTTAATGCAAATAACCTAATATAATCCAACCTTAGGAGCTATTGATCTCTCAATTCCTGATAGCTGAGAAAAAATAGCTTGCTAAGGAAAGCAACACAATTTGTATCAAAGGATATTCTCAATATTATATTCACATTTTCAAGACTTCTTCATCTAGTGAGCATGCCTAACCAATGTTATGTTCTGTATCAGGGCCTTTTCACCTGATATTCTTTCTGCATATTTTGCCCTCAGATGTTGGCAATACAGGCCTCCATATTTCATTGTAATTCCTGCTCAGAGGTCATGCCTCCATCCAGTCTGAAGCAGCAGACCTCATCATTATCTTCTTGTCTGCTGTTAAAAAACCAATAGTTATTCCTATGGGGCATTATATTAAGTAGCTGTTTATTTGTTTATCCAACAGGATTGCATGCTCTATAAGGGTAGGGATTTTATCTGCATTGCATGCTCTTATAACCCCAGCCTCTATAGTAGTGGATGGCATACATATATGGTAGGGACTCAAAAATATTCATTGATGGATAAATATTCATTGAATGGATGGATGATAAATTAATAAGGAAGCAAATTACAATGTTGAGTGGTTTCCACCCACCCCTCAAAAATATACTTGTACCTGTGTAAAAACAAGAGTTTATCCCACACCTGGGCTTATGGCACATTCTCAGTTCAGGAGAGACTAAAACATCATGAGATAAAAATGGACTTTCCCCCCCAATTATATGCTCAGTTTAGCAAGATGGGTTAGAGAGAAAAGGTGTTTCTCTAACCTTGGCATGTGATTTCATGAAAGCAGCAATCTGTTTTGAGCAGCCATTACTCCAAATAATCACTAATTAATTTTTATAGAAAATTCTTTCTCTTTTAAGCATTTGGGAGTCTTTCAAACAGTATAATAGCAGAAAGCCAATGAGTCTCAAAGTCTTCTGTGAGATTGAATAATCAAATATTTTTTATATATTTAGGAATAAACACAGTTATTCCATTCACATCTACTAGGAAGCAAAGGAAGGTCAGACATATGTGGCCTTTCTAATTGTCCTATGTTCTGTGCTTTATGATCAGTCTGGTAGTCATGAAGAATCTCATCAATAAGGCTAAGATTAGTATTGATTTCAACTTGCTATTTTTCTATTTCTCCTGTCTCTGAGGCAGCAGTATAGGAGATACTCTTTTCTCCATACCATCATATCATGGTTCACTTGGCCTACTTTTCGCACTTACTATTATAAGGTAAAAGTATGGATCTTTCCATAAATCACTAACCTCTTCTCCAAATAATCAATAGTTACTGACAGACTATCTCCCTGGCTGAAAGTTTTGACCTCAAGGAGGCTATAGAATACCCTTTTTCCAGAATGAAAAATATAAGCCCGTAAGGAGTAAAATATTGATATGTTCTTGCTAAACAGAGATAAAATATGTAAGTTTTGCAAGTTTGTTAAGGCTTCAAAGATCCATTCCCTTATTATATTACTTATGTTGAAGTAAAGTTTAAGAACAATAATCATAGTGAAAAGAAATAAAATTATTAGCAGTTTATGTTTTGTGCACAATACAGTAAAACAGAAATCAAACACCATTTTGTCTCACTAAGGAAATGGTATTTAAACATCTCATTTAGAATGGACCTGTTACGAGCTGTAAGGTGATAATTAAATGAATTTTCCAGTGCAAAATTGTGTTCATGGTTTTGTTGTTGTTGAATTGTTCAAAATAAATGGAAAAAAGAAATTCCTGAAGATAATGCTTTAGGGAGAACCAGAAGTTCTGATACAATAGTTATGGTCACACTCATGGAGACTTATGAAATGTCAGATATATTTGATCTCAACTTCCAAATATTGATGTGTTAAATACTATTAAAGAGTAGATAAAAACAAGTATGGTCTGACAAAACATACTAGCAATCCACCTTTTTTCATTATCTAAGTTAAACTTTGAAATGAGTAACAATTTCTTCAATGGCTACTCTTAAATTTAAAAAAGTTAGTTTCAATCTCTTATTTTATCTTACTATTACAATATATGGCATAAAGTAGTAGTCTTATATACTATATATACTCAGTGCTTGGTTTCTAAAGGGCAAAGGTAGTGTCCTTTCCAAGTTTTGTGAAGTACAATGATACTTTTTATTTTTGGTAATGCTAAAGATTCACTTCACCACCTTTGCAATGGATTCTAATTAATGATATAATATTGCTAGTCTGCACATCTTTCTAAGTAACCAAAACAAACATCAAAAGCACTCTTCAAAATTAGATAACTCATAAGGAAGGATTATATTTACCAGTTATAAACACTGTCCAATGCATACATTTGTGTTTGAGGTACAAATAGCCTCTATATTAGTGTGAAATCTTAAGGTTATAGTGAGTACATAAATAGTAAAATAAATGGTAAATCAATAAAAATATTAAAAAATAATTAAAAAGTTATGCAGCATTATAAAGATATTTTATACTACTTATAAATTGAATGTATTCCCAAGATATTACACATTTAGAACAAAATGCCTTTTTTATTAATTACCAGGAAGCAGCTGATAGAAATATGTTTAAGAAAGAATAACCTGTCATCATATCCTAAATGCTATATTTTACTAAATGTATATTATAAATTGTATGCAGTTGAGTTATGCTTATGAATGTTTTATAAAATTTATTAAGTATTTGTAATGTTTCTTTATAGTATTTATATTTTCCAAGGTTTGCTTAAAATGTAATATAAGAATGTAAATCAATGATGCAACCAAAGTCTTATATTTAAGTGAAAAGTTGTATCTGTAAGGTTTTTTAGCTCTATTATATAAATTATCTTGTACTTAATTCAAATGTGTTTAGCAAATACATAGATATATTTGGATGTTGAAAATGCATATATTCATTTCATAAAAGAACATACAAGTTGCATCACAGTCTTTTCTTATTTTGAATTTGAGGCTAAAAAAATAAAATTGGAAAGGAAGCTAGTGCCAGAAATTATTTTTCATTTGTTTTGATGGAATTCAGTTTACTTATAATTTGGCTGAATGTAAGGAATGATTATTGAGCATTTGCTATGTGTGTAGAGGTCAGTGACAGGTGAAGTGGGAGTCAGTAAAGAAAGGAGAACATAGTTACTATCTTTAAGAAACTAAACATAGTCATATGCAAGTGTGCATTAAAAAACACAGGAATAAAGTGCTTTGGATGTTCTGAGGAGATCAGTGCACACTTCTGTGCACGGAACTGAGGAGCAGCAGTTCAAAAGACTTCCTGAAAGAAGGCACATCTGATATGAGTCAATTTGAAATCTTGGTGGGACTTTAAATACATTAAAGAGTAGTTAAGGACACTTACAGTTCATATTCAAATTCCTTATCTATTACTTAGGATACAGTAGTCTGATTTGTGAGGTAGAATACCAATTAGACACATTATAATCTGATATTTCCAAACAACAAGTATGTGTTTCTTTGTTGTGACAATCGTACAAAGATAATAAAACATGAAAGCAAATTCTAACAGGTAGTTACCAAATTTGTCAGGTCAAGAGAAGGCATTTCTTAATCAGAGATAGTGTGTACATAGTGATTTGTGCTAATTATCATGTGAAAATTAAACAAGACTTAAGCCACAGAATTAAAATAGAGTACCTGTGTTCTTCTGATTTTGTGTGATTATTGAGAGTACATTGTTAGGGCAATTAGGAATCTGCTGTTCTCAAAACAGAATTGGGTGTAAAATGCAAGGAACATTTCCTTTTTTCTTTTTTTTTAAGCTAATAATGGATTACAATTATTATGCTTCAAGGTTCTCTGCAGGAAGAAAAAGGGAGGAGGAAGAGCCTGTGGCAGGGAGAGTGAGAGGAAGAGTGGGGGGAGAAAGGAGGGTACAGTTTTGTAGTCTGTTTCAGTTCTCCCTGTTACTTGGTTAATTTTACAGTCTACACTCGCCCCCTTTGCTTTCTTTCTGTTCTATCTCTCCCACATCCATTGCTTTCTTCACCATTCATAATTCCCTGAGAGCCTTGGGCTGTTCTTTCTTAGTACTGAATGTGCTGTGTGACCTCTGCCAAAGTGAAACAGAAGTGTTGAGGCAGTTTGTTGCAAGGAATAGAGAAATAGAGGCGAGTGCAGGTGCTGTTCTGATTGCTCTTCTGACTGTATCCTCACAGGATTTAAGAGTGTTCTCTCTTTCTTCCCAGCCACCTCTGCCACCATTCTTGTCTTGAGGGATTGGGAAGACAGATAATGTTTCTCAGTGCATGGATGGTGACCAATAGAAAATTTAATAGCCGAATAATTTTCTAAACACCGGTCATGTAATCCTGGGCATTTTCTACATTTTTCCCCTTAAAAGGGATGTTTCTGTTTTCTTTTGCTTTGCAAAGAGGAAAGACAAAGTGTTAAGTATTTTTTTTTTACTATTTTTTACTATTTTATCCTACATTTTTAACTATAATGTATGATTTGCTACTGAAATCCTTGAGCTGTTCTTTAAACATCCAAACACCTCATACTGGTGACTAAGTCTCATCTTCTCACAATTAGCATGAATTTAACTTATAATACACAATGACAAAACTAAATATATGATACTTACTGACTACAGACATACCTGTTTTATTATGCTTTGCTTTATTATGCCTCACAGACATTGCATATTTTACCAATTGAAGGTTTATGGCAACTCTGTGTCGGGCAAGTCTGTCGGCATCATTTTTCCAACAGCACTTGCTCACTTCATGTCTCTGTGTCACATTTCACAATTTTTGCAGTTCTTCAGATTTTCATTATTACATGTGTTATGGTGGTCTGCAGTTAGTGATCTTTGATGTTACTATTCTAACTGCTCCCATATAAGACAGTGAAATTAATCTATAAATGTTGTGTGGGTTCTGACTGTTCCACTGACCATCCCTTCCCTGTCTCTCTCCCTCCCCTTGGGCCCTCTCTTCCCTGAGACACAGAAATATTGAAAGTAGGTGACTCGATAACCCTGCAGTGGTCTCTAGCATTCAAGTGAAAGGAAGTGTCCCATGTCTCTTACTTTAAATGAAAAGCTAGAAATGAGAGGCACCTGGGTGGCTCGGTCGGTTGATCATCTGACTTTGGCTTAGGTTATGCTCTCACATTAGTGGATTTGAGCCCCGCATTGGGCTCTGTGCTGACAGCTTAGAGCCTGGAGCCTGTTTCAGTTTCTGTGTCTCCCTCTCTCTGTGCACCTCCCCTACTCACACTCAAAAAATAGAAATAAAACATTAATTTTTTTAATTTATTTATTTTTTTAAATTTTTTTTTTCAACGTTTTTTATTTATTTTTGGGACAGAGAGAGACAGAGCATAAACAGGGGAGGGGCAGAGAGAGAGGGAGACACAGAATCGGAAACAGGCTCCAGGCTCCGAGCCATCAGCCCAGAGCCCGACGCGGGGCTCGAACTCACAGACCGCGAGATCGTGACCTGGCTGAAGTCGGACGCTTAACCGACTGCGCCACCCAGGCGCCCCAAACATTAATTTTTTTAAAAAGATAGAAATGATTCGGTGAGGAAAGCATATGGAAAGCCTGGGTAGGCTAAAAAGTAGGCTTCTTGTGTCAAACAGTTAACCAAGTTGTGAATGCAAAAGGAAGAGTTTTTGAAGGAACTTAAAAGTACTATACCAGTGAACACACAAATGGTAAGAAAGCAAAACAGGTTTAGTGTTGATATGGAAAAAGTTGTAGTGGTCTGGATAGATTAAACCAGCCACAGCATTCCTTTAAGACATAGCCTAATCCAGAGCAAAGCCCTAACTCTTCAATTCTATGAAGGTTGAGACAGGTGAGGAAGCTGCAGAAAAGTTAGGAGAAGTTGGTTCATGAGGTTTAGAAAAAGAAGTCATCACCATTAAATAAATGTGTAAAGTGAAGTAGCAAGTGCTGATGTAGAAGCTGCAGGAGGTTATCTAGAAGATTTATCTGAGACAATGAATGAAGGTGGCTCTGCTACACAACAGATTTTCCATGTAGACAGAACAGTCTTCTATTGGAAGAAGATGCCATCTTGGACTTTTACAGTGAGAGAGAAGTCAATGCCCGACTAAAAGCTTCAAAGGACAGGCTGACACTCTTCTTTGGGGCTAATGGAGCTGGTGACTTTAATTTGAGGCCAATGCTCATCTATTTTGAAAATCCTAGGACCGTTCAGAAATATACTAAATCTATCTGTGCTCTATAAATGAAACAGCAAATCCTGGATGACAACACACATGTTTACAACATAGTTCACTGAATATTTTAAGTCTACTGTAGAGACCTCCTATTCAGAAAAAGATAATTTTCAAAGTAATACTTTGAAAGTAATACTTCTCACTGACATTGAAACCATTGGGCTGTGATGGAGATATGCAATGAGATTAGTGTTGTTTTCTTTCCTGCTAACTCAACATTCATTCCGTGGCCCATGGATTAAGGAGTAGTTTTGGATTTCATGCCTTATTATTTTTTAATGTTTGTTTATTTTTGAGAGAGATAGAATGTGAGCAGGAGAGGGGCAGAGAGAGAGGGAGACATGGAATCTGAAGCAGGCTCCAGGTGCTGAGCTGTCAGCACAGAGTCTAATGCAGGGCTCAAACTCATAACCGTGAGATCATGACCTGAGTCGAAGTCATACTTTTTACTGACAGAGCCACCCAGGCGTCCCTGATGTCTTAATATTTTAGAAATACATTTCATAAGGCTATAGCTGCCATTGATAGTGATTCTTGTGATGGATCTGGGAAGTAAATTGAAAATCTTCTAGAAAGGATATACTATTCTAGATGTCAGTTAAGAACATTTGTGATTCATGAGAACATGTCAATATCAACATTAACAGGGGTTTGGAAAAAGTTAATTCCAATTCTTATGGATGACTTTGAGGGGTTCAAGACTTCAGTGGAGGAAATAACTCCAAATATGGTGGAAATAGCAAGAAAACTAGACTTAGAAGCAGAACCTGAATATGAGACTGAAAGGCTGCAATACCACATTCAAAATTTAATGGAAGAGGAGCTGCTGCTTATGGATGAGCAAAGATGGTTTCTTGAGATGGTATCTATTCCTGGTGGAGATGTTCTGAAGATTGTTGAAATGATAACAAAAGATTTAGAATATTACGTAAACTTAGTTAATAAAGCAGTGGCAGGGTTTGAGAGTATTATCTTCAATTTTAAGAGAAGTTCTACTGTGGGTTAAATGTGGTCAAACAGCGTCACATGCTACAGAGAAATATATATCATGACAAGAAAAGTCAGTTGTTGGAGCAAACTTTATTGTCTTATTTTAAGAAATTGCCATAGCCTCCTCAACCTTCATCAACTACCACACTGATCAGTCAGCAGCCGTCAACATTGAGCCAAGACTCTACCAGCAAAAAGATTTCAACTCACTGAAAGCTTAGATGATGGTTAGCACTTTTTAGCAATATTTTTGTGTTAAGGTATATACATTTTTTAGACACAATGCTATTACACACTTATTAGACTACAGTATAGTGTAAAGATAATTTTTATATGCACTGGGAAACCAAAAAAATTCATTTGGCCCACTTTATCGTCATGTTTGTTTTATTGTTGTGTTCTGGCACAAAACCCACTATATCTCTGAGATACGCCTATATTATAAAGAAACCTATGCCTAATTGCAAGCTTGAAGATATACCTGTGGACAGAATTCTGATCATTTTAACTCCCAAAGATTAAAAAGCTAAATTAATGTCAAACCATCAAAATCATTTGAGACATTTTCCAAAAACTTCTTTCATTTCAAACTTCTGCCCCTTTCTTGGAGTTGTACCACCAGTTATTCATTTTTTTTTCTTTTTTTAGGGCAGGAGAATATTTCTGAATATTTTAATTGTTCTGAGAATTTATGAATTCTGCTAGTTTTGTCAATAAAATAGTATTCAGTAGTCTACTGTATAACTGAAACTGATATTTTGTAAAGATGTTTAAGTGCTTAGTTTTTATACAGACTTTAGTTGCTCTACTGGATCAATTAGAGGACAGATACAAGAATTTTGTTTCCCAATACCAGAACTCTATTTAGGAATGGGGAACAATCTAGCAAAATTGAAGTTGGTCAGATATCTCAAGGATGTTAAAAATATACATTTAAATAAAATGAGGCTAGTAGCTACCATTCAGTCTTAAATAATTTTACTAATTTTGCAAGAAAAATATACTCTGACCAGCAATTACCACTAACTGTAACAAGTACCCTTTAAAACTCCTGTTTTCTATCACAGCCCTCATCCCAGTTTTAGCATGTCATGATCATTTTTTGAAGTTCAAATAACTAATTCTTTTTCTTGAAGAAAAACACACAAGTACACAAGCCCAGTGATGTACATAGTAGAGTAACACATATTTGTGAATTGATCATTCAGATAACCCTTGTGTGTTTCTTTTGCTATTTTAGACCTTAGGTTTTCCAATGAATAATGTAGTTATTATTAGAGACAAAAATAGAACAACAGCAACCAAAAAAAAAAAAAAGTGTTCTTAAAGGATATTTGAAACTTGCCAGGCAGAATATGAGCAAATGCCTTATGACTGTTCGTTGGGCTTACTGTTTCTTAGATGGACATATTGTCTGTTTCACACAAACACTCCTACCCAGCCACCCAAGTGACTATTGATAGAACATGGACTTTAATAATGTAATTTGTTTCCAAGCGGCATTTAACTTCCCTTGGGCCTCCAAAGTCATATTCGTAATTCTTTTTCTGTTTGTAATTATCTGTATTTAAAATCTTATGAGATTTTTGTCTCATATTGTCTCAAATATTTCCTGTATATTTGTGTGCCAAAATATTTTCTTTTTTAAAAAATAAGAAGCATTTATTTAAATAGAAGGTCAAGTATTATAGAAAAAAATTAAACATTTGGGCTTCAGAATTTTCCAGAGCTTTTTTCAAACCACCATTTTTTGCCTTCCAAAAGAACACATTAGGCACAAATTGGAAATATATGTTCAAGAATATTAAGTAAATTTCTATATTTTCACACCATCTCTCTCCCTTTCATTCTTCTAATTGCTGTGTTATTTCTCCTTTATTTTTAGAACAACTTATCTAGCTATTCATAAAAGTGTTTGGGTAAACACCTTTATGTGTAGCTTCACATTAATTAAGTCAGCAGTATGTTTGTTACACTCCCCAGTAGGCCACTTAAAAGGAAGCACAAAAATGGTTTTAGTGGTCTATAAAATGATCAAATAAAAATTTCTTTATTAGTTAAAACCAAACCCAGAAGTTCAGTCCAAATCAAATTACAGAGTTCTTTATATTTAGTCTGTGGGTTGAATTCCCTTATTTTATTTTATGTTTTATTTTCCCCTTAAGGACTTATTTGAGGAGAGACAATTATCTAAAATGCACTTAAAACTCCAGTCTTTTTGGACTAAACTAAATGGTTTAGACAAAGGGTGTGTGTGTGTGTGTGTGTGTGTGTGTGTGTGTGTGTGTAAAATACACATATATAATTATATATCTGTGTGTATATGATTTATCAATATGGGCACATTTATAATTTATTTACAATTTAGATAATCCGGACAGAAAGATATCCATAAACTTTTCCAATAGTTCTTGATGTAGATGATTTTCTAATTTCATTATCAAACATATTCTTTAAATATGTTTTATTTTCTTCTATTTAAGAAAATATCTATTTTCTTTCACATTGAGCCCATCATGGGAGTTATTAATGATGATCACTGCTGGTTTCAGGAGATATGTTCTTCAAGTCTCATGGGACAACTTCATTTTCATGTGTCAAGTTTCATGTGCTTTGAGACCAAGGGGATTTTATTTTGGAAGATTTCACTATAGAATCCTCATAACACTTTGATTAGTTTTCTTTATTATAGTATAAAATATTTTTTGAAATACGTAAATAGGTATTGACATGTTTTTATGTTTAAAATAAGAATATTGGCAGACTTGGCTTCACTTGTATTTTCATTTTTGGTAATTTAGAGTTAGGAAACTTAACTGTTTAAATACCTCATTTTAATTTTAAACATGTGTATTTAAGACATAACTTTCTTGACTGGTAATAAATGAGCCATTGGTTATAGTTAATAATGTCTATGTATTGGGATGTCACAGCAGACCAGAAAAGATAGTACATACTGTCACATCTAGGATGATAAATTTTATAAAACTGTGCTGCATAAAGATGAGCCCTTTTGTGCTACCTTGCAAGGTTGCTATAGTTACTGAGTGTTGCTTTATGGGAATTTCATTTTTCTTAGTAATATTAGATACTGAATCCAGTGTCTCGTTTTATATTATTCTTAAATCTCCTCTTTGAAAAAAACCTCCTTTGTAAAAGATTCTGAATTATTTTTATGATCTTTTTCTTTTTTTCCACAAATAAATTATTTTGAATAAAGCAGAGAACAAAAACATTGAACATATATTTTCCTTCCAGACACTGAATATCAAAGAGAATTTTTTTTGCCTCTACTAATTACTGTTTTTCACTTTATAGGAAAAAAACCCTAGTATTATATTTTTAAAAAGGCAATATGTTCTCAGCCGGAAAACTCCATTTAATGGATACTATTATAACTGGTGTGTTTCTGTCTATTATCCCAACTTAGTTTAAGTCTGGATTGTATGTTTCTATGAAAAGTGGATTTCAAACTGTCATAAAGTATCAAGTTTCTTGGAGATATTGCTACCTTTTTGTGAAAGACAAAGTGATCTTAGAGAGCATAGTTCATACTTACCTCCTACAAGGCTTCTGTGTCAGATACTGGAGCTCCCACGCATGAATCCACATTGTCCAGCAATTGGCCTAGTCCGGTTTGCAGTCTTGGTATAGAGGGATATAGGAAAGGTATTCTCCACATTCAAGGTATTTGTAGTTTATTTGGGAGAAAAGAATGAACTTTTGTCTTTTCTGGATATGTAACCAAATGGTGCTAGTAACCCTATGAGAATATTCATGTATTTTACATAGTATTACACAACTGCATTGTGTTACCTACAACACAGTACATTTCTTGTTGGTAGGATTGTTTTCCACATCTCCATATCTTTCCATTAAGTCTTATTTGGTCCCTTATACTGAGAAAATGTTCAAAAGAACTTCAGCAATAACAAATAGACCAATGAACTAAAAGATTGCGTGTATACTTGGCAAAATGTCATGATTGCTATAATAGCTAATATATATTGAGTGAAATACTTTACCTGCATTGTCTTGTTAAATTATTTAATCCTTAAGTTATGGACTGGGTTCCATGTTATGTTATAAATATGTACATTTCATCAGTGAGGCATCTGAGGCCGAGAAGTAAATTTCTTTGCCCAGAGTCACAGTTATTAAGTTCAAGAATTTAAAATAATAATAGTACTGGAATTTCTAAGAAAAAGTTTGGCCTATTACTTAGAACATTGCATCATAAAGTATAGAATAAGAGTATGTTCATAGATAATTTTAATAATTATGATAACACATGATAAATAAAAACTAAAAGTGACATCAGCAAAATGGTAGAATAGGTGGCATTAAGCTCTCATCCCCACAAAAATATGAAAATACAATAATAAACTATTAGAACCAAATTTCCCAGCTCTGGAAAAGTCAGAGGCATACAGCAACCAAGTGAATGCTGAATTACGAATGCAAAGGAAGTCAACATTAATGAATGTAATATACCACATTAATAGAACAAAAGGGAACAAATGATCATTTCAGTTGATGCCAAGAAGACTTTTATCAAAATGTAACATTATTTATGACA
Source organism: Neofelis nebulosa (assembly GCF_028018385.1). NCBI lineage: Eukaryota > Metazoa > Chordata > Mammalia > Carnivora > Felidae > Neofelis > Neofelis nebulosa. The sequence goes on from NC_080790.1 coordinate 70,814,827, forward strand.
AAAACACTAAAAAATAAGAAGGGAACTTTAACATGAGAAGAGGCATTTATGAAAACCACACAGCTAACATTACACTCAAAAGAAAAATCTTTCCACTTAAGACTAAGAAAAGACAAGGATGTCCACTTTCACCACTGCTATATATTATTGTACCACAAGTTCTAACCAGGTAAAGTAGGGAAAATAAATAGATGCAGATTGGTAAGTGAAATTATCTCTATTCACAACAAAACATTGCTGAAAGAAATTGAAGACCTAAGTAAATGGAAAGCCATCCTGTATTCATCCTGTATTCTTAGGTAGGAAGACTTATTCTCACAGATTCTGTCCTTATCAAATATTTTCACAGCTTCCTTATCAAAATCCCCCCAAAAAGCTGTTTTTTTTTTATTTTTTTTTCAGAAATGGAAAAGTCTATCCTAAAACTCTATGGGATTGCAAGGGGCCCCAAATAGCCAATACAACCTTAGAAGAACAAAGTCAGAGTGCCCATGTTTTTCAACTTCAAAAGTCACTACAGTAATTAAGCCTATGTGGTACTGGCACAAGAATAGAAATATAGATAACTCAGGGAAAAGGACTGAAAGTCCCATACAGCTTTGGTCAATTGATTTTTGAAAAGGGTGTTAAGATCATCCAGTGGAGAAATAACAGTTTCTTCACAAATGCTGTGGTCACTACTGGATTTCCACATGCAGTATTTGGTGGTGTATACAAATGTATATATAAATTATTTGAAAATGAATCATTGACCTGAATATAAGAGCTAAACTATAAAACTCTTAGAAGAAGACATAGAGGTAAGTTATCATGATCTCTAATTTGGCAGTAATATCTTAGTTATGACACTAAAGCCTGAACAACAGGAGGAAAAAATAGGTAAATTTGTCCTAATATTATATTTGTGCTTGAGAGGATGTTATCAATAAAGTGATAGTGGTAGTTGCTGGGGGGAGGGTGGGGGAGGGGTGAAATGGATGAAGGTGATCAAAAGGTACAAACTTCACTTATAAGATAAGTAAGTTCTAGGGTAATAATGTACATCATGGTGACTATAATTATCAATAGTGTGTTGTATATTTGAAAGTTGCTGAGAGTAAACCTTAGAAATTCCCATGACACAAAATTATAGCTATGTGAGGCAAACTGAATGTATTGTGGTGATAATTTTACAACATCTGCATATCTCAGACCATTATATTGTACACCTAAAGTGAAAGCGGTGTATATATGTCAATTATATATCAGTAAAATAGGGGGGAAAGTGAGCCAACAAACTGCAAAATGATAGAAAATATTTGTTTCTCATGTATCTAAGACTTTAATATCCAGGAAATATAAAAAAGTCCCTAAAATATAACAACAGAATTACAACCCAGTTAAAAATGTACAGAGTGCTTGAATAGAAATTTCTCCATAGAAGGCATACAAATGGCCAAAAAACACATAAAAAAAATGCCCCACATCATTAGTTATTAGAAAAATGCAAATAAAACAATGAGATACCATTCATATCTACTGGAATATCTGTGGTCCAAAAACATGGAAAAATAACAGATGTTTGAAGGAAGTGGAAAAACTGGAATTCTCTTAGATTTCTGGTGGGAATGTAAAATGCTGCAGTTTTGGGGGAAAAGAGTTTGGTGGTGTTCAGTTTGGTGAAAACTCTGTTACCACTTATATTAAATATCTAGAAAAGGCAAATTCATAGAAACAGAAAGTAAATTAGAAATTATTAGAAGCTGAGGGGAAATGAGGAAATGAGGTGTTGTTAATGGTTATGGAGTTTCTGTTTAGGCGATAAAAAGTATTTTGGAAATAGATAATTACGATTGCACAACATTCTGAAGGTAATGAATGCCACAGAATTGTACACTTAAAAATTGTTAAGGTGGCAAATTTTTATATGTATTTTACCACAGTAAAAACCTTAAGGGGCGCCTGGGTGGCGCAGTCGGTTAAGCGTCCGACTTCAGCCAGGTCACGATCTCGCGGTCCGTGAGTTCGAGCCCCGCGTCAGGCTCTGGGCTGATGGCTCGGAGCCTGGAGCCTGTTTCCGATTCTGTGTCTCCCTCTCTCTCTGCCTCTCCCCCGTTCATGCTCTGTCTCTCTCTGTCCCAAAAATAAATAAAAAACATTAAAAAAAAATTAAAAAAAAAAAAAAAGTAAGATAAATACATAGAAGTAGTCAAAAATACTTCAGAAAGAAAAATTGCGGGAAAACAGAAGTATAAAGTATTGCCATCTATACAAATTACCTATTTTAAGCCACTTATAAAAGTGATTTTTTATTTCAAATTTTCAAACTATATGGAATTATATGAAGAAAGAGTATCCTATTTCCATGTATCCTGTCTCAAAACTCTGTATTGTACTTTCCACAAATATTACTGAAGATACAAATATACACACATGCACACACACTCATGTTAACAAAATTGAGTCCTGTAGTATATATTGTTCTGAAACTTACTTTTTTTCACTTATCATAACTGGAAGATATCTTTGATTACCTGTTTGTAGAGACTTGCCTTATTCTTTTTTAATTACCATAGGAGAGACTTTTTAATTTAGAATAATGTAGAGGGTTCACAATTTAACATACCTATTTGTCTTGTGTGGAAGAACTGTGTATGCTTATTTGTTGAAAGTGATAACATAAACATCAAGTGTGTTTTTTTTTCCCCAAAAGTTTCAGTAACTCCTAATTTATCACCTCCCAAATCCAGCTCATTCACACTTGTTTGAGAATGATTGCAAAGCTGATGACTTCTTTTAGAGCTGAGTCATAGATTCAACAGTCTTCCAGACATATGGTGAACAAAACTTCAGCTAATGTAAGTCACAACTGCTATTTAGTTGGTGCTACCTAGCTGTGCTACTGAAACACACTGAAATAATCCTTAGATGCTTCACATGTGTTTATTTGAGAATTCATTGATTGGCCATAAAGTACTCAGATTTGATGTTACAAAATATGAAATGCCTAAAGCCCTCCACTCATCCAAATGGAAACCTATTACATGTTTCTTACATTGATGTAACCATTTACTGTTTTGTAATCCAGGGATAAATCTACTTATAAAGATTCATTTTCTGTGACATAATATTTTATGTTAGGTAATCTGTGAAAACAAGTATTTATTGAATATTGACTCTATACTAGAAGTTTAAAATCCCCATTTAAGAAATAAAATAATTTTAAGAATATTATGAAATGAATGTACATGCTAAAGGAAATAGATACTTAATATTTCTGACAATTATGGGGGGAAAAGGTATATTCCTGATAATTTGACATTTGTGGCCAAATATTAATTTTCTACCTAACATTATTTTTTCATTTAACTTATTTTTTATAATAACAGAGAAGAAAAGAAGTAGTCACTAGAAAAAATGAATGGGAAATAAAGAAAATAGATTTTCATATTTTGTTCTTGTATGATTTGCTTTTTTAAACCATTGTGCTAGGATAATCACTAGATTCATTTATTTTTTTTAATGTTTATTTATTTTTGAGACAGAGACAGAGCATGAGCAGGGGAGGGACAGAGAGAGAGGGAGACACAGAATCTGAGACAGGCTCCAGGCTCTGAGTTGTCAGCATAGAGTCCGACGCGGGGCTCAAACCCACGAACTGTGAGACCAATGACCTGAGCTGAAGTCAGACGCTTAACTGACTGAGCCACCCAGGCACCCATAGACTTTTTTATTTAAAAGCTCTGGAGGCAATTTATAATTTCACTTATTTTGTACCTGTATTCTAGCAGAGAAGAAGACAAACCAATTATTTAACAGACAGGTTAAATTCTTTCAAAAGTAAATACAGTAATGACTCATTTTTTAGTAGAAGTTTTCAGTTGAAGTTGCTTTGCTTACAAGATGGAAACGCTTGAGAGACACGGGTGGCTCATTTGGTTAAGTGTCTCTTGATTTTGACTCAGGTCATGATCTCACAGTTGGTTAGGTCGAGCCCCATGTTGGGCGCTGCACTGACAGCTTGAAGCCTGCTTGGGATTCTCTGTCTCCCTCTCTCTCTGTCCCTCCCCCTGCTCATTCTCTCTTTCTCTCAAAATAAATAAATACAGTTTAAACAGGCAAAAAAAAAAACCCACAAAAAACAAATGAAAACCTGGAATAATATAAACAGATTTATTTGAAAGGTCATTTCTCAAGTTTAAGTCCTAATTTAGGTACTGGTAAATATGCGTTGGCATAGGAAAATTTGGATTGCTAGAAGCCGTTACTGACTCAAGATCAATTGGAATATAATCAAAATAGCTTTGAATGATACATTGTTGAGAAAATAACATTTATCACAAAATATGTCAATTTATATCTATTGCATAACATAGGTGGCTGTGTTATTTTTCTAAAGTGTTTTTTCTAAAGAGTTTTATTTTCTTTTAAAATTTTTAACCTTTTGACTTGTAAACTCTTGCTAGTTCACACCATAAATTTTAATTTCCATAAGGTTTTAAAATAATATATTTTGTGATTTGTATTTATCTCTTTTTAATTTTACTTTTAATTTATCTAACTTTATTTGTTTTTGAGAGAGAGAACGGGCTCATGTGAGGGAAGGGCAGAGAGAGGGTGAGACAGAGAATCTCAAGCAGGCTCTGCACTGTCAGCATGGAGCCCTACGCAGGGCTCAATCTAACCAACTGTGATCATGACCAGAGTTGAAATCAAGAGTTGAACGCTTAACTGACTGAGCCACCCAGAAATCCTTGAAGTATATAATACGTATACAGAAAGGCGAACCTATCATAAAGTTGAGTGCATTTTCAAAAACTGAGCACAGCCATCCATCTAGCAAGAGGGATAACATTCTTAGCACCCAGAAGCACTCCTTACTGGTGTCTCTTCAAGGCTATATACTTGTACCCCTAAAGGTAACCGGTATCTTGTGGATCTCTAACTAAGCAGACTAGTTTTGCCTGAATCTGAAATTTGTAAATATGTAGTCATCAGAGTATGCTTTTGTGTCTGGATTCTTTGATTTAACATTATATTTGTAAATCATCATTGCTGTTGAGGTATAGTATTCCTTTGATTGGCTAAATCACAGTTTATTTGTCCATTTGTTATTGGTGGACATTTAGGTAGTGTGCATTTTGTGATTACAATGAATAGTGATGCCTTGAACATTCTAATAAATGTCTTCTTGTCATTTTCTGTTTTGTATAAGTCTGGAGTCTGAAGCCATATGATCTGTAGATATTCAGGTCTAGTCTATACTGCCAGTTTTCTAAGTAGTTGTACCAATTTACACTATCACCAAATGACATAGGGTTCTGATTACTCCACATCTGTGTCACCACTTCATAATTAAAGTAATTTTCAATGTAGCCACTCAGATGGATATGTGGTTACATTTAATGATGATTTTACTTTGTATTTTCTTTTTTTTTCTTTTTAAATGTTTATTTATTTTGAGAGAAAGAGAGAGCATATGATATGGGACTTGATCTCCTACAGCCATAAGATCATGACCTGAGTCAGAGATTTAACTGACAGGGTCACCCAGGTGCCCCTCAATTTGCATTTTCTTAAAGACTAACAAAGTTGAATATTGAACACCTTCTTCTCTGTTCATTGGCCATTTGAGTATCCACTTTAATACATTCAAAGTTTTTGTTCATGTTTCTATTTTTTTACTGCATTCTTCAAAACTGATTTATGTATTCCTGATATTACTCACATGTTTTGTAAAATTCTCCTTTCACTCTTCATTATTTTCATTATTTTTTTAAAATAGGCTCTATACCCAATGTGGGGCTTGAACTCACAACCTTGAGATCAATAGTGACATGCTGTACCGACTGGGCCAGCCAGGTGCCCCTCTTTGCATTCTCTTAAGATTATCATTTAATGATCAGAAATTCTTAATATTACAACAGTTGCAATACATTATTTCTTTCTCTATTAGTTAATACACTATGAGCTGTTTATGATATCTTTGCTTACTTTAAGGCCATAGAAATATTTGATCCCCCATATTTTCTTTTTTAAAGATACAGATGTGTGGGATCTTGACACACCACACATACCTTTCACATACAAATATTTCCATAGGGATATTCAGTTGACCTAGCACATTTATTGAAGAGATTGTCAGTCATTTATTTCCCTTTTGTATTACAGCGTTGACTTTGTCATAAATCAAGTTAACATATATATATATATATATATATATATATATATATAGTATATGTATTATATATATTATATAGTATTTCTAGACTCCTTTGTTCTCTTGGTCAGTTTGTTTAATTCTGTGTCAACATTATAGTTCTTAATTATTATAGGTATATAATAGATGATCGTTATCTGGTGAGACACATCCTCGTCCTCCAGCTTTGTTCTTTGCAGCTCTAGCACCTATTCTAGGCACTTTGTCTCAAACTTTTGTTTGAGAATCAGCTTATCAGTATCTACAAAATGTTTTGCTTGGGATTTTGATTGGGATTGCATGAAACCTATAGATGAATTTGAGGAGAACTTATACCTTTATACTACTGAATCTTCCAGTACATAAACATGGTATTTCATATCACACTTTTAAAATTCCAATCAGAAATTATTTTAGATTTTTGTGTGAATGTCCCGCATAACTTTTGAAGATTTAGTCCTAAATATTTACAGTTTGGGTGCTGTTGCAAATGGTATTTTTAAACCTCAGTCCTATTTGTTGCTAGTTTATACTGTCAGAGAAAAACTGAACCTGACAAAATCAAAAAGGCTAGGCAAACTAGGCAAAGTTATTGCAATAGGTGAAAGAGGATAGAAGGTGTCTCAGTTCAATTCCACTGAAACCAAGTATTGGAGGATTTTTAAGAGCTGGGGTGGGATCATCAGAGGTCATCTGTTTTGTTAATTGGCCTTCCCTACAGGAAAAGTAAACTTTCTCATATCATAACTGGAGGTTTATTTACAATGTGGAGCAAGGACCTTGCCAAAGTCAGGCTCCAGCTCTCACACAGTTGGGGAAATAGGGTCTGTATCTTCCTTGATGATTACATTTCAGTGGATTGGCTTTCAGGGCCTTGAGAAAGATAACCCTGAGTTGTAAATCTGATAAGAAGTGTTAGAAAAGATTTACCTCTCAAAAAGGCAACAGAATAATTTACATGTACAAGTTTTCTAAAACAAATGCTGTAAGAAAAGGGAACAGAGAGATTTCTGTGGTTAGACCATCTGGGTTCTTTTAGAGCAGAGATGAGAAGGAGGTCAGGGGCCTTGAGGCAGGAAGAAGTCAAGCTGAGGATAATGTTAAGAGTGCCTTAGTCAACAGAAATACAATTGATTTTGCTATATTGACCTTATACTCAGCAACTTAGCCAAATTCATCATTAATTTTAATAGTTTGTAAATCTTTGGATTGTTAAATATATAATCAAGTTGTATATGAATAATGGCGGTTTTATTACATCCTTTGTAATCCTTATGCTTTTTTATTTCCTTTCTTTAATTTATTATATACTTACTGAGACCTCCAATAATGTCATGAATGAAGGTGGTGATAAAAGACATTCTTATTTTCAGTATTCCACCGTAGAATATGAGTGTGTAGGGGGTTTTTCTGTCAGTATTTTTCATCATGTTAAGGAAGCTTTCCTCTAAGCAGCATATGTTTTAATTCCTATAAATTTCTGTCATCAAAAACAGTCAGAGTAACATGAGATACTTCTCAACCATAAAATCAGTCTAATTAAATATTCCCTTAAAGTTTAAAATCTTGATATATATTAAATTCTCTCCTTGAGAGTTTATTCCTCTGTCATTCAACATATGCTAATAATATACACCAGTTACTATAACCATCAGCTCCAAAACTCAATGGCTTGATACAAGAAAGTTTTATTTCTCACTTATGTGATGATAGTTCAATGAAGGTTGAGAGGGATATACTTAGGTTGGTAACCAGGCTCTGTTTTGTCCATAATTCAGGGATGTAGATTCCTTCCATCTCATGACCTACACAGCCCTAGGGCCTCAGAATCCTTTGCTGGACCATACTATCTGGTTGGCAAGAAGAGAGAGAGGAGATTCAAAAGTGTTGGGGGAAAGGTGGGGGCGGGAGGAAGAAGAGAGAAAAAGAGAGAGAAGGCATATTTGCTGTTAACTGCATCATCCCAGGGATGACACACATTTCTCTCATATTCCAGTCAAAAACTAGTCACATGGTCCCATCTAGATCCAAAGTTAGAAAAACGTAGTCCAACTAAGTGCCAGGATCCTCCAACCAACATACTGAGCATCCAGGACCTAAAATATGCCATCTCTTTGTCTATGTAATTTGAATTTCGTCTCTCTGCTCCATGCAAAGATATATAGCAGTTCATTTCTGTCCTAAACAAAAATTTAAATGATAGTATATGTTAGAGAAGGCATATCAACCTAAATCCATTCAATTGTAATGTTTTGCAAAAACTAATCTTTCTGTGGAAACCATGCTTTTATTGTAACGTGTCATTGTTACTTTATAATATTAATGAATGCTTTTGTAACTATCTCTTGAAATTCCTTTGTTCCGAAAGACTGATTTATTTTTAAACCCGTCTTATTTTCTCTTCATAAATTAAATAAGTAGATAGACAGATAGATAGATACTGTATTTCTTTTAAAGATTTATGTAAGTAACAATGGTAGTTTTTCTCAAGTCTCAGTAAAAGAAAAACTAAAAGATAACATACCTGAGGTCCATTTTTTTCATGAAGGAATTCTTTCCTATCTTTCTCAGAAAATGTTTGTTTTTTATTTTTTTTCTAATCCCACATTCTATGTACACACAAAGAAAAATGAGACAAAACAAAACAAAAACACTTAAAGAATCAGAACAACTAGTAAAAAGTATCATTCTCCCTTGAGACTTAAGAGCTTAGCAGTGAACAAAGAGATATACCTGGTTTGAGGAAATCCACTGATGTCAAGTTGAAGCAAGATTAGGAAATGCTAACAGATGGAGTAGAAGGTTAAGGTTGACTTCATGAGGAACTGGACAAGAGCACATAGAGAACTGACCACTTCATGAAGTGATCACACATCTATTTCCATGTAATAAATGTATGCTTATGATACTGTTTTCTGCTAACAGTGACTCATGCTTTCAAATAAAATAAATATTAATATGTTTGTATAATACTTTATGCAAATCCTAAAAATGATATTCCGAGAATAAAAAGCTTTGGAAGCAAAATATGTCCTTAAATTGGCAATTTCTGCACTTGATCTGTGCAGTGTTGTTAACTTTGCTAAGACAACCATATTTTATATTATTTGAATACTACTCAGTAATGTTCGCTGATGTTTTCAAGTGTTTGACTACTTGCTATCACTGTTTATAAATATTTTAACAAACAAAATGCAAGGAGAAGATGTAAATATTGTTGTGGACAACTTCAGTGTAAAATCGGAAAATAATTTAAAACCTGAATTTTGCAAAAGCAACCTTGATTTCAACAGTGAAACAAAAATCAGGGAAGAGCTATAAATTATATATTATATATGTATATATAATATATATATATGTATATGTTATATACATATATATATATGGTATTCAAAGAGGAAATGAGCTTACACAAAGCAACATATAACTTAATACCCAAGCTGAACATTACTTTGGGTTCACTCTTAAGTAGACTAAAAGTCACTTTTACTAAAAGTAAAATGAAAAAAAAAAATCCATTTTGGAATATTTGTAATAAAACAAAGATCAGGACTATCAGAGCAATTAGTTTGTGTACTTTAAAGTATCATTTTTAAAATGATGGCTTTTAGATATTAAATACCTATGATATTATTTTACAATTTTAAATTTTTTCTGAGTATATTTTGTGTTGATATTCTCTTCTTTTAAAGTTTTCTATTAAATATCTGTATCAGGTAAGTGTATTTTTATGTTATTGAAATATATAATATTACCACAATATGTTTGTTCATAATAATTAAAAAACTGTGTGTATACATATATGTATATATATATACATATTTTTTACAGAAAATCTCTAAAACTTTTTATAATCCTGTCACAGAAATACTAGTTTTCATGGCCACTTATTATTATTTAAAAACACAAAAAATGTTATTAAAAATACAGACTAACTTGGGTTTAAGGAATTCCCTCAAAGTCCTGTGAATTCCAATTTCTTATTCCCAAATTCCAAAGATGGTTATTTTTCAGGAATTTGGAACACTCCTCAAGGTGACCATAAAAATACTGTGGGTGTACATGGGTTCTTTTATAACGCCATGGTAAGTGAATTGGCGTTCAATCTCCCTGTGTAAGACCGAGTACCTATAAAGCCTTTAATGGTTTGCTGTTTCTCTCTGGGTGGCCTGAGAAAAAATTGCACTGGAGACTGATAAGTAATGGTTTAATCAGTTTTATCATTTACCAGCTATGTCACTATTGCTATTACTTAAACTCTCTGAAATTTATTTTCTTCTTCTAAAATACTGAAAGCAGTATTTTATGCGAGAGATAATGCATATAAAACTCTGACAAATGGTAGGAACTTCATAAATGAAGTTATTGTATACTTTTAAAATTTCACCAGAGCAGCACGGTAAACACAAACATAATGATGGTCTTAAGTTTGATATAAATGTGTCTGATTTTAGTGAGGAAATATCACCCGATGTTTTACATAAAGAAAGGAAATGTATAAGTGAATATATATACTGAAATGTTAGGAAATTGGTTTTCGATATGCTAGGCAGTTTAATCAAATTCAGAGTCTAGAAAAACATAAATTCCACTATAAGGTTATAAGTCTAGAAAAACATAAATTCCACTATAAGGTTATAAGTCATTTTTCATGGAAATGTTTTGTTTTGAATGATGCATGCTTTTGGTGGATGCTATACTGCATGAGGGTGTATTATTCAAGAATCTGTTATAGCATTTAGTAATAATTTTCTTTTGAAAATCATTACCCTTTACTGAAAATTTCATGTGTTTATAATTTCATAAAATCCCATGGTCATTATTTGGCTTATTAATTATTGCATAGATTTAATTTTCCCCAACTCAAACTAGAGTCTAATACATTCCTAGCCTTGTTTGATCTTGCCCATACCTTGTTTTTCATAATTCAGAAGTCTTGTGCTAACAGAGAAAACCTTCTATATCTTTTCTTATGGAATTAGTAGTATTTCATTGTTTTTACTCCTACTTTCATCAGCATAATGAGAACAAAGACATCTTAATGTTTAGTTACCAATATTGCATAGGAAAAGTTGCAGTGGCCAACCAAAATAAAGGAAAATGCTGTATTTCAGAAAATTTATGGCTAAATAGTATTTAGCTTGCTAGAAACATTATTCAGTACTCTTCTATTTCTTTAAGCAAGAGCATGGGAGAAATCTTGCAACGCAATCTTGCAACAGAATGTATTATAGGCAAATAGATGGTCTGCTTTTAGAGGCAAGAAGGGGAGTAGATTGCTAAAAAAGAAAATAAAACTTCCAGAAAATGGTTAAGATTAGGTAATATGTATCTGTCTGAGATTTTAATGAATTATGCTTTTAAGCAGAGAGGACTCTCAAATTGCCAGTCTTTACTTTTGAAAAATATCTTTTGGCTTATTCTTAGACAACTTCAGATAAGTTTATCTGAATCAAGTTTTGAGCTTGATTTAATGCATTTATTTTATTTAGCTGATAATAGGCTATTACTTAATAATCTATAATTAGCCTTCAAATCTGGTGTACATCTCTTGATTTATCTGTTTCCTGGCAATATTATATCTTGCCTCAACTTGTGTCTTCTCCAGTCATAACTATATGAGGAAGGGCCTATTAAGGCGTTGTTTAAAACTTGATATCTGTGGCAGCTTTCGCTTGGTTCAAGTTAGTACATCTCTGTATTGATTTTTCATGTAGTTTACCTTTTTCCTTGAGTGATCCACAGAATTATTTTCACTATGTTTCTCTAGACCAAAGTTCAAAATCGGTGATCACTGTCAAATTCCATTTTTTTGTGTCTAGGAAGGATATACTGTTATTCTGAAAACAAAATAAAATGTAGAATGCCTGATCTGCTGTCTATGTGACCTAAGGCAAATTCTTGACCATTTGAAGCCAAATCTCTTTATTTGAAATATAAAGAACCTCAGAAACTATAAAAAGGATTAAATGAGATCCTCTTTTTAAAAAGTGCTCACTTGGGGTGCCTGGGTGGCTCAGTCGGTTGAGCATCTGACTTCGGCTCAGGTCATGATCTCGCGGTCCGTGAGTTCGAGCCCCGCGTCGGGCTCTGTGCTGACAGCTCAGAGCCTGGAGCCTGTTTCAGATTCTGTCTCCCTCTCTCTGACCCTCCCCCGTTCATGCTCTGTCTCTCTCTGTCTCAAAAATAAACGTTAAAAAAAATTTAAAAAAAAATAAAAAAAAATAAAAAGTGCTCACTTGTTCATGCAACAAATATTGGTGAGTGCCTACCATGTCCTCTGCATTGCTCTGTGGGACATACAATAATAGATAATGGAACTTATAGGGGCGCCTGGGTGGCTGAGTCATTTAAGCCAACTTCAGTTCAGGTCATGATCTCACAGTTTGTGAGTTACATCCCCATGTCAGGCCCTGTTTTAACAGTTCAGAGCTTGGAGCCTGCTTCATATTCTGTGTCTCCCTCTTCCTCTGCCCCTCCCCCTCCATAAATAAACATAAAAAATATTAAAAAAATTAAAAAGTAGATAATGGAACATATATTCCAATGCTTATGAATTACGAAGGTTTACATGTAAAATATCAATACTGCTAATGCCAGTCTATAAGATACCTTTATTTTCCTTGAGTTTAGTTAATTTTACTTGTTCAGCAAAAAATGTAGTATCATCTCAGTCTTTCAGAATACTAGTCCTAATCCATTGCCCAGAGGAAAATATAGGGAAGTGGCCTGATACTAGGTTAGTGGAATTAAATCCCCCAAGAGCTCCCATATAAAGGTTGAAATACTTTTATAAAACATTCTAATTCTCATCTTGTATCTCTGGTTGATTACTTAAAAACAAACAAACAAAAACAACTCCTCTACTTTTTGAATGTGTTGTGGTTTAACTGTAAAGCAGATATTATAGCTATTCCCATATCTAATTATAGAATTGTAGCAAAGAGAGCTATTTGTCTGTGTCATTGTTTTCCATGTCTTTGGAATTCATTTTCTATTGCTATTGCAGAGTACTGGGACAGAAGGCATCTTTTAACCAATGTTGAAAAATGTACTTTTATTTCTCCCATAGCCCAATTTATGTGGACTCCTGCATAGCAGAACTTAGAACATGCCAGAGATCAGTTGCAAGTAAAAGAATGCCTCCTTGCATCTTTTTAATTCTATTCTAACACAATTTGACATGATTCTTTTCCTGTAACAGATATTCAGATCCACAGATGCCTATAGGCACACCCAAGGCACTTCAGAATAACAAGAAAAGCAACAGTGGAAACTAAATTCTAATTACATATTTATCCCTTCATAGAGTAGACCATAGACAAACCTAGGAAAGAGTTTCTTGTCAAGTAAGTCCTACCTGCCCTCCTGGAACTTCCATCCGACCTTAGTCTTTTGATTTATACCTTCATGTACTGCATATAACATCATATGGCTGATCTTAGATTATTAAATGAAGAGATTTGCCTGTTTATGAAAGCAATTTCAACACTATGGGGAAAATAAGATATTTTCTGGGGGCTAAAGGTTTGAAATCATACTGTGTAGACTAGCACCCAGCCTTACACAGTAACAGAGAGATTAAAATAATGAGTAATAACTGCAAATAAACTAAAAAATTGCCTTGGCTTGCTTATATGCAGATTATTTTAGACATTGGGTTTAGAGAGTGTATTAGGCAGAGGCATAGATAGATATAGATATAGATATAGGTATAGATATAGATATAGATAGAAAGGAAGTGGGGAGAGACAATAGAAACTGAGATTAGCTCATGCAGTTGGAGGCTGTTAAGTCCAAAACCCCTAGGGTAAGCCAGCAATCTGGAGATTTATCTAAGAGTTGGTTCAGTCTTGAATCTAAAGGCTGGAAACTCAACCACAGTTTCTGTGTTGCAGTCTCGAAGTGGAAGACCTTCTTCTTTGGGAAGATTAAGTCTTTGTTCTTAAGGTCTTCAAATGACTTGAAGAAGTCTACCCATGTTATGGAGGGTAATCCATTGTACTTAAGGTCAAGTGATTGTAAATGCTAATCACATCTGCAAACACCTTTATAGCAACATCTAGACTAGTGTTTGACCAAATAACTCATCACCGTCGTCTAGTCAAGTTACATGTAGCATTAACCATTACAGTGCTCTAAAATAAACATGAACAGTTTTTCACCTACTTTGTAAAAATGTTGTATTTATGGCACCACTAAAATATTTCTTTGTACTTCAAAATTTTGGAGGAAAGTAAAAACCTACCTGATGAATTTATAGATCTGGCACAGGCTATTTTGAAGAGAGCTTTTCCCCCAAGTGTATCTTATGAAAGATTCACAGGCACAATCTAGTAAGCCATAGTATTTATTGGATTCTGTGGTTGGCATAAAAGGAAACATGTACATATGTATGTGTATTTACATCTTCCCTTAATTAAATCCTTATAGCTCCATCACTTTAAAGGGCTGGTAGCCCCTGAGATCCTTGGAGTTCTAGACACACAGTGTTTATGAAAAGCCAGTGTAGCAAGCCCATGTGTATTTCTATTAAGGAAAAATAAAACAAAGCAGGAACTGCTGTCTGTGTCACATGGTCTAGAGCTATAAGGCATAGGGAAGGAGAAGTAACTTCTGTGTGGCAGGCTCAGCAATTGAGCAGAGAAACTACTTGATGAAAAACAAAACAAAACAAAAATAAACATCAAAAACAAACCCAGTGCACCTGCTAAAATTTATAACGTTTCTCCACAGAGCTATCTATTCACAGGAGAAATTCAAAATGTCACTCATCCCCACATGCGTTTGCAGGGGCAGGGAAGAGGGCAGGTGAGGGGCTGGAACTGAGGAAAATTTGAAGCAACAAGAGTGGACTCTGGTAATGTTGAACTTGCCAAAGGCAGCATTTGTTTTTCCTGTTTTTGATTCTTATTGACAATAACTTTTTAAGTCCCCTTGTTTCCAGGCACTTACTGTATTACTTTGATATATTTAAGACAGTATCTCTTTTCACTACCACAATGCCTCCTACCTTCAAAAACAGAATTTAGAGAAGCAGGGAAGCCAAACCTTGAAAACGGATTTAGAGTCCTTTTGGAATCTAACATTGGAGGTAGAGGAGTGGCGGCTGGTTGGATGTGAATTCTTGGAAGTAAAACATGTTGATCACAATCAGTTAACATTTATAGAATGCCTATATGGCTCCATCTCAGTAGGTTGTTGCCAAGAAAACTAATTCTCCAATGTTCTTGGATTTTTCATTCTTCCTACAGAAACTGACTTTGCTAAGTACCCTCTGGCTTGTTGCTAACTATATAATAAATTTCACTCATGGCTTTATGAGTGTGATATTATATGAGGCAGTCATCAATATATATTTACTAAAACTCTGTATGCTTATTATCATTCAAGTGCTCTAAATAAAATATAATCATCACCTTGTTTTCGAGAAAGTTACACGCTAAGCAGAAGGGCAAAATGGGAATTCAGAAAACAATAAAAGGTCATCATATAGAAATATATATACATATATACATATACATATATATAATTATCTGTTAAATTGTCAAAGACTGAAAGCATGTAGAACTCAAACTAACAAGGAAACACTGGAGTGCAATGATCTAGGAAAGGTGTGTGGGGATGGATGGTGGAATTTGATCTGGGTTTGGAAAGAAGTTCAGCATTTGAATAGGCAGAACAAAAAGTTCAGCTCTTAAGGTAGAATTTTTTATGGTCTCTACCATCCTTTAACTGACCTGCTAAGAACTAAGCCCAGAGTGGAAAAGTGTCTTGGTATGTCCACAGTCCAGCCTTGGTCTACTTTGTTTAGAAGAACCAGTAGAGAAAAATAACTTCAAGACATGTTTATGTGTGTGTGTGTGTTGGGAGGTGTTAAATCAAGCAAGACAACAGTCAACAAGGGCAATATCCTGCAGATGAGTTTGTTAAGTTATAATGGGAAAAGAGAGACAAATTAGTTAAAGTGAAATCTGAATACTTCAGTAAAAACAAAATGTGAAAATTACTATTGTGGATGTGTGGAGGGAGAAAAGGGGAAGTAAATAAATCTATCAAAAGTATAACAGAGACGCCTGGGTGGCTCAGTCGGTTGAGCATCCGACTCTTGGTTTGGGCTCAGGTCATGATATCTGGGTTCGTGGGATCAAGCCCTGCGTTGGGCTTTGCCCTGACAATGTAGAACCTGCTTGGAATTCTCACTCCCTCTCTACTCCTCTCTCTCTAAAAATAAATAAATAATCTTTTAAAAAAAGTATTATGATATTTAACCAGTAACACTCTTTGGCCAATAAAAGAATCACATTTGTTTTAAATGCACGTCACATATACTCCTTAGGACTCATTCACCACACTAATACCTTGGATTCATTGGGAATAAGCTTAATTGCCTCCTAAGCACATAAAAAGTCAATGTCTGTCTCTTCCACCATGTTACTGCTTGGACATATGAAAGCCGAATGGTAGGCAAATGATGAGATGGCGGGCGATTTTTGGAAATATATCAGTTGTTGTGATAAACTGGCATATATTATCTCATTAAAATTGTAGATACTTACTTTAAGTTTTGTGACAAGAAGATTTTAAAAGGAATGGGGAACTCATGAACAAATATTGGTATTATAATGTGAATTTAATATATCCAAAGAAATATCAAAGAAAACCAAAAGGTGAATATTTCTGTACTTATAGCAGGCACTGAGCGTTATCTGTTTGGTTTTCCTCATGTTTACTACAGTGCTTGATATATAGTAGATATTAAAAAGTATTTGTTGTGTTTAATTGAATTTTAGCTGTAAAGCATTTGGTTAAAGTATAAAAATATTGGAAATAGTAGTTCCCATCACTGGACCATAGTATTTTTTGTGACTTTCTGAGTAGAATTTTTAATTATTATAATAAAGTCACACACTTTTGGAAGTGCTTTAAGGAAAAAAAAAATCTTTGCCAAATTTTCATCAAATAGAAAAAAACTTGTTTTCATTTATTTTAAGGCTAAGCTGAGTTTTACAGTCACCAAAAAAAAAGTGTGTGTGTGTGTGTGTGTGTGTGTACACACACACACACACACACACACACACACACACTTCTACATTTCGACATTTTTAACTGTGCGATCTTTATTTGGGATGAGGCCTTCCCACTGAATAATTGCAATCCAAGAGGGGCAGGAAAAGGAGAGTTAGTTTTACTAATTCTGTTCTATTCCTGCAAATACACACAACCTTTAAGGAGTCAGGCTTACATTAGACTATCTAAATAACAACACAGAATTATAAGCTTCCATCCACTTGCAAGGCCTTCTGCTTAGAATTTGAATGCTTTGGGACTCTAGATTGGGCTGGGTCTAGCTGCAGTTGGTGCTAAATTTGCAAAGTCTGTCATCTTTTCAACTTTGGGCTATTATTGAATAATTATATGAACATGAAATAAAATTTGACTGAAGTAGAAAAATTAACTGACCTGTTATTTGCTTCCACCACCCATTAGGTTAGTTTAACCATCAGCCAATTCAGAATCCTAATTCCTGGGGTTTTTGTCCCTAGCTATCGAGCTGTTGGTTCTGTTGGTTCTATTGGTTCTGTTGGTCCCATGCTAACCTTTACCAGAATCCCACAGTACAAAGTGACTGGAAAAAGTAAAATCAAAATCAGTATTGAGCAACTTAGTTTTCAAGATGTAATGTAATTGATAGGGATAAAGTATGATTCTTATTTCCCAACAGCAAACTTGAAAGTTATAAAGAGGAAAGCACTGGAAGAATGATGCTGAATTTTAGCATGGCGATTTGATTTTGTGGACATAATAATAATAATAATAATAATAATAATGCAATAACAACAATAATTATTAACATTTATTGAGGAACTATCATATGCTAAGTCAGCTTTTTCACAGAATATCTCATTTTTAAGGAGATTACATTAATAGAACTTTAGTATTTCCAGATATACTAAGTTTTGGGGATAGCCTAGTTCTATTTAATTCAAAATTTTGTATAGTAATGCCAAGGAAATCTGCTCCACATAACAAGAAATTAACAACAATGAAGAGACTTAAGAAAGTTTGTCTTGGTGAAGAGATTGGTATTACTAGAGGATTTTCTAGTTAAAAGAAAACTGCTGGGTACAAAATGTGCTAGTATAAAAAATATTTTATATATACTAATCTAGAATACCCCCTTTTTTTGGTATGAACAGCTGACAAGGCTTTTTAACATACTTTATATTTGGGGTCCTACCAATTTCAATATTTAACTCCATCCATTTGATAATTTTCTTACAGATATATGCATTTCTAACATGCATTTGACAGACACCTCCTTAGTGCTCACAGATTCCCACTTCTCAACATAGTATTTGAAAATGTAAAGGATTCTTGTGCTGCTTAACGGACTCAAGAAATCAAAATGGTAGCAATGTGTTAGTGGTCAGAGTGTCCATTCCTGTCAAGGAAGGGCCCCACAGGGAACTGATTGGGATTCATTTTCTTTCCATTGATGGTATTAAGGATTTTTTTTTTCTTTTGCTAAGCATCCTTCTGTGGAAATAAGAGAGAGATGATCTCTTACTAGAAAAAATAAAGGAATAAAATACTTTATTAGCACCTTCTCATTTGGGGTGGGGATATAACATTTATTTTAGGATTCATTTATACCACATTTTATCAAAATATATTCTCAAGGCAAGATCCTAAGCAGTAAGATGATTTCAAAGCTAATACAGAAGAACAGGGGCACCTGGGTGACTCAGTCAGTTAAGCATCCGACTTCGGCTCAGGTCATGATCTCAAGGTTCATAAGTTCAACACCCACATTGGGCTCTGTGCTGACAGCTCAGAGCCTGGAGCCTGCTTCACATTCTGTGTCTCCCTCTCTCTCTGCCCCTCCCCTCCTCATGCTCTTTCTCTGTCTCAAAAATAAAACAAAAACATTTTTAAAAAGTAGAATAACAGAATCCTAAAGTTGTCCCTTTTTCCCTATGTGAACTATGTGCACTTGGTGCCTCAGTGTCCTCATCTATAAAATAGGGATGGAAAGTATCCATTTTGCAGAATGCTTGTGAGAATTATAACTACTGTGTACAAATCATGTGACATGGAATTCGTATCATGATACATGTTTATTTTGATGTTTAAACTGCTTAAGGTTCTGTCCTAGGAAAAAAAAATAAGTAAAATTACCTATTTCTTAGAATTTTTTTAGAAATATTGAATAAATGAAAGTCAGAAATAAGGATGACATCTGAGCTAAGATTTCTTTGTAAAACATCTGATGCTCTTATACAAAACAGGCTTTGTTGATGCTATTGGTTGTGTTTATTTTTAACTAACTTAACAAATACTTATTAAGCATGTGTAATGTGCCAAAATACTATGTTGGGCTCCAGGAAAACATACAAGAGGCAGATTGTTTGCCCTCAGGGAGCTTTATTATATATTGAATTAAGGAATTTTTTAAAAATTAGGTCACAAACCGGTGGGTTAGGCTGGAGTCAAGTTGATTTCATTCACTGGATTCTGAATCTACTCTTTTCTTGGAGGCATTTGCAAGGTCAGCATTGTTTTTTGCAGAGTGTCATAAATTTCCAGTGACCAGCCTTTGGCTATAAATACAGAAAAATACTTGTGGGGTTTTTCTTCCATGTACAATATAGAATATCTGGAATAAGAATGACCTAACAGCTGCAGTCTGGGTGTTTTGAAAAATTACTCAATCTTTTGCAGTTTATTAAGCATCTTTTATATAATGCCAAAAATATTCTAGAATGCAAATATTTCTGAGCATTTTTACAAGTTCTTTAAAATGAGGCTATGGCAATTCAAAGCACTGACCCCTTCATTTCATAAATGACTCAGAACCTCTGTATTTTCCTACTCTAAAACTGCCAAAATTATCAGACCTGAAATGAGTTCAATTATAATCAACTTGGATGCTTTACCTTTTTAATTCATCCATAGAAATAGTATTAGATTGATACGTCTTATGATTTGAAGTCATTTAGAAATAACTGTGTAATGAACTGGCAATTACCTCAAAACACATGGATTGTGTTCTATAGCAGGAATTTTAGTTACTATGTTGTTGTTGTTTGCTTGTATGTTTATATTTATTTAACATTTTCCCCCTGATGCTTTGGGGATATTGACTTTAACAACAATGTATATAGTGTTATTATGTGCCAAGCACCATTCTTAGCACTTAACAAATGTTACCATATTTGACCCTTATAACAACCTTAAGAGTTAAATGATATTACTGTTATTATTATTATTATCATCATCAAGACCCTGATTATACTGAGCATCTAGCACTAGATCTTAACGTTGTCAAGGTTTCACTGTAGATAAAACATTGGTCACCTCCAAAGTCTTTCAAGCTTCTGATAGTATAGTCTCTAGCCCTATGGCACTGGGGACTTAAAGTAGAGATTGGAAGGGACTCATATTGGGCATTGGAGTGGATAAAGAGGGGGATTTTTAAGGGTATCAGCAATGAGAGTGTTATATTTTCTTTCTTATTAATTGTAATTTTTTTTCTTGTGCACCAGCCTAGACAAAAGATTTAGCTACTTAGCAAGACATAGCTGTAACACCCTCTGCTTTGTCCCTTAGGCTCCAGAAGTACTCTACCATTCTACTGGTAGTTCTGTAGCACCTCTAACGTATCCATTAGATCCAAGGTATCCAGTCCAACAACTTTCTTTCTTATCCCCTATCCCCATCAGAGGTCTCTTGGCACACTCCTCAACCTTCAGCTCAAGCATTTGTGTTTGCTTCACCAGACTGATGGACGGATCTTTCTGTATATGTGCATTATACTGCATACAGTCTCATTTTATTTTAGCTAATCTTCTGGCCTCATCTCTATCTCTCCCACTAAGCGGAAAGCATTCTATGAAGTAGAGACTCTTCCTTGAATAAAAGACTCCTTGTAGAGAAGAAATATAAAAATGTCACAGAGAATAATAACCCATTTATGTGACACATAAACACATCAGAGGAAAAGTTAGGAAATGTGTGAAAAAGTTAAGGGTAGGTATCTCTGAGTAGTGGTTATGAGATTTTTTTTAACACTTTTTCTAAAATTTTAAAATTCTCTACACTGCAAATGAGTTTCTTTTATTAAAAAAAAAACATAAGCATGCTGTAGGCCTATTAGAAATAAAAGTGGAGTTCCTTACTGAACTAGAACATTATATACAAAGAGCTTTTTAAGAATAGTATAATTCCTTATGTGTGGAATGTAATGAGTGTTTAATATATTTGGATTAATGGGTGAATAAAGGAATTGAGTGTGACATCTCTGTTCAAACTGAGGAAATCCTTGTACTTGGAAATTATTTTGCACCATCCCTCCTGAGAATTTTAAAGCTCCCCCATATGTTTTTAAAAAGACTCTGTACATGTTAATTTTTTTTTTCCTTTCTCCAAGTCCTTTATGGAAAAGATAAAGACAATTTAAATAAATATGAAATTGGAATTATATCAGAGATGTCCTTAGGCACACCCATATCTAACAATGTGACATATACCTACATATTTCTCACAAACTGAATTAATTATAATTTCATTTATTCAGCATAATTTATTATTCATATTTATAAAGTCCTGCTTAAAAGGATACTGCTGTATTTTAGAACTTTGTGTAATTCTGGACCATGTAAGACCATTTTAAAGCCTGCATATCCAAATTAAGTTAAAAGGAAGTCAAATTATAAATAAATAAGACAGTTTGGGACTTTAAAAAAACTTCCTGTTTTGCAAAATTTCAAACTTACAAGATCAACTCATCTTAAATGATGAATTGATAACATATAAAAATTAGGTCAGAAAAAGAACACTCCTGTTTAGAATTAAACCAAGCATATATACCTGAGATAATTTCAGTATATTTTTGGTATGTTTCAGAATAGTTAGAAAATGAAAGCCCTAATTCATAGACCTTTCTAATTACTAGGCATTTATCCTATATACTGCTAATAAATGTTTAATTTTGAAGAGTTAAAATTTTTCAATAAAATATATGACTAACACTATATTTACAATGTGTGTATGTTCAGAATACACTTTCAAATTATACACTGCCCCCAAGTTACCATTAACACATCATTCAACAAAATAAATTGACTTAATCCACATCAGTGTACTAACTTCTAGGGATGATCAACAAAGGTCCAAGGCATAGGTATTACCCACAGATAGTTGCAGTATTGGTGACTAAGTGAAGTATACAGATACAGATTACAAATGGTCCTGTGTAAGATGCGGTGAGTGAAATGGAGGACTGGTGGAGAGCTTCTCCTTGAAGCTCAGAGAAAGGAGAAAACATCTTCAGTATCCAAGTGGGATTCCAATTATTGGAGAGAAGGGGAAAAGAGGATGCTGGGCCAGAAGATGGGTTACATGGCCCAAAGTATGCTAATAGGAAGTCGACTTTTGGAGACAGAGACAAGAAAAGCCTACACTGAGAGATGTATGCAAAAGCATAGTAAGTTGTAAATGCAGAGCAGTAATTAGGACTAAATAAGAAACCCATATGAATGTTTATCTACAAAATGAGACTCAATGGCTGAATGAACTCTATTCAGTATGGAAGTTGTGGTAGAATGGGGAAGTCAAAGCTGACTCCATAAATTGAAGCTTGGGTAGGTGGAGTTTAAAAGACAAAGCTTAAGGTTACTTGGATCCACTGTAAATGAATATTTACTATACTAGGAAATTTGGGAATTTAGAGAGTAATGACTATTCATTTCTTCTATATTATGTATCCCCAAACTTCACACAGATTTGATATGCCAGCACATATACTGAGGCACCCAGGCACCCCTCTGAGTAAAATTTTTATAATATTTAAAGATCCAATCACAGTATCATTTTAAGTACCTAGAATTACATAGAAATTACAATCAGTTTATAGGAAATTATTTTAAAAGCCAAAGAACTTTTAAATGTCTTACTCACTTTTGAATTCCCAAAACTTATCATAGTATCTAGCCCAGAGTGGGTGCTCAGAATTGTTTATTAAACTAATGAATAATGTATTTAATTAATTTATTAAAATGTTTCCTTCAGCTTTAATGCTTTATGTTGTCAATTAACTAGAAATTTCAAATCAATTCACACATGTTGAGTTCCTAAAAGGGCTAAGAATGTTTGGGTTTTCGTGGGCATGAGGGGTATAATGCATTGTTCCTGAACTTATGGAATTCAGACTCTAGTGACAGAAGTACCTTTTAATTAGATAAATTAACTAATTAAAGTAAATTTTATTATAATTCATTAATATGGAGTTTCTAGTCTGTGTCATCAGTAGTTGTAGATGTAATTACATCACTAATTAAACTTCCAAAACTGGTCAGAGTGCTATGTCAGAGTCCTTTAAAAGTGGATTTAACTTGAATTTTTAACTTGAATAGTTCTTATATGTGGAATTAACCTTCCTCTCTCCTCAAAGTAATTAACATTAATATTTATTTGATTAGCTGATTTTCTTTTCTGGTTTGCTTTTAAATCAGTATACCTTAACTGATAGCATTTTCTCCCAAACTGTTTTTAGCAAAATTTAAAAAGAGAAAATTAAAATAATCATGGTGGTTGTGGTGGTGGTTGTTGTGGTAACCATAGTAATTCTGTCATCCCGAAGATATTGCCTAATAGTTCTTCATCACTTCAGCCCTTTAACCTCAAAGAAGATCATTAGAATAAATTAATTTTTGTTTTCCCAAAAGAAAGGACTGATGGGTCATCTAAATTCTTTGAGACTATTGATTTTTATTATTAAACTTGAAGAGTTCTTCCATAGCAAGAAGTTTATCACATGTCACTAGGAAAAGTATAATATCTTGTCAATTTAAAACGGAAAGGTGATGTGATATAGTTTTGTGTGAGCCTAAAGAAGACTGGACTCTGACTATGAAGGAATTTCTACATTGTTGAATATTAAGTTATTTTACATGTTAGGACTACATCCTTTTGCCTTAGAAATGGGTTTCCCGAATTGGTATTTAGGAAGTATTTTTTTTATCAAAGATGATAAAGGGTTTTTTAATTCCTTTTTTAGTTCTTTCCCTTGCTTTTATGGCTACACTTTGAATTCTTTGGGCAAAAGTATATACTGAGGAATGGGGAGGAGATAAACCACTGTTTCCTCAGCCGACCGCCAGGAAAGGAAAATTGTTGCCACAATGGAAGTAAAATGTTGTCAATGAATCTTCCCTAATTTCTGCCTTGCATTTGTAGAACCAAGTATGAAAAAAGAACATAAATATTATCATTGGTCTATAACAATTGTAATTCCTCAACAATAAACTCTGATAATACCCTTTTAACTAGAACTTTTAAGACTCTGTTTCTGTAATTCTTGTTAAACCTGAACAATAACTGAAAATTATTCATGGTTTGGGGAAAATGCAATTAAATTACCTTGTAAAAAGGAATTGTAAAGAAGCAATTTAATTGTATTTCTTCTACAGTTCAGATCATTATAAATTTTAGTGGAAGTATTTGTCTTTAAAAAGTGCATCTTGTTATGTAGTTAAAAAGTGTTTTGGGGGGATTTAGGATATAAATGTGTCCCTTGTAAAATTAATTGCTGTCAGAAGTCTATCAGAAAGTCATTTGTTTTAACTTTACCCATTCTTATGAATCTTGCCAAAGAGTAATAACTCTTATGTCTGTAGGAGTGTTTAGTTAGACTTAAAAATGTAGCCAAAGTGCTTTTTCAAAATACTCTGGAAACATTTGACTTGTATAATTCATTCACATGTTCTGCCATACTTATATATTAGCTTTACATTGCAATTACCATATAGATAATCATCATTAAAATAATCATACAAAGGCATATCTCACCAACAGACCAGAAAAAAAAAAAAAAAAAAACTATTTAAAGTAATTCTGGGCTGCTGAATTTGGAAACTTGAGAATACTTTTAAGCAAATCTAGCTAAATAAATGTGCACCCTGGGGAGCAGAATGGCTTTTTGTTTTTAATCCATTAAAGGTCCTTTAATTTCTTCACAGCTCTCCGTCTGTCTGTCCCTCTCAGCCATTTCCCCTCAGTGAACAAACATTTGCACAATGTCAGTGAGAAAGTAAAACCCCCCTGTTGATTTTAGTGAGCCATCTAAGCAGGTGTTTAAAACAGAGTCTCAAGAACTCCCAAGTACAGGTCTTAATAGGGGCAGTGAACATCTAGGACTCAGTGCTTTGACCAGTCAGAACCCAGACACTGCTGAGGAGTCAGGAGGAGGCCCCCTGGACAGATGTGTTTAGGTAAGTAATCACTCTGTTTTTGTTTGTGGTAGTATGCTGAAGAGATGCCAAAGTAAAGTTGAATATGCTTCCGAAACTCAGAGCTCAGAGTGGACTTCCTTGGAAAACTAGATAAATGAATTTTCTGACTGAAATAAAACATTTTAAAGGTGGTTCCTTTGAGTTACTCTCCAAAGACAGATGCAAACAAATAGCTTGCAAAAAAGTATTATACAAAAGGCAGTACTTTGCACTACATTATCAGTTAGTAGTAATAGTGCCATAGAGATCTTTCTTTATCCTGTTGGACTTTAAGGAAGGAAAGAATTGTGGTTTTGTTTGTTTGTTTTGCTCTTTTTGTTTGTTTGTAGAGCCAGTGCCTTTGTAGCTGTTTGGAATTTTCTAAAGTATGTGAATTGCCCTCTCTTCCTAGTTCCCTATATTCCAGTAATGACCCAGTTTTGTTTGTTTTAACTCTAAACATTCCATTGTTAACCACTGTTATTCATTTCCCTACCTGTCCTGGCATTACATTTGCCCTTAAGGAGACGTGAGAACTATAAATATATTACTCATGCTGTTAAATGATGTTAGGGAAGAATACATAGCTTGAAAACCCCCATTACACATCAGTAATGATAGCTATGTATACTGCAAGAAAATGACCTTTAGCTTAAAACAATTCCTCTTGTGTCAGGGTGGATGACTTGGTTTTCTTAGAAAATTTTAACTCCGTTGCCTGGTCAGTTATCTCAAGAAAATTTTTTCTTCATCAGATGATAACATTTAATCAATCAGTTTAACTGCAAAAAAACCCTGTCATTGGAAAGTATACAATTCATAATAATTTATTCAGGTTCATTTCATTTTGAAAGTGGAAAAAAAGGTAAGGATACATTTTATTTCACATTAACTGAAACTCTAATGTAGATATAAATCATCCCTAATGCAGCCATTAGCCACAGTTTCAATGTGGTGGAATTCTTCTTACCTTTCTATAATAATTGGTATTCAACAGTAGATATCTTATGTTCTTAGATATTTCATTTACATATTAAATTTGATTCTGAGGACCTAATTTCATGGAAACATAATTAGAAATAAGAAGCGAGAGACAGACCAATTTGAAGGAATGGTGAAGGGTGACTGGTATTAGGAAAGAAGAAAGCTAAAGATGCTGAGTTCATTTTTTCTGCCACTGGTTCTGCAAAGTCTGACAAGTTATTTAATCCTCAGTTTTTAAAATCTATAAACTTGGGATTATATGATACCTCTTTCTCAGGATTTTTTTTAAATGAGCTAACATAAATATCAGTACCTGACACATAGTATGTACCTGATAAGAGTTTTATGACGTTAAAAAAAGTTGAGGCTACATAGTGTGGGCAGTGATAGAATAATACAATGGATAGATGTATGGTCTCTGGAGCTACACAGATCTCGATCGAATCCAGACTCTTTGCTTCCTTGTTTTGTGACCATGGTGGTGCTGCATAACGTCTCTGAGCTTCAGATTCCTAATTTGTAAAACTGAGATGATTAAAAAAACCTACTAATCTTAGGATGTTTCAGAATTTGGGTGTCTTTATCATCTTTATTTATTTTTTAACATTTATTTATTTTTGAGACAGAGACAAAGCATGAACAGGGGAGGGTCAGAGAGAGAGGGAGACACAGAATCTAAAACAGGCTCCAGGCTCTGAGCTGTCAGCACAGAGCCCAACGCGGGGCTCGAACTCACAGACCGTGAGATCATGACCTGAGCTGGCGTCGGCCGCTTTACTGACTGAGCCACCCAGGTGCCCCGTCCTTCTCATCTTTAGATAAGACTATCCTTTTATTCCCTAGAAATGAAATAGAAATTGCAGGATAATGAGAAGCCAAGATCAGTCAAAGGGCTTTCTTTCCCTATATCCCCTAATAATCACTTTGGCAGATAACACCTGAACATTCTTTGTGGGGCTCCTAGCTGTCTTCTGTGGTTCCACCTGTCCCTGAGTCCTAACCTACAGTTGCTCCCTCTGGGATGGCGATGAGCCGCAGACAGCTTTGCCTGCAGCTTTTAGCCAGGTTCTGTAAGTGCAAGCAAGAGATAGGATGTGGAAGATAATTTTTCCACGCCTTTTATTTTTTTTTCAAAGATTAAATTAGTGGCCTTAATATTTTATCTGTAGTTTTCTTTCTTTTATTTTTTTCTGGAAGAATAAAGGGCCAGTTCCCCTAATCGTCATGTTCATCTCCCTTCACCCACCCCACTTCAGAAGAACTAGAAAGCATACATTCTTAGAGACAGGCTTTCCCCAATTAGGTGGTTGACAAAGCAAGTCAGTAGAGCAAGCAGCTTGATCAACCTACCTGTGAACTTGTTAGAAATGTAAATTTCTGGCCCCACCTAGGACTTGCTGAATCAGAAAGTACAGAGGCATGGCCTTGGAATTTGTGTTATAACAGTCCCTCCAGGTGCTTCTGGTCTGACTAAAAATTTGAAAACCAGGGGTGCTTGGGTGGTTCAGTTGGTTAAGCATCCAACTTTGGCTCAAGTCATGATCTCACGGTCTGTGAGTTCAAGCCCCGCATCGGGCTCTGTGCTGACAGCTCAGAGCCTGGACCCTGTTCCAGATTCTATGTCTCCCTCTCTCTCTGCCCCTCCCTGCTCATGCTCTGTTTCTCTCTCTCTCTCTCTCTCTCTCTCTCTCTCTCTCTCTCTCTCTTTCTCTCTCTCTCTCTCAAACATGAAAAAAAAACTTAAAAAAATGGAAACCAGTGTTTTCGACATAGTGCACTCATCAGAAACGAACTTTCAAAGGTCTTTCAGATGCTGCACATTCTCCTCCCTTGACATAGGTGGGTATTTGGAAGAGGACCAGAGGTCTTGGCATGCCTTCAGTAAGATCAATAGGTAGTCTGTTAATCTCATCATTTTGCCTTGAGAAGTGAATATTGTTACTTGGCAGTATTAGAGGATCTGCAGATTCTATGTAGGAGATTTTCCTGAGGGTCACCTATCATTTCATTTCAAAAGATTTTTTTGAGCAATTAGTGCTAGGCAGATAGTGTACTTTTGATAAATGATAGTAATTATTATTACTACTTTAAAACTAATCTTTATGTTCTTTTTGTGAAAACTTCTATTTTCTTCATATATATTGTCTCTATTATTTATGTCATTCTGCTACTCTACTGGAGAATGAAACTATTGACAGTCCCCTACTTCATGGAGCTTGAAATCAGGTTGATGTTCATGTTTTTATTTGACCCACCCAGGTTTTTAAAATTTCATCCTGGCCAGAGACATTTGTTTTTGTTCACTGCTATTTTGTTCACTTAGCACGGTACCTGGAGGTGTAATAAATACTTCTTAATAATGAATGATTGAATGCATGGATCCAAATACTCAGTGAAAGGAAAATATTCCGAGGTCCTTTGTATGTCTTACCTTTTGTGCCCAAAAGGACCAATGGCTTTTTATGTTTAAGTTGAATAAGACAGGTGGACACTTGTGCACAGCAGAGACCCCAGAAACACTAATCCTGATGTTTGCACACTATCACTTCTCGGCCTTTTGGCTAAGATCAAGTGTAGTATCTGATGTTTGCACACTATTAAGACTTATTTAGGTGTCCTGCACACCCATCTGCACACAGCAGTCTCGGGCTTGACATTTCAACCTGAGGAGGTGCCCTATTTTAAATGCTGGTGCTAATGAGACAAAAATCTCCCATCTCATAGGCTCACCATGTTCTAGCAGATTTTTATTGCATGTGGACCCTATGTCTCAAAAAGATAAATCAGAGGGATTTTGCCATTTTTTTCTGTCTGACTAGGGTTTCTATAATAAATTAGGCCATTATCCAGCCTGATAAGCAATCAGCCCAATGCTATTCATTTGGAAATCACCATAATAGGTTGGGAAGGGCTAGGAGAAGGAAAATGTAGTTCCATGCTTCAGCTTTAAGAACACATCAAATTGTTTTCGGATATTTTTAGGAGAGATGTCAGAAGCTTTTGTGTTAAAGTCTCAAAAAGTGTGGCCCCTTAGAGCCTAATCTTTAGAGAGTAGTGCACAGATACACAGTGAAGCTATGGGGTGTGAAAGGGGACAAAATGCTCTTGTCCTTCACTCTGCTAACCTCGAATCAAGCTGTGCTTTTATTCCCTCAGCTGACTCTGAAGCAGATTGGCACTAAAACTCAATATAGTTTGAAACACACACAAACCCACTCAGCTAATTAGCATATTTGGAAAGTGTTTTGTAGACCTTTATTTGGGGCAGCGTTCAGGAAGAAGCCCAGACCTGAAATTGCTGCAGTGGTGTAATTATTTATCTTAGACATTATAAAGACTAGAAGTCTTTTTGATAATCATTTTAGAAAGGTCATCTGAAAAACCTGATTATTCTTCTTGAAGTTAGCTTATTATACTTTCTTTGCGTGTCTTAGAGGAAAAAATATTATCGAAGCTCCCATGCTGTTATTATATTATAAACCCCTTTATAAAATATCTTACCACATATAAGATTGAGGGATATCAAAGATCAGATTCTTCTTGATAAAGAATGTTTTCCTCCTCTTCTTTCTCCATGTGGAATTTGCAAACACTTGACTTGAATGGAATTCCATGTTTGGCCCTTTAGTCTTAGTCTCTATTCCATGTGGTCTGGGTCACGCCTGTCTGTCTCACTCTGGGGCTCCAGGTCTTATGCAAGATGTGGCCCAGAGAAGGAACTCAGGGAATGGTCAGTGAGGG
This sequence comes from Neofelis nebulosa, assembly GCF_028018385.1. Taxonomy (NCBI): domain Eukaryota; kingdom Metazoa; phylum Chordata; class Mammalia; order Carnivora; family Felidae; genus Neofelis; species Neofelis nebulosa. The sequence continues at coordinate 70,845,004 of NC_080790.1, forward strand.
TGAAATGAAAGAATAATTTGTGCATCCAATATAAATGCCTCTATCTGGCTTTCTAGGCTCCCTCACCTTGACTCTGTTGCATGTGCTTCCTGACTCCTCCCCACCTTGGCAGGTTCATGTCCCCTGCCCAAGTGGCCAGATACCCACATAGATCCCAGATCTAAGCCTTTTCATGTGCTGCTTTCTTGGTCAGAAATGGTCTTTAGTATCTTTTCTACAAAATATTCTCCCACCTTTTGGGGACCTCTTCAGGCCACACCTTAAGTCACAAAGTCTCTTTCTGATCTCCACTTCTCTAAAATCCTATTTGGCCTCTGATTTCCATAACAGGAATTAAAATATTAGGCTGCTGTTGTGAGTATAGGGTTCTCAAAAACCAAACAAATAGACAACCAAAAAGATAAGTGACTTGCCTTGCAGTTTGGTTTTGTTTTTCCTGATGTTGACATCTTGTTATGTCAGGGACATTATTTGTTTTCCTCTTATCATCAAATCAACTTAGTACAGTGGTATTCATGTTGTTGATAACCACTAAATAATTGTAGACTGCTTGAAAATCCTAATCATAGGTCTTCTTCCATCTTTTTTTTGTCAAAAAAAAAAAAAGACACACACACACACACACACAAACTGTGATATACTAAGGGCTTTAGAAAAAACAAAATACAAGGACAGTTTCCCATGCTGAACTGAATCCCAATGAGGAAAAGACTGCTGTATTAGTGTCCACAGTTTATAAGGGGATATATATTTATCCATCAATATTTAGTTCTAACTTTAATTGGTAAATAAGTATCTGATACAACATAAACATTTATTTTCTATAGGAAATAACATTCTGAATATTAAAAATGTGAAATTATTGAAGAGTTTCTCCTTGGTTCAAGTTACTTCAGAGGGAGAGCTGAGTGTATCTTAAGATTTGTTTCTTTTGCCCAGCATTGATTATCAATGACAAGCATTTTGTCCACACCTTCCCCACAGCACCCCCTCTAAATTGTTCATTTATTTCACACACACACACACACACAGGAAGGAAGGAAGGAAGGAAGGAAGGAAGGAAGGAAGGAAGGAAGGAGGAAAGGAGGGAAGGAAAGAGAGAAAGAGAAAGAAAGAAAGAAAAGAACCTAAAAACCAATCTGTGTATATTTCTATTAGGCGCTTCCCTTCACAACTCAAGAAAAAAAATGTTAAAGACTTCCTCTTTTTTCTTGCAACTCTTCTTTTTCTCTGAATAATCATTTTGTTTTTCTGTAAAATCATCTGATTTTTTCTTGTTTTCAGTATTCCACATTGCCCCTAGAAAGAATTCTTACTTGAGCTGAACAAGATGTTGCAGCGTTCTGTGGCATTCAGCTGACACTTAGAAATTCTCCTTTTCCACTCTTGCCAAATCTAGCTTCTCTACATTAGCCCCAGCCCCTGCCAAGGCGTTGGTGGTTTGGAGAGTGAAGGGTCTGGTGTGTTTTTAGAAGAGACAGCATGGATGAATTCTGTATGCAGAGACCAAAGGCTTCAGAGCCAATAATTGCACATGTGAAGTGAGTGTTAAAGGAAAAAAGAAAAATGTATTTCCTTTCTTCTCTTCATGTTTTAATATTCTTAGGCCATTAGGTTGAAGTACTGCATCAGAACAGGATGATGAGGGCCTCTGCATAATGAAAGAATAATGCTATTTGCTTTAAGATCTGAATGGAGATAAGATTTACAGGCCAGGCTATTAATGAGTCCATCAAAAGTTTATCTCTGAGTTGGACTTCCTATCAAGAAGGAAGTACACTTCACTCAATATTTACATCTGAGAAAAATGGAATATCTACTGATAGCCACTTTCTGGGCCACTAAATAAATCATTGCTGCATTGAGACTGCCAGATGGGTTTTATTCTTGATAAAATGGTACAATTTTATATTGAAAGCTTTTAATGCAAATATCTATCATATTTATAAGCCTAATTTCAACCATCTTGATTTCTGATTTAAACTCAGAATTTTCATATGTCAAATGGCTTGAGCTAAAGTTAAGTCTGCATAGTATGACTGGAATTATGATAAAATGATTTGCAAGTATACAGTGCGCCTTAGCAAAGAACAACTTTTTTTATAGTAGCCTTTTGATAGATATGTGGTGTTTTAATTCAAAACATTTTTTTATTTCCAAGCCAATCACTGCTATTAATTTAACACTGTAAAATAAATTGCATCTTGTATTTAAGTGGAGAAAGCTGTTTCTCCACTTAAATGGAAATCTAAAAATTCAGATTTTTTTTTCCCAACAAAGGAGTCTGGGTTTAATTCCAATAGCAGCCTTCCAAGCTTGAAAAGGAGACAGCACAGATGTCCTTGAGAATGATTGTGCCCAAACACTGAGACAATGGTGCTGCTTCTTATGTTAGAATTTTGTTCATCAAAACCACATAGAAATTTTCTGAAGACAGTTTTAAAAAATTATTAATTTGCTTTATTTGTGTCTTTATTGGCAGTGCCTGCTGATGAATATGTAGAGCTTATTTCAACCAGCCTTTTGAGATCTAACCATAAACAATGAAGCATTTGGCTCCAAAGTTTGTCTTGATGCATTCTGAAAATAAATTCTATGTAGATAAAACATGCTGAGTTTCCCCCCACCACTGATCCCCTCTCCCCCGCTCATTTTATGTGGTAGGAAAAGAAAACATTTACCCATCAATAAAATGCTGATACCTAGCTCTGTAACCAAAGCACCCAGAAGCACATGTAAAAGTATAACAGAAAAAGATCCTTGCATCAGATTGCATCATGTTACAGCAGGTGGTATAAACCCTCATCATCTAGTGCTGGGTTGAATGAATAATAAGGTTGCTAGGCTTTGGTCTGCATTCCATTCTATTTTTCATTTATTTGTATTAAGTTTTCCAAAAGGCAATAGAATTACATGCTAAATTAAATGCCACAGGTGGTAAGAATTGTATGAATTCAAAAGGGAGGAAGATTACTGAGGAGGGGATAATCAGAAAGGGCTTCCTAGAGAAAAAGGCCTTGACCTAGACCCTGAAGAATTGTAGACTCAATGGGGAATGATGAACCACTCTCCAGAGAAATTGATGTCCTCCTGTATTCTTTTTCAAAGAGGTTAGTCTCTGAGTATATACTTCTAAAACCTAGATGTTAACTGCCTCTTCATTTTTCTCTGTAAGCCCTCCAAACAAAATCTCCCACAAAAGTGTCAGTGAGCCACATAGAATTCACCAGTGATCATCCTTTAGAACAGGAAAGGAAGGGTATTTTTCACATCTGAAATCGACCCATATAAAATACTGCCAGCCATAGCTATTCACCAAAATATTTTCCCAGTCGTGCAACTGCCAAAGGTTTTTTCACTGACCTCTCCACTGAGTGCTCCCCCCTCAGCCAAGTTCCTCCCTCCCTCCTGAATTGATACTGGCAGTATGAAGTTCACTTTCCTTCTCTTTCTTAAAACTGACTCAGACACACACAGGCTCAACTCTCACCCTGAAGCGAATTTATCAAAGCCATCTCTCAACAAAGCACACAAATAAAGTATTATCCATTTCATTCAATATGTATGCAACAAAAAAAGAAAACAGTACTGTAAAACTCAGTGTTAACATTTAGACTGGTGCAAGGATTTTGCCAACTTGATCTAAAAGTAATTGTAGAAGACTGGCCCTTGATAACAATATAACAGGGCATTGGTGTCCGGTTGTGTCTGGTACACTGGATGTGGCAATTATTGTGAGAATGGGGTGGGTCGGTTCTCTGAGAATTATTCACTACTCAAAACCTCTTCAATATCTAAACTAGTCATGCTGTAGGGATCCCTACACAGGAATGTGATATTGAAGCAGAAGATAACTTGTACATTACCACTCTGAAAGACCAGAGAATGGTAACACCATCAGAAGAAAAATTAAATGAATGAAAACACAAAAGTAAATAATATAAGCATCACAAATATTCTTTAAGTTATGACACTTGCCTAAGATAAGAAAATTAAAAATAAATACCTCTCTTTGTGCACACTTGTCTTGATATAAAATTTGTGGGGGCGCCTGGGTGGCTCAGTCGGTGGAGCCTCCAACTTCAGCTCAGGTCACGATCTCACGGACCGTGAGTTCGAGCCCCGCGTCGGGCTCTGGGCTGATGGCTCAGAGCCTGGAGCCTGCTTCCAGTTCTGTGTCTCCCTCTCTCTCTGCCCCTCCCCCGTTCATGCTCTGTCTCTCTCTGTCTCAAAAATAAATAAACGTAAAAAAAAATAAAAAAAAATTGTGGGAAACATTGATTATATATTGGTACTAGATTTGCTCAAAGTTATAAACCTAGAATAAATCTTATTTTTTTCTCTGAATAGATTATTCCTTATCTCACCTTTTCTCATGGGAAAGCTTTCCTCTTAGAGTTACTGTGATAGAATACACTGAATGAGAAAAACAAGAAGTTATGTGCAGGTTGAGAGAGAGATCTGTTTTCTGAAGTTGTTGTAAAAGAATTATTCATAAATTTACAGGGCCGCAAACAGCCTGAGCAGGTTCCTTAGTCCTCCTCTTGCTTTTCAGGTAGGAGGGGTGTGCATAAATAGTACTAACCAGGTGAGAAGCTATCTAGTTTGTAAGGTGATAATCTCCTCAACGTTCTCTTCTATAGCTGAATCTAAAAGCACTTTGTCACCAGACTGTTCTTTCCAGTAGTTCTAAAAATTACTTCTCAGCAATGTAAGTGTCAGTCTGTATGGTTGAAGCTTATTATCTTTCATTCTGTCTTCAGAATGAAAACTGAGAACAACCAGCTGTCTTCTGCATAATTATGCCCCTAACAAAATGCATTCTTAGAGACTGTGGTTTCCTATTAGGTGGAAAAGTGAGCTCTTGTGTCCTGTTGCTCATTGTACATAGTGTTACTCTTTTCTCCCCCACAGTGACCGCATGAACTCATCAAGTTCACATGCAGAGCAAGTGAGAAGAGGACCATAGGTACCATTTGGGACATTAAAAGGGCCAATTATTATGAACATGTATCTGTAGCACTCTATATGCAGCTTAAGTAAATACGCTGTCTTCCTTTCTTCTGCTGAACTGATATTTAAAATAGTACACATAACATGGAATGGTAGAAAGGTACCTTTCTCTGTACCCTATTGGTTTTCCTTTTCTCAGTTGTACCCTATTGGTTTTCTGGTAATTTAATCCCTACTGTAAGGTGTCCAGAAAGGGTACTTGAACTGGGCAGCCGATATAAGAATAATTTGAGGTGCTTTTTCAAAACACAGGTTTCTTGGCCCAAACCCCAGACACACTTAATTCCAATCTCTGGAGGGAGGACCTGGTAATCTATCTTTTAAATAGTTTCCTGGTGGCTGCCAAATCTGAGAAAACAAAAAACAAAAAAACGTCCTGTCATCCACATTGCATAGTAGTTGGAAAGCCAAAGAAAAATGCTTTTATAGTTGTGAAAATATTATATTTTCAAGTCCCTTTGGCCTGCATTAGCTGTATAGCGGAATCCCAAGTGGAAGAAAACTGCAGGTATCATACCATTTACGGAAACCTGTTAAGGTTGTCAGGAAGAATGACTGTCAAGTTGGGCCAAGCAAGATTTGAATAGTAGTCAGAAAAGCAAAAGGCCGTTGGCTATCCTGCCAAGCACCAAGTCTCATTTTCCTCAAACTATAATAAGTTTTCAGTGAGACATCTTGGAAATAACCAGTCTGTTCTTTCAAACGAAGTGTGGTTTAAAATATGTAAGACAATGTAGCTTAAAGTTAGGCTATTGCTATTCACAATGTAGTGCATTGAATGTACTGTACTTCAGTGCACAGCAAGATGAATACAGTCTTCTTCTGATGGTAGGTTTCCATGGGATGTTCTTTTTTTTTTCTTGCACTGTGGTGTGGATTTTAGCATTTGGATATGCTTGCATACTAGAACAGGTCTTCGTGTTAGTGTAGGAGAGGGGTTATGCTCTGTATTTTTAGTCAGTTAAGTGAAATGCAATTTTAACTTATGCTAGGAAAAAAAAAGTCTTGTGTGTGTGTGTGTGTGTGTGTGTGCGTGTGTTTTTTCTTGCTCATCCGTTTTTCTTCTTTTTTGAAGCCTAATATACTTCTGTATTAAATGACAATATTGAATTGTGAACTAAAGTGACAGTTTTTATAGCTATTCAAATAATAAGCATTTGGGTCTCTAAGTTTAAAAGGAAGGGAAATATCTATTGCTGTATCTGCCATGCTGATCACACAATTTCCTGAAAATGGAAGTGATTTCAATCTTGTCTTTTGCCAAGGAGAATTTTACAGACGTTTCACATTCAAAATGTAGTCATCATTTAAAGTAAGAAAATTGCACTCAATGGGGGGAAATTTCATTAAAAACATTATTTTGTGCAAACTTACAGTCTGAATAAAACATAGAAATTAGAAAAAGTACATAAAGTGTTTACAAAATTAACAGTTTGTGTTGGCAGGAAGTTCTGCACTCCTTTTTCTTCAATTATGAGGAGATTTTCTCATTATGCTGCTCTATTTAAAGCTTGCTATAATTGACTTACATATTAAAGAGAATAATAGTGACAAATACAGATTAGGGTGCCTGTGTTTATGGATAACAAGTTGTATACAGAACCTCTTTGAGCCATTTATCCAGTAAGGGATATGCTTGGTTGCAGGGAAAATTAAACACCCAAGTTTATCATAGGTATAAAAGAGATTTCTTCCTTAAGCCCAGAGTCCTAATCATATGAATGTATGATGGGGCTTCTATTTCTTTTTTTTTTTTTTTCTGGTGCTCTTTCTTGCACAAAACTAAGACATGAATAAAGATAGGTTACTACAAAAAAGAAATCTCACATATAATTTTCAATAGCATCTCCCCTATAAGCCACACACTACTTTGAAAGTTCAGGAATAAAACACATAGATGAAATGAAACTTGTGACTGTGATACAGAGAAATGTAAGCATCCTGCTCCCCTGAAAGTAATCATAGAACAAGCCATTGGAGAACCTGGATGTGAAGGATTCTTTCTCTCAAAGCTAAGAGCATGTTATTGCCCTGCTTTTCATGCAGATTTCCATTTGAAAATCGTCACTGATATCCCACTGTGAGATTGTTTTGTTCAGTAAGAGGTTGAAGAAATGTGAGCATATAGAATGTCTTAAAGTTCCTTTGTGCAGCTAGTCAGCACATACAGACAGTCCTAAGACAATAGAGAAAAAAATCACAACACATTTATTCTACACAGTACCACTTCTCTTACACGTGTTTCAGCATCTTTCTGCCTCTGGGTTGGTTTCAGTAGTGAACACTGATACCTAATCAAGGTGGGCTTACTGAGAACAAACCAAATCAGACTAATAAGATGTCTTTTTCTGGGAGAACTGTTTTGAGATTAACAGACACCTGCTTGTTAGCACAGCATTTAAAAACTCTTTTATGATACTCTTGTGGACAGCAAGAGGAAAGGATGATATGTCACTAAGAGAATAGCATATATGCCAGTTGATTTTAGTTGGTATTCAGATGAACAGTTTCTTAAAGTAATACTTCCTGTTTGTGACATATGCTACCAGATTTTTATTCTTGTTAATATTAATACTGTTTTAAAATACTGTGAAAAGGCAAAAAGTGAATTTATTTAAATAAAAAACATTAAGCAAATACTGGCACAAGTAGTATGCATATATGAATGATGTATTGGATTTGATAATCTCTGTTATTTTTTCCCAACTCTGAGATTCTGTGAAAGACAAATATAGCCATTCTTCTCCTTAACCAAAAGCAGAATTTAAAGAAGTCAAGTTGTTCAAGTCTTGGACCAGAACCTAATTCTTTCTCACAGTCAAAGCAGTGGCAGAAATCTGGCTTTCTTCTGGGGCCAGAGCACATAGGCAAACTTCTATTTCACAATCACAAAAAAAATTTTATATTTTATTTCCCTATTCTTATGTAGCAACAAAGGAAAATGAAATGAGAAGCATATCAAAGGCTCTTCAAAGTTCAATTGGCCAGAGAAAAGAGAGAATCATTCCCCATTCTTGTTTAGAGTCGTCTTCCACTTGTCTTTTTTTGTCTGAAGGGGGTGAAAGGAGGGTATGGTGGTGTTGCTCTTGTAGGTAATATTCTAGAATCCGTTTAAGAAGGCATTTCAAATGTCACGTTGTAAAGCTACTGTATGGGACAGTAGCTCCTTTTCCCTGGTTAGATCCTGTGAGGCCATTCCTCTCTCCTAGCCAACATTTTATTCACCTTCCATCCTATATCCCATGGGTTCCAAGAACTTGGCCCATTTTCTCCCCTTCTGGCTATAACCATCTGCCCTTCCACCTGGGTTCCTTGCCTTTCAGACCATCGCTAACATAGCTTAGCAATTTCTCCTTTAGTTTTTTATTGCTGAAAAGACCTTTAAATCCTTTGAAGTGTTTTCTAGTGTTACTGACAATAAAAACAAAGCCATGGTTAGGAATGTCTTAGTGTACCTTTTCCTTTTAATTAAAGAAAACATTTTAAGCCACCTTTAGTGAAAAATGTGAATTAATAAGACACAGTTGCATCTCATAGAATTTAACAGTCCTTGTAAGGGCCTGGAAAAAGGCGACAGAAAGCAGATGAGAACCTTGTACAGCCTTGTTCCTGTTCTCTCTCCTTGTCTCCTGTCGGTCTCTCCTTTATATTTTTATCTGCCTGTGTGTTTCTTCTGGAAGATCTTTCATTGCTCATGAATTATCTCACTTTATTTTAAGTTAATAAACCATACTCAGTTTCAAATTTCCAGAAAATCTTATTTCTCATCCTGTGTCAAGAAACTCTAATCCCTTCATCTCATTTTTTTTTTTTATCTTGGCAATTGATTTATCTAGGAATTGACCTTGAAACCAATCTCACCTCTCCCTTTTTAACAATCAATATCTAATTCCCTTAAGGGAGGAAATAATGGATACCAAGTGGCTGTATGATGGATTCCTGTCCCTCGGTTCTTCAATTCTTATATTTTTATCTTAGAAGACCGTCTTCCTGGTTATCCCTGTTTCATAAAGTTAGCTTGCTAAAGTGGTTCCTTGTATCTTTTCTTTACATTCTAAACTCTAAGGTATAGAAGGTAGTAAAAAAGAGTGATCCTGTTAGAAAGGAGAACATTCTTCCCCAGCTCTATCACCTCGAAAATAACAATGACTACTTTTAGAACAAAAACAGTGGAAAATTTCAGGTAATCACAATCTGAAGGCTTTATTTTCCAAGGAAGATATACTGACTGGGAAAGTTCTCTCAAGAAAACAAAATCTGTTGTTTTTGAGCATGTTTTTGGTCTGTTTAATTTTAGATGCCCTCTGCCAGTGAGTTTCACAACTCAAATGTGTGTGGGGGGAAGAACAGTTTATTCTTTGATACTGAGTTTTTAATTATGTGAAATAGTTCACTCACCATATAATAAATGGTCCTTTAAGCACAACGGTGATGAACCTTGTCAAAAGACAGCTAAAATAATTTATTCTTTAGATTAAAAGGACTTCTTTTAGTCTAAGAAGGGCAAGTAGGTTTCAGTTTGTGTGTGGAACCAAATTGAGCAGAACTAGTTGTCTGGAATGTGATGTTGAAAACGATTCTGAGCCCACCATGACTACAGCAGGAAAGAGAGTTAAAACAATTATGATGAGTAATAATTATGGGTTCATCTGTAATCTGTTTTCTGAGATCCAGCCTGTGACTACCAAGGAAGCTGGTATTTACTGACTGCTTCCTAGATCCTTGTTAAAAGCAGTGGGAAAGGGACGTCCAAAAATTTATTTTTCCAAAAATTACAATTCAGACATATAGCGTGATGTTTTGGGGAAAGTGGAAATGGTAGAGGAAGAGATGGAATATTTTAACCAAAAACTTTCCAGAAAGACCCAGATTATTTAATTAAACATTCTAATTCAGGATCTTATATTCTAACTCAGGATCTTATATTTAGGAAAATTAACACATAGGAAATAACTGTTAAATTAGAAGGACAGTGTGTCAAAGAGAAATTTCAACAGACAAGTTGAATGAGTGAAGAAGACTTTATTCAAGGTGTTTCTAATAGGAGTCAAGACTCTTGCAAGAGGAGAGGGGGATTAAATTCAGTCCACTGAAACAAAAGGCAGGAGAGTTTTTGATAGCTGAGGTGAACTAAGGGAAAGTACTAGAGGACATTGGTGGGGGAGGTTGGTCAAAGCGATTAGACCCTCTGTGCTTGCTAGTTGGTGCTTATTAAAATTAGGCTTCTGCCATCCCATAGAGACTGGAATTTGGGACCCTATCTTTCCTGATGATTACATGTCAGAGGGATGTCCCCCAAATCCTTGAGAAAGGTATCCCTGGGTTATAAACCTAGAAGTGCCTAGAAGAAGATTTCCATCTCAAAGGGACAGGGAAATCATTTACAATAGCAACTTTTCTAAAGTAAATGCTGTAGGAAAAAGGGGGTGAGGAGCCTTCCTTTTAGACAGCCTTCTTCCTGTCTAAAGTTTTTTTGAGGGCATTGTTAAGGCTTTCTTGGCCAAGTGTCAAATTATATTCTTTGTTATGTAGTTTAGGATACACATATGCGGTAGCATTTCAGAGATGCTGGAAATCAAAGAGAGATCAACAGAGTTTTCCAGAGGTAGAAAGATTTCAGTTGCTCTTTGAAGAATCTTACAAAGTAACGTGAAAGAAAAGAAGATATTTCTGTCAAGAGCATCACAGTAAGTGAGTGATGACAGGTAAGACAAAGTACATGTGGGAAACCAGTTGGGACTTACTTTTGATAAGACAAGTCTGTTCCTCAATTTTAGATCAACTTGAGCAATCTTCTTTCCTCCCTTGCTACAAGCACCAAGGTACCAGTTGCCCTGCCCTCCCTAAAGTGGCCAGTCCCTACAGTAACTGCTAGGTTCTTGCCCTCCAAGAGTGTGCAGGGGGACACAGAAGACGCTGCTGCTTGTACTGCCTGCAAAGACAAGCCTTGGTAGATTTGTTCTATTAGGTGTTTCTTCCTAATTACTTTTGGGTCTGAGCAGCATAACACCTAAGGGGAAATTTGAAATAAAATAAGCCATCTGAAGTCCTAGAGTCCTCATATGTGAATCTTTTCTGGAATGTTAACAGGAAATCCCACAGGGTTTTTTGTTTCAGGCTTTTATTTCAGAGCTCAATAGCCATCAGCTTTCCTTCCAACATATCCCCCTCTAACATTGTAGACGAAGAGCAAGCCAACCACTTGCCCTGCCAAACCAAGGCAAAGAAGTAGGGGGCAGTTCTTTTCAAACATGTAACTAGCATTTTTGGAGTTGTGCACACAAGGTGATAACCTTGACTCATTGAGGAATGGCTTTCCCAGGGAATGCTAGTATAAGGAAGAAGAATGGCAGAGGGGCAGCGGCTTGGAGTCTTAACTCTGGAGTCAGATCTGACATTCAATCCAAGTTATCATACTTACCTGTGACCTTGATAGATTACACATTCTTTCTAAATGCCAGTTGCCTGATTAAAATGAGGAAATCATAAATGAAATTTTATTTTTCTCAGGAATTATTATTTTGTCTTGAATTCTTGCTTTCAGAGTAAATACAATGTGAGGAATTTAGTAGCATAACTGCAAGTGGAATATTTTTATTTTTATTTTTTGACCTATGCTATTTCTTTAACTACAGTGGTTTTTAGGGTGTAAGATCTCGCCTCAGCATATTTCTAGTAATTTATATGAGTCTTTACTTTTTTTCTTGGATGTTTATTCATTTTTGAGAGAGAGAGAAAGAGAGAGCGAGCGCTTGAGGAGGGGATGGGCAGAGAGAGAGAAAGATACAGAGTCTGAAGCAGGCCCTAGGCTCTGAGCTGTCAGCACAGAGCCTGATGCGGAGCTCAAACTCAGGAGCCGAAAGATCATGACCTGGGCTGAAGTCAGATTCTTAACCAAGTGAGCCACCCCAGTGCCCCTTTCTATATGAGTCTTTAAAGGGTACGGAGATTTCTTAGGGATATTAAGGCAAATACAGTAGCATGAGCTAAATATACCATAGGATTCACATCCTAAAAACAAGAAAAAAGAATTTCCTGCTTGCAGACCAGGAGTCATTAGCTGGTCAGTGTAGTGGATTTATTTAAGTGAGCAAATTTATTGGAGTAAAGAGCATTTCTTCTTTTCAGGCCTCATGCCTGACATTTTGAGAATACTGATTCAAGATAGGTCTGTAACAGCTTCAGTTGTGTAGAATTCAGTAAGACCACATATGTTTTGCTGATACTTGAAAAAACAAAGCAAAACAAACAAGCAGTATGGTGGTTTTATGTAGAGATCACCTGTGATTCTGAAAAAAAAAAAGTATGGAATTACTGACTAAGTCAATGGAAATTTTTATTTAAATTGTCTCTACAGACCTCCTCTATTCCTACATACCACCCCCTACAGCTTGTCACCCACTGTTAGATACTAGAAAATAAATTTTAATGTGAAAAACAACACTGAAACAGTAATCTCTAGAAATCAGTCAACAATATTGAAATATGCTATTAGCTGTTGACTGTAAGCTAACAAATTCATTATTGCTAAAGAATTGTCACTTTCATCAGAGTAAGCCTTCGTATTAATTTTCTTTTTTTTCCTTCTAAAATATAAAAACCCTTTATTTTCCTTTTTGTTGTTGTCAGAGTAGATATTTCTACCAGACATGTTCATGAAGGGAAGAGGGCTGTACATATCAGAACTACTTAAGGATATTCTTGAAACTCATATTTTGACCCTTACCCCTTTGTAATCTCTGTTGTATCAAGTTAATATTTATTAAGCATTTACTATGTCCTAAGGGCTATTCTAGGCAATAATGGTATAGATGTAGATAAGTGGCAAGGTCCCTAATATTCTGAGATATAAATTAATGCTGGGGAAATAGAGTTTATAAGTAAAGAATCAAAGAACAAGACAATGTTAGATTATGAAAAGTGCCACAAAGAAAGTAAACCATCATGTTTTGAGAGAGGGTGACTGAGATGGAGGTATTTTTGAGTGGATGTCAGGAAAGGTTCCTTAATCTATGTGAATCACTTTCTTCTTTGGAAAATGATGATTATAACATCTACCATATAAAATTGATGTGAAAATTAAGAGTGATCACATGTTTTCATTGTCTGGCTCATAATAAGCACTCAATAAATAGTAAGTATTCAATAAATGGTAGTTATTTTAATGGTTTTCTGACTTGGATAATATCTGAAATGATCTCCTGGATTCATCCAGACTATAGGACTCTACTGTTCATCTCAAAGGCAATTGTTTTAATTCAGGGATAAGTTGAAGATGACTAAACTATAGATTATACTATACACAGAATATGTTTACTAGGTAGTTCTCATATCAGTCCCCAACCCTTAATGCTTTCTGTGACCCAGAGCAGTGTGTTTACCCTTTTTCTTTTCTGCTCTTTTTTTTAATGTTTGTTTATTTATTTGTGTGTGTGTGTGTGTGTGTGTGTGTGTGAGAGAGAGAGAGAGAGTGTGTGTGTGCAAGTGCACCCCAGCTGGGGAGGGGCAGAGACAGAGATAGAGGGAGACAGAGAATCCTAAACAGTCTCCACCCACAGTACAGAGTCCAAAGCAGGGATAATCTCTTGACCATGAGATCACGACCTGATCTGAAATCAAGAGTCAGACACTCAGCCAACTGAGTCACCCAGGCATCCCACCCCTTTTCTTGTGTTAACAGTGACATACTCTGGACACCAGGGAAACATGGGAGGAATTAAAACCAAAGATTAAATTTTCTTCAGGAGGAATTCTAATAAATGATCTCTACCTTTTAGGAGAACAGTCTTCTCCCACTAATCTGTGCACTCTTATCTTTTGTGTAAGAAATAGTTAATGTCAAATGCCTGCTCTCCAAATATCACCAACACAATCTGTTGATAAGACAAAGCTGAATGCTTTGCTTACTGTGGTAGGGGACTACTAGACTGGGCTATGACATGGTCTTGGAGAAGTAAAGACAAGGTCAGAGTAAATTGAGAATTAGAAATTTGGCTTAAGGTGGTCTTTCAGTATAGGGACTTAATTGAAAATAGGAAAAGATCTTTTTTTAAAAAAATTAATGTTTATTTATCTTTGAGGAAGGGAGGGAGAGAGAGAGAGAGAGAGAGAGAGAGAGGGAGAGAGAGAGAGAGAAAGAGAGAGAGTGGGGGAGGGACAGAGAGAGAGGGAGACACAGAATCCAAAGCAGGCTCTGAGCCGTCAGTACAGAGCCTGACATGAGGCTTGAACTCACAAACCATGAGATCATGACCTTGGCCAAGGTCGGACACTTAATTGACTGAGCCACTCAGGTGCCCCCAAAATAGGTATAGATCTTAATGTAACAGTTAAGGATTGGTAAAAAGTAGCAGTTGCAGAATTTTGAAGAAAGAGATGCTGAAGAATCTTAGGATATTAACCATGTGTTATTGAAAACTGAGTGAGTCTTTGGGAGTTTTTCACAATCAAGTTATTTGCTGGGCGCGAGTCTCCTAGAATAGTTAATTTATACTAATGAGGAAAGTGTAACAGCCAAGTCATGTTAATAAATAGGAACCGGTTCCAGGATAGATAGTTTCAGTTCTCAGCGGGAATTACCACTGTATGGGCTTCTACTCTTTATGTAGGACATGAAATCCAAAGGTATGTGGGGCAGTTCCACAAGAGGCATATTCTACAACAGGGTACATATTAAGCTAATAGGGAAAACATCGGAAGTCCTTCTGACGGAGGGAAGTCTCTCCATCTTTAGTTCAAAACTGTAGCATCCTTTTCCTCATTTTCTAATATTTTCTCATTTACAAATGTTTTCTTCTGTAAGGTAGGGAAACTGACTTACATATCAAAAGCAGAAATTTAATACATTGAAAAATAATGTTCCTTATGGCAAGTTTGCAGTGTACATGGTATTTTAAACATCGTTTATAAGCCTCCATGGGGGGGAAACCTTTTAATTAATGGAGTTAATGGCTTGTTGAGGAAGAGTCCTGGTGATACCCCTTCCACAGAAACAGGAGCTTGAATGATGTGGTTTCCTGGCCCTGGATCCAGGGTCCCAGCATGAGTATTATATCCAAGCTAGTTGATGTCCTCCACTGAGCTCCCAGCCTTCTGCCTCCCTGATCTGTCAATCTCAATCTTTCTTTCTTTCTTTCTTTCTTTCTTTCTTTCTTTCTTTCTTTCTTTCTTTCTTTCTTTCTTTCTTTCTTTCTTTCTTTCTTTCTCCATTCTCCCTTCCTCCCTTTCCCTCCCTCTCTCTCTCTTCCTTTCTCCTTCCTTCCTTCCTTCTTTCCTTCCTTCTTTCCCCTTTCCTTCCTTTCCTCTCCCCGCCCTCCCCTCCTCTCCCCTCCTGTTTTCTTTTCTTTTCTTTTCTTTTCTTTTCTTTTCTTTTCTTTTCTTTTCTTTCCTTTCCTTTCCTTTTCTTTTCTTTCTGGAGATAATAATACTGTATACACAGACTTCAACTTTACTGCTTCCAGACTTGTGTAAGTGATGTAGTATCTCTCTAATAAATGCCAAAGGGACAAGATCAGCATAAGATTCTTGTAACAAAAAATACTTATATAATCTTAAGAACTAAACAGTCCAAAGGCCTGCTTTGCTAGCAGGGGTAGGAAAATATTATTTACTGACATGAAACTCTATTATGTAATTTTGGCTGGGATCTCCATAAATTTTTGGCTTTAGTTTATTTGGCATTCTGTAATTGACTTAAGGAGTCAATCTCAAAGAATCTTCAGCATTGTACAACATGTGACTTATTTACAGTTGTATTCTGTAAAGATGATTTAAGAAATTACCTAAGAGTCAGACATTCTTCTAGATTGTTGATACCCTTCAATAATTATTAGAATGTTTTTCCTTCAGGGGCACCTGGGTGGCTCTTTTGGTTAAGTGTCCGACTTCGGCTCAGGTCGTGATCTCACAGTCCATGGGTTCGAGCCCCGTATCAGGCTCTGTGCTGACAGCTCAGAGCCTGGGGCCTGCTTCGGATTCTGTGTCTCTCTCTCTCTCTGTTTCTCCCCCACTCACACTCTGTCTCTCTCTCTCTCTCTCAAAAATAAATAAACATTAAAAAAATTTAGAATGTTTTTCCTTCTGCCACTCACTGTTCCTCATATATAGTAACACACATCTATAATCTAAATAGTATTGTGAATAGTAATATAAAACCATTTAAAGGGGATAAATTTGGCAGGGCCAAGTGGCAGGTGATGGTTTAGTGAAAGGTTAATTGGTGAGCAATTCTGCTGGTTACAGGTTACCTGTCCACTCACAGATGAGATGCTTGGAAAGAAGAAAAGTAGACCCAATGGCCTTCATAAGGAGAGGCTGTGTCCATTTGGGGACTAAGAAACCTGTGAAAAATTCAGCCAAGTTAGTTATTTGGTAGTATGTGGTCAAAATGAAACATTCTTTGCATAAAATTGTGTTTATTGGTTAATGTAAACCAGTTTTAGTCAATAAGACTTAGGTCTGTCACATGTAAAAGACTTTGTTTTCTTCCACAAATTAGTCATCAAAACGAATTCTGCTTCATTAAGTTAAATACCAAATATGTACATCTAGGGTTAATAAATGGCTTTGAAAAACAACAGCAGGGAATTGGTGCCAAGAGTATGAAAATCTTATGAAATTATCTGGGAATTTTTCCAGAAACCTTTTGGGTCACAGGAATTATAGACTACCTTTTCTTAGAAATAACAGAAATGTTAGATGTGCTTACTTATAACTGCCAGCTAAACAATAAACAGTGCTTAGTTTTCAAAAACTGTTGACATTTGTCTCACCAGAAAACAAGTGCTCTAAATAACAGATATTAAACTGAGGTAAATGTCGTGTGACTAACATAGATTGTTTACATAAACAGAAATAGAGGGATTTTCGTAATGCAAAATATGCACATATACACACACATATGTAACCCTGTCATTTTTAGACAGTGACCTCTTGCTTGAATTGATTTCAATAAAGGATAGGAAAAGCTTAAACAAAATTAATTAAATGCAGGCAAGCGTAGGCATGAATGTGGCAATTAATTTGATTTCTGCAAGTAGATTGTTAATAAATGGAGATAGGAAAAGCAAGTTATGGCTGTAAATTTCAAATTCCTTCAACAATAAAGATGTGTCATATTCATGACACATACTGATGTATGGAGATAAATTGCCTGTCACTTAGTGTGGAAGATACCGCTTAAGTTGTACATTAGATGCATATTAAGCTGTGTAGGAGCCCACATTTAGTCTGTCTGTTTCCTCTAGGTAATGTAGCTCATTCATAATGTCATTTTCTTGGATGTGCCAAAGTGGCTAAATGAGCATAGAAGTTATTTATACATTAGCATGGTATGTAGAACATCACTATTTTCCACTTTGCAGAGGGGCATAGGCAAAGTTGACAGGGCTGAATTTATGCAGGTTCCAAAATGAGACTCAAACCCTAATTAGCATTTCTTCCTAAATCTGGAATTGGGTGGGGAAAGTAAATTACATATCTGAGGTGAAGTCTTTGTCTTTTTCTGACAGCGTACTTCTACAAATTGGATGGGCCAACCTGACAAACATGGAATGCTTCAAAGTTTCCTCTTGTAACAGGAATCCTACAGTCTTTTGTAACATACACTCTCTGATAATTAACATGGGATTTCTAGACAGTTAATCATTTTCGATGAATCCCCCACTTCTAAAATGGATGTGATGCAGCTTATTTATGGTAGGAAGAATTTTAATTGCACATGAAACCCCTCTTTAGCATACAACTACCGATTCACTCACATGTTATCTAAAGTTGCACAAGGCACGGTGCAGAGCAAGTGCCTCATCTGATAAGGACATAGTAAGTATGTAATTGAAATTGGTCTTTCAGGCAAGCCGTGATTTGTTCTTCCTTTAGGCCCTCAGCATGAGCTACCTTTCATTGTTATAATCTCTCTGCACCATCTGGACCTCTATAAAGATGTTGGTCTCAGCGGTGAAATGAAAGACAAGGAGGATACTAAATAAAACTTACATAGTGAGAGAAAATTGTTGTTGTTGATGCTAATCATAAGTATATCTTTTGAGCTTTTCACCTAAGGATATTAAAAGATTCTCTCGGCACTAATCTTGGTCTCAAAGTTTTAGGATTGATGGCCATATTGCTATACAAGGAGGTTAAACATTTGACAAATAGATGAGATGGAGATATGATTTTTTTATTCATTCATTTAACAAACATTGGTATATACTGTGTAGAGATGATGGTCTAAGTAGTCTGACAATGTAATGTATCATTCAATCTGAAACTCCAGTAAGAGTTAAGGGGGAGCTACTCATAGTTTTACTAGGATAAGAGACATATAAACTAGGACCATCCTAGACAAGCCAGGAAGTAGTGCCATCTTATTTCTTGACAATGAAAACATGCTACTAGGTCTGAAAGCTTACAACAGCTCAAACGTGCATTCTCTAAGTCATTGCTCAAGTGTCAATGTCAAGTTGAAATCCTCAGCCTTGCTATATAGCCCTAACTAAAATGGCAGCAGCCCCCAGTATTCCTTAATTCTTGCCCCCAGGCTTGTTTTTCTCCAAGGTTATTTATCATCTTCCAATATACTATATAATCTATTTATTTTATTTCTTCCCTATCGCTCTTCATTAGAACATAAGCTCAGTAATGGCAGGGATTTTTGTATGATTTCTTCATTGCCCTATTCCCAGCATACAGGGTAATATCTGGCACATATTAACTGCTAAATAAATGCCCCTGAATGGATGTATTTCTCCATTTTAGAACATCAATTTTGTGTTTGGCATAGTGATACATTTTAGAGGCATAGAAGTCTCTCTGTGCCTTTATGAATCTCCCAAAGTAGTTGGAAGAAATAATTATTCTTACAAGCGAAATAAACAATGAGATGTTTCATGATGTCTATAAGGGTTTTGTAAGATTAATATTTTAGGAGATTACATAATTAAAATATTCCAAAAATATTGAGTAACTAAAGAACCGATAGTCTAATCTTTCATGATACATGATACTTTCATTTTCCTCTTCATCCTGTTTTAATAATGTTTTTTTAAGCAGGCCCCACACCCAACACGGGCTTGAACTCATGACTCTGAGGTCAAACGTTACGTACTCTATTGACTGAGCCAGCCACGCACCCCTGTTTTAATAAGTTTTGAAGTCACATCACCTTGCATGTAGTAACAAATGAATCATTTGATAAAAATCAAGTATCAAATGGGTTAATAAGAAGTCTTAATTTTATCTTGAATCAGATTGAAAACATAGCTTTAGAAATTGGAGCATGGCTGCTTAGAAACAATTGCAACAGAAGCATAGTACTAATATTTATTTTCAGTTTTAACATAAGAGTCTAAATAAAATAGTCTAAAGGAATGAACTTTTGATGAACCTTTTAAAATTGAGAATTCTCAACTTTCATTCTCTAAGGTGGGGAAGACGCATCCCTGAACTTGTAGTCAAGAAAACTAGGCCCTTGTTTCTAAAGTTCTGTCTGAAGTAGCTCTGTGATCTTGGGCAGCAGGACACCTCCTAAATTTCTTACATCATTTTTTGACTTATGGGATCATACGTTCTTTAAGGTTCCTAACGCTGCAGTATTAAAGTACCAAAAACTGAGTGCCTAAAACAATAGAGATTTATTGTCTCACAGTTCTGGAGGCTTGAACTCTGAAATCTAGGTATCAGCATGGCCATGTTGTCCCTGACAGTTTTAGGGAGAATCATTCTCTGCCTCTTCCAGCTTCTGGTATTTTCTGCTAACCCTTGGTGTTCCCTGGCTTGTGGATGCATCATTGCGGTCACATGGCTGTCGCCCTGTGTGTTACTGCATTGTCTTCCCTCTGCGCATGTCCTGAGTCTGTGTCCTAATTCCCCTTTTTTAGAAGTCATACCGGACTAGAGCTTAGCCAGTAATCTAATGTTGTTAACATGATTACCTGTACAAGAACGTTACTTCCACATAAGGCCACATTCTGAAGTACTGAAGATTTGGGCCACAACATACTTTTTTGGGGGCAGGGTACAGTTTAACTCATAACAATTAGTTTAGGTTCTACATGACTATAGCTCTAGGTAATATCAAGGAGAATAATGGTAAATTTAAAAAAAATATTGCTTTGATATACTCTCAAATAATTTTTAAAACCATACTTATCTGTTCCTTTACCATTATCTAAATATAAAGATCTCATGGATCATTATGGAAGATGCAATGATTTTCATGATTTATATTTATATTTTTAAAATTCTTTATAACAGTTTTCAGATTAATGTGTAAACTAACATCATTGTAAACAAACATGATTTAGAAGACTAAAGATGGATTACAGGATTTATATTGAACTTGGCAGTTTGGTAGTAGACAACAAAACTTCTATAAAATTTAAGCAGCTTTTTTTTCAGCCATTTATTCCCTGCCACTTCATAAGAACAAGCTAGATGGGGATAATTTTTAGCTGTGTTTCACTCAGACAGAAATCTCAAGAGGCCAGTAATACCGAATATTGAAGGATTGGTAACATAATAGAATTCCAAATCAGTAACCAAAGTAAAGAAATCAACTCAGTGTGGATTACCATGAATTAAAATTTAGAAATGTCTAGGAATACTTCTGAAAAGGACTTCTATACAAAATTTCTGTTTCCTTGTAAAAATGGAATTATTTCATTTTATAATAACTATGTTTCATAAATGTCAAGCACATTGAACCTCTTAAATCTGTTAAAACTTATTGTTTCTTTTTCTGACTTACATAAAAATATTTTTGCATGCATCTCTAATGTAATAAAAAATATTTCCTTCTTACTATTATTATAGAAAATACTATTCAGAAATAGTGGTAATTTAATTGATCACTGCTAGGGCTAAATGCTTCTCAGGTATAGAACCTAGCAAATTGCCAGTGATATCCACACAGTAAGGTTTCATTTTTTCAAGATATTAGAATAGGTAATATATATCTTAATTTGTACTTTTTCTCATAATTTTAATTCTTTTCAATTATTAGTCAAATCAAACTCAATTTCATTTCAGACCTCCAGAAAACATGTGGTCAAAAGAGTTGTGCAAATCCACTAGCCCCTTTGCCATCTTCACTGAGATTTAAAAAGCTGTTAGCAGAAGTTGTGTGTGAAGCCTCCATTGGGCATATCTAATATGTTTTCTTCTGAAAGGCCCATTAATCTCTGATGCATGATGGGAAATGGTCTTAGTAGAAGAATGCTCCTGAACTCTTGTTACCAGAGATTCTAACACATTGCTGACTCAGTTCATTTCTTATCTTGGTCAAGAGAAAGCATGTGTTATGACATTGTGTGAGTGTCCTAATCCAAGATCATTCCACTATCTTTTCTCCTAAAATAGTATTTTTTAAGTGCGTATCTTTTTTTGTTTTACCATTGCCATTGTTCTTATTTGCCACTTCTCAGAGTGCATACCTGAGAATGATTTATTCATTTTGGTGGGTTCAGTGTGTTGTGTCCATGTTAAGAATCTTTCTGATTCTTAGTGGGGGTGGCAAGAAGGGAAGGGGAGCGAATGTTGGTTTGAAAATGATATGAACCATGAGAGAATGCTCTTTCTGACACTCCTCTATTTCATGCAACCCATCCTTATAGTCTACAAAATGTATAATCTAACAAGCATGTTTTTAAGACATAAAAGTTTCCTTTCATCAATATGCTGCTGTCTTTCTCACTGCTGCTGATCTATGTCTCTGATCAATAGTCAATTCAAACATATTTGTAGAACGTTCTACTATATAACTAACACATGACTATGCAATGTGATATGTTTATGTAAGTATAGAAATGGCATTTTTCATCTGGTTGACTATTTTTTTCTTATATCTTGATTTTTTAGTATTACTGTCTCCATTCCTTAGTGTCCCTCTGTTTTGCTTAATCAGAAAACAAAGTTATGAGTTAAGATAACAACTCAACATTGTTTAGCTTACAAAATGAAGAGAAATTTTTAAAGCGGGGCCATCTTTATAGAAATGTAACTTTGCATTTCAACTACAGAATCAACATAGAAAAGTAAAACATTGGAGTATTTGAGTTCCAACATGAGATCATTTAACTTCATAGCTTGAACTTCTTTATCTGTAAAAATGAATTCTCAGAACTGACCTATCTGATTTTGGTTTGTGACACTTGGAAGAAATAAGTTTTCAAAAATGTATTTGCTGTAAGTGTACTTGCTATTTTTTCAAAATACAATTATATATAAATCTCCAAAGCTTGAGGTTTTTATTTTTTTTTTTAATTTTTATTTACTTATTGTTTAAATAGCCTTCACGCCCAGAGTGGAGCCCAGTGTAGGCTTCAACTCATGATCCTGAGATCAAGACCTGAGCAGAGATTGAAAGTTATATGCATAATCGACTGAACCACTCAGGTGCCCCCAATGTTTGAGGTTTTTGAATATTTTTAATATATCTCAAAAATTACAATGTAAATAAATAGATATGTAGATTTTGAAAAAAAAAAAAAACATTTGACCTAACCTCAGCTTTGTAAGATAGTACTGTATAAAAATTGTTATCTGTATACAATAAGCAAAATACTATTGGAAATATGAAGTAGGATCATGTTTTAAAACTTTTTAAAGTTCATTTACTTATTTTGAGAGAGACAGAGACAGTGTGAGTGGGGGAGGGAGAGAGAGAGAGAGAGAGAGAGAGAGAGAGAGAGAGAGAATCCCAAGCAGGCTCTGCAGCACCGTCAGTGCAGAGTCCAATGTGGGGCTCGAACTCACGACACCACAAGATCATGATCTGAGAGGAAACCAAGAGTAGGATGCCGAACCGAATGAGCCACCCAGGCACCCCGAAGTAGGATCATTTTCAATGATTCTTTGGAAATAGGATATGAATACTCAATTGTGTTTTTATGAAAAATTAAATTTTTTCATGAAAAGAAAAAGGGCTGTTGGAGTTTTCACCAAAAGTGAAGATACTATCATAATTCTTAATAGGATGAATGCATTTTTGATGATAATTTTGTCTTGTGGAATTTTTAGAACATCTAGCTAATTGAGAAAAATTTAATTGTAAATATTAATGCCAATCTATTTTTTTTCTGTAATATTTGCTTAAATGACTATTGTGAGAAAGTCTTCAATAGTAAAGTTGAAATCAGGTACCAACTTACATATGCCAAGTTAAATACTACTGTCAAAATCTGAGTTGATGAAATCTATCATCAAGTCCTGCATAATAGAAATCTCTCAAGTGCCACTTCTAACCATCATGAACATGTTCAGTATCTAGCAATACAATCTTTCATATTGTAAGCATTTACATGGTTTTGTTGGCTTAAATCATTTCTCCAGTTTATAGATATAGGAAATTAAGTTACAAATTTATGGATTATATAATTTTTAGTTTATATATAACAAATTATAATTTAAAATACAAATTATAGGGGCTCCTGGGTGGCTCAGTCAGTTAAACATCTGACTTCGGCTCAGGTCATGATCTCACAGTTCATGAGGTCAAACACTGATTCAAATGAGTACCACCTCTCTCTCTCTCTCTCTCTCTCTCTCTCTCTCTCTCTCTCTCTCTGCCCCTCATGGGATTCTGCCCCTGTCTCCCTCTGTCTCTGCCCCATGCTCACTCGCACCCTCTCGAAAGGAAGAAAGAAAGAAAGAAAGAAAGAAAGAAAGAAAGAAAGAAAGAGAGAGAGAGAAACAAAGAAAGAAAATACAAATTTTATTTACAAGTAACTTTATAGTATTAGTTTGTTATGCCACTTTAAATACATTAACTATATGGAACTATTAATTTATAATAAATATATAAACTATATTATAAAAGATAAAGAAAAATGTTATTTGATATCATTTCAGAAATGATATTTTTAAACCCAAATTAAGACATGTTATATGGCAAATGTAAATATAGTTATGGAGACACAATGACAAGCTTTTGAAATAAAGACTGGCCCAGGATATCCATTTTTCTAGAAGGATTAAGGCTTTTGTTCTCAGAAGATCAGTAGCGTGGGGACACTGGGTAGCTCAGTTGGTTGGGCGTCTGACGTCAGTTCAGGTCATGATCTCATGGTCTGTGAGTTGGAGCCCGGCATCCGGCTCTGTGCTGACAGCTCAGAGCCTGGAGCCTGCTTCAGCTTCTGTGTTTCCCTCGCTCTCTGCCCCTCCCCTGCTCAGGCTCTGTCTCTGTCTGTCTCAAAAATAAATAAAAACACTTTTAAAAATTGTAAATAAAAAAAAAAAAAGAGAAAAAAAAAGAAGAACAGTAGCATGGACGGGAAGAAAACTGGCAGTCTTCAGGCAAATATGGCACACAGAAACGGTTAATTTGGCTGATAAACTGACTTTTTTCCCTTCGTTTTTCTTCTCTTTTTTTTATTTGAATGTTTTTTAGCACAGCATGAATTCTCCACTTTGCCATGGGCCCCACCCCTCTCTACTTAACCTTTTAAGCCTTGACCCTGGATGTACTCTAGAGGGAGGCCATTATGCACATAGTAGTGCTAAGTTTTCCTGGAGACCCAGCTGTGCCAGGAAGGAAATGAGATGCATGTTTCTTAGTGGGAAGGTAGTTATCACTTTAGTGGTCAACCAGAGTTATCTCTCAATTAAGCACATACTTGTACCAGCCTCTTGTTAGACTAGATACATGTGTACAAGTAAGGCAAAGAAGTTCCTAACAGTCCTGGCATGCAATTTATTTGATGAAAAGGGAAAAGAACCAACTTCTATAATGCATGAAACAATATTAAAAGAGGACAGCACTAGGAGTACAGAGAAAAAAAGCAAAATAGTGTAATTGTTGTACATGACCTCTACCCTTAAGGAGCTCATTATGTAGTTGCAGAGATGAAACCAGCATCACCACAGCCTGCTAAAATGCATATGATAGGTCACAGGAAGGAGAGGTTGTATAGAAGAAATTCCTCAAGTGTCGTAGAGGAGGTGGAGCTTGAATTTGTATGAAAAATGATTAGTATTTGCATGCTGTAAGGAAAGGAAGGTATTATTAATCTTGGTGCTGGCAATACAACATAAGCAAGGAGGACTTAAATGATATTTTTAATGTCTTTATGTCTTGAATCTCTTTATGCCTTGAACAATATCTAGAAGATAAAAAAAAAAGAAGCATCTTGCTTCTTATCTATTAAATTGACACCAACCTGTTGTGGAAAGCTGTGAATTATGTAAATGGTGATTTTTAATAGCTGTTGTAACCAATTGTTTATTGAGCAACTGATATGTGCTGGCTACAATGCTAAATGTTTTATAAAATTTGTGACATTTAAATCTTTCAGTAGCATCATAAGTTAAAATTCTTTTTCCAGAATTTATAAGTTAAGAAAGTGAGCTTCACTAGGGTGAAATTACTTGTCCAAGTTAACAGCCTGAATTCTTACCTATTCTTCTCTGACACAAATGTTATTTCTTCCCTAAACCTTTATGTTATATTTCCTCAACCAAATGCAAAGAAGATGATCAGTTTCCAATTAAATAATTGATTGATCTCACCCATATGATCTCTTTATGCCAATCTTCAGAATATTCAGTTGTATTCTTACTTGGCTATAAGTAGATAACAGTAAGGTTATACACTTCTATTGTTTCCTAAGAGCTTTCATACATTATTCATTAGTTCATTCTTCAATTACAGAACATTAACACCTATTAAGTAGCAGACATTGTGTTTTCCCCTGGGAATACAGTGATAACCAAGGTGGACTTCTTTTTACAGAGCAAAGTGTTATTAAGGTGATGAGGCTGTGCAGGGTATCTTTAGGATTTATACTTTTTAACATTGAAAACTCAGACATGACTGTGCACTCTGGATGTTGGCTTTGAATTGTTGTTCAAGATGATTTATTTCAGTTATATCTGATTTTTAAATCTTACATAAATGAATCAGTATCTATAGATATTGCTACAATCAGTATCTGTTGGCCCCAAAATTTCTTATAATGGTGATTCTTTAGTGACTTAAATATTTTTCCTATAAAAACCTAAAGGATCCTCAAGTTTGTATCCTAGATCAAGATTATAGAAAATCACAGAAGGAAAATAGGAACAAAACATTTTTAAAGTGAAAAATAAAACTAGTTCTATTACTATGAATGATTAAAGCCAGAGACATGCCTCTTTTTCTTATTAAATTCCAAAACTATAACTATGCAACTCATTTTATGGTTTACAGTAACTGATAGCATGTTTTCATATTTAGCAGATGTGAAGAGAATATTAAAGTTCTCAAGCATCACAATTTAGGTATTAGAACATAAGGCCTTTAACTATTACCTTCATCTAATTTCAAGAATTAAGATCAAGAGATTTGGTGATGTGCCCAAAATTGTCCCTATTTTACAGACAAAGAAAATAGGACTCAAAGCTTACATTACCTGCCCCAAAACAATCTATTTCTTTAAGAAAAAAGAGCTTGAATTCTAACCCACTATCCTTGTCTGACTTGGGCTGAAATGTTCTTCCACACGTGTGTATTTGGGCAGCATAAATGAATGTGATTATGCTGATTTTTCTAGCATTTAAAGATTATTTTTACTTCTGGAGATTTATTATTCACTTAGAGTTAAAATAATTAATTATCTCAAAGTTTAATTTTGAATGTTTATAGCCATATTTCCTCGGAGAATTTTAATATTCTCAAAGCAAATGTCATCTACTGGCATGCCAATTATCATTATTATTGGAAACATTTACATTCTTTAAGTCACGGGATAAGATTAATCTACTAGAATTTACTTTTGAAATAAAATTAAACATTCTTTTAGAACCAATAGCAGAATTCCCTTAACTAAATATAAAAATATTTTAAATGTAATTGTCTATTGTTGAAAAAACAAGACAGAATTACGTAAGAAATTGAAAGTAAAGGTCAAACATCATTTTCTTTGGTAGGCCTTTTAGCTTGCCTAAATGCAATCTTATTTTAAGGATATAACTAGATTTTCATCTCTATCATATTATTCCATATTGCACTTAGGAGTTTAAATCTTTTTGAGGAGACAGTCTAAAAGGTGACTCCTTTAAGATCAATTGTGGTTTATGAGCCCTGTTTGAATTACAAAAATTATAGGGAAGGTGAGACTACAGAGTAGAAGATACCCCATCTGAAAGCAGTTTTGAAAAGTAAGCTCTCCCTGGGCTGTCTGAGGTTATCTGTATTATTCACAGAAAATACAGATCTAAGGGAAACCCTAGTAATTTCTTTGCCTTTCTGATATGAAAGAGGACAAATCTAATAGCCTGGTTTGCCCTGCTAAAGAGCAGGGAAGGACAGTATAAAAGTAGGCTACAAAGACATTGACTGAATCATAGAGCATTACAGCTGTAAGAAGTGGGGATGGCCTCTCTAGTTCACTGTTTCTCAAAATGTTATCTAAGGACTATCTGGCTGAGCATCATTAGGGCTCTTTATTACAAAGGAATAAAAGTAGCTTGGAGCTGTAACCCAGACCTGGTGTTGAGCCCTACCTAAGAATTTAAGTTACATACACACAAACGCGCGCACACACACACACACACACACACACGTACACAGAGAAGAAAAGGGAGAAAGGGGGGCAGAGGGAGAGAGAGGATGAGAGGAAAAATATAGTAAAGATTAGAACTACTTATCTGGGGTGCCTGGGTGGCTCAGTCAGTTAAGTGTCTGACTTCAGCTCAGGTCATGATCTCATGATTCGTGAGTTTGAGCCTTGCTCAAAGCAGGCGTGAGCAGGCTCTGTGCTGACAGCTCGGAGCCTGGAGCCTGGAGCCTGGAGCCTGCTTCAGATTCTGTCTCTCTCTCTCTCTCTCTCTCTCTCTCTCTGTGTGTGTGTGTGTCCTTCTCTCTCAAAAATAAACACTTTTTTTTTTTTTTAAAAAAGAGCTACTTATCTAATCCAGAAACTTCATTTTACAAATGAGTAAACTAAGGCCCAAAATGATTTAATAATTTACAGGAGATTACCTCGTTTGTTATCAGCACCCTTCAAATCCAGATTTTGAGACTTTTTATACCAATGATTCCCATCTTAATTCAACAATCATGATGGCACATGAAATTGATCTGATCATTTAGACTACTTTTTTGAAAAGGTTGTCTTAGTTTGAAAGGCCACCATGGATTGATTTTGTTGTGGTTGTTTCTTTCCTCATGAAATTCAAGCAGTTGAATTGTTTTTAAACCCACACAAAAAGAAACTGAGCAACAGATCTTCAAAATTGGAAAACCAGTTAATTGTCTGAGAAGTCCAAGATGTATTCACAAGCCCAATTTTGATAAATTGACAAAACATTATTCACTGATGATTTATTATTGTCCCTGTTCATCTAGAGAACATACTCATTCAGATTATGAAAACTGATTATAAATAATCTTAAAGGTAGGAACAACACCATCCCATGATCAGTTTATTTGAATGTTTTTTATTTAGTCTCTCTCTTTTTTTTAATGTTTATTTTTGACAGAGAGAGAGAGAGAGAGAGACAGAGAGAGAGAGAGAGAGACAGAGAGAGACAGATCATGAGCGGGGGAGGGGCAGAGAGAGAGGGAGACACAGAATCCGAAGCAGGCTCCAGGCTCTGAGCTGTCAGCACAAAGCCCGAAGTGGGCCTCAAACTCACAGACCGCGAGATCATGACCTGAGCTGAAGTCGGACGCTCAACCGACTGAGCCACCCAGGTGCCCCTTTTTAGTCTCTTAACTATTCCTTACTTTCCTAACAAGCCCAGCTGGGTATTCAGCCATCTCAGTTGGTACCCATGTAAACTTGCTAATAGATTTGATAACTAATTTTGCATCTCATATTTTGTAGAGCATAGTACAAATTAGTTTTAATTGTTGGGTAGAAAAGGTTCTAACCTTTTTTTGTTTTTTTAATAGAGAAATAATACTAATTTATAAGACTCAGAATGCAAAATAATGCCAGCATTGAAACACTTGCTTTGCATCTATGTGTTTCCTTACAGATGTAATTATTGTGTTCTTAAGTTAGCATAAAATAAAATTGACTTGTAGGGATGGAGTAGGGAATTCTATAAATTTTAACACATGAATAGATTTGTATAGCCACCAACACAATTGAGATTAAAGAATGTTAGTTCTATCACCCAAAAAACATCCCTATGCTTTCATTTTGTGGGTATACCATTCTTCCACCTTTAACCACCGGCATCCGCTGAACTATCTGCTATCACAATAGTTGTATCTTTTTGTGAATATCATTATAAATGAAATCATTCTGTATATCGCTGATTTCTTTCTCTCAGCATTGCCTTTGCAGTTCACACACTTTGTGTGTGTCAATAGTTTGCTCCTTTTTTGTTGCTGAATATCAGTATGTCTTGAAAAGATAAACCACACTTTGTATATCCATTCACCTGGTGGGGAAAATTTAAGTTTCCTGTCATTGATGATTATGAATAGAGCAGCTTTAAATATTGATATATAAATCTTCATATGGATGGGTGTTTTCCTTTCTCTTAAGATAAATACCTAAGAGTAGGGCTGGGTCATATGGTAAATGTAAATTTAACTTTATAAGAAGTAGCTGGAACATTTTCATAGTAACTATAACATTTTGCATTCCCCACAATGTGTTAGTGTTCCAGTTGTTCCACATCCTTGCCAACACTTAGCATTATCAGTACTTTTCATTTAGTGGTATTTCGTTGTAGTGTTAATATGCATTTTTCTAATGGCTAATGATTTTTTAATGTGTAATTTGTCTTGTAGTTTCAACTTTTTATTTAAATTTCAGCTAGTTAGTACACAGTGTAATATTAGTTTCAGGTGTAGAAGTTAGTGATTCACAACTTACATACAACACCCAGTGTAATGGCTATTGGTATTGAATATTTTTTTTTCCTGTGCTTAAGTTGCCGACTGTATATCCAATCTGGTAAAGTGTTTGTTCAATTCTTTTGCCCTTTTTTTAAATTGGAGATTTGATTAATGCTGAGATTAGAGAGTTATTAATATAATCTGGATGCAAGTCTTTTTGTCAGATATGAGATTTGCATATTCTCCTGGTCTTGTCTTATTATTCTCTTACCCATTGTTTTCACAGAGAATAAGTTTTAATTTTGATAGAATTAGTATTACTAAGTATTTTCATGATTTCTCACTGTATCTGTGTACCCCCTTAATATTTTTAAATAGATTGGAAAATTTTTAATTTTCTGAGGAACCTCCACACTGCTTTCCAGAGCGGCTGCACCAATTTGCATTCCCACCAACAGTGCAAGAGGGTTACCGTTTCTCCACATCCTCTCCAGCATCTATAGTCTCCTGATTTGTTCATTTTGGCCACTCTGACTGGCATGAGGTGATATCTGAGTATGGTTTTGATTTGTATTTCCCTAATAAGGAGCGACGTTGAACATCTTTTCATGTGCCTGTTGGCCTTTTGTAGCAATGTGGATGGAACTGGAGAGTGTGATGCTAAGTGAAATAAGCCATACAGAGAAAGACAGATACCATATGGTTTCACTCTTATGTGGATCCTGAGAAACTTAACAGAAACCCATGGGGGAGGGGAAGGAAAAAAAAAAAAAAGACGTTAGAGTGGGAGAGAGCCAAAGCATAAGAGACTGTTAAAAACTGAGAACAAACTGAGGGTTGATGGGGGGTGGGAGAGAGGGGAGGGTGGGTGATGGGTATTGAGGAGGGCACCTTTTGGGATGAGCACTGGGTGTTGTATGGAAACCAATTTGACAATAAATTTCATATATTGAAAAAAAATAAATAAATAGATTGGAAAAAACAGAAACATTGAATATATGATATCTGAGCCTTGTACTTCTATTGCTCTTTCATTGACCTTCACCCTTAGCTTTTAATTCTGTCATTAGTTTTCATTGTCTTCCCAAACCAACTGACCCATAAAGTTTTCCATTGCCTGTCAAGATCTTATTCTGTTTCCCAAACTGAGTCTTGTTAGACCCTTTCAATTCCCTTACCCTGTCAGCTTCCAAGTTCTATAGATAATCTTTATCCAACTTTTCTTCATTTATAAACACCTCTATTTTCCATGGGTGTTGCCATCATCATATTTCATGGTTTATCTCCTCATACAAATGTTGCTACTTGGTCTGCTAGCACTAAGTTTCCAGGTTCTAGTCTATCATGCATGGTTAAAATATTTTCAGTTTGTGATCCTTACTTAAAAACTTTCTATAGTTCATCATTGCTTAGGGAATGGTATCCAAACTTGGAAACCTATCATTATTCAGTATCTTCCAAATTTCAGCCCTGTTTTTCCTTGCTTTCTACCACTGTTACTCAGAGTGAACAGTCAGTTCCACTCAGAATGCTCTTTCTCTTTGCAACCGTGCTGTAAATAGAAATGACTTCTGTCTCGCTCTTGGGGAATGTACAACCTAGTGTATAAAGCAAACTGGGTATTTGTATGACACTAAAAGTCAGCTACCAGTTCCATACTATTCTGGAGAATTATACTGTCATGTTATAACAAGAAACTGAAAATTTGGCACAAACATGAAGGTAAGAAGAAGAAAAAACAAAACAAAACAATCATTTAAAAAATCTGCTTAGTAGGGATGGAATTTAGAATTAAACTTGAAATTTAAAAAGATGAGGAGAACCTACCTTGTGCCTCTATCTCTAATAAAAACTACTTCTCTGAAACAAAATTTCCAGGAACTAAAATATCCATGGGAAACTCAGAGAGCCCACACACTCTTACTGAGTTCATCTCAGAAACATAAGGTTTCTGCTTACGTATCTATTGTCTCATATTTCCAGATACACAAATAGTTCTGATGGTTAGGTCTCATGGCTTCAGGCAACTAAACTTATCCTGGCTACCAAGAAAAAGAGTTTATTAAGAGGATATTGGGGACAGCTCATAATCAAAACTTGAGAATTTCATGTAACTTTTTTTAGAGCATTTTTATTTTTATGATTTATTTTCAAAGGCTCCCAACTTCTTTCAACTTTCCAGTTTTGAGAAGAGAATATCTGATTAACTTAGCCCTCTTGTATAAGACTGCCATGGCCAACAAGGCGGTCCAGCATAGAAATAGCCACTGGGAGCAAATCCTACTGTATCAAAAGTTGTTTTCAACAAAGGAAAAATAATTATGAGGTGATCAAGCTTCTTTCTCTCCAGTGGAGTTCACTATTTGTATAAAAAATTTATTGAGCTGAATCAAATATGGGGATCTTAAGATCTCTGTGTGGATAGATGATAGATATCTGGAGGCCTGCAGAGCTTTGACAGTATCTAAGAAAGTCCATCAAACAAAGGTACAAGATCATATCTAGAAGATCCTATAAAACATTAAATGAAGTGAGGGCGCCTGGGTGGCTCACTCGGTTAAACGGCTAACTTCAGCTCAGGTCATGATCTCACAGTTCGTGGGTTTGAGCCCCACGTTCGGCTCTGTGCTGACAGCTCAGAGCCTGGAGCCTGGTTCGGATTCTGTGCCTCCTTCTCTTTCTGCCCCTCCCCAACTTGCACTCTGTCTCTGTCTCTCCCAAAAATAAAATTAAAAAACGTTAAAAAATTTAAAAAAATTTAAATAAAGTGAGTTCTGGGGGTTTACAGAACATGCTATAATTAATTGTGTTCACAGTAGTCAAAATTAACCTACAATTCTACTCAAACCAGGTAATTCAGGACAAGGTTGCAATGACTTCACACAATAAAGATGTACTTTTTTTTTCTTCTTTTCCTTCTGTCACATATCCCACACAACTTGGTTGTGACTTCTTCCTATGTTGTATTCATTTTGGGATGTGGTCTTGAGGCAGAGAGTAAAGAGGTGATGGTGAACCCCACACTAGCTCTTAAAACTTCAGCTTGGAAGGAATGCTCATTTCTATTTACATTTCTTGGATGAGAGCAATCCATATGGCCACTGCTGTCAGTAGGTGGTAAGAGGTAGGTAGTATTTATGAATGAGAACTCTGTCTGCTACACCCGGCATTGAGTTATCTCTGTTCCAACTCAGTCAAGGTCCATGTAAATTTGAGGGTTTTTTAATTGTTTTTGAATATTAAATGTAAAAATGTGTACATATCTGAACTATACATCTTGATAAACTTTGACAAACTGAATCCATTTGTGGAACCAGTACCTAAGTGAACCCAAGGGCAATAACAGAGTTTAAGAAGCCCTTATTGCCCCCTTTCACTTATTTGCCCCTTGCCCACTTATAGATAACTATAACTACTCTTCTGCTTTCCAGCAACACAGTTTGATTGTGGATGTTTTTGTACTTCGTATAAAAGGAATCATAAATGCTCACATTAACCAGACTTGTCTGTATATTTTACTCAAATATTTTATATTAGTCAGAATGAAGTATTAGTAGTTTGTATAATGAAAACATTCATGCTCATAATCTCTATGTGTTGTCTTTTGTTCAACAATCTGTTCTTGAGATTAATCCATATTGGTGCCTAAAGTTGTAGATTGTTCATTCTTATTGTAGCATAGTTTCCATTGTGTGATAATTTTATCCATTCTATTCTTGATTTGGACACATGTTTCCAGTTTCATACTGTTATGAATAGTGTTGTTTCTTATAATATTTATTATAGTGCATGCCATTTGGTGAACATGTGTAGTCTTTTCTCTGGGGTCTATATTTACGTATGGAAAGTCTAGGTCATGGAATATGCTTATTGAAGCTTTAGTGAAGACCACCAGTTTTTCAAATGTTAGTTGTCCTCAAATTTTAAGAGAAACTGAATGAGACAATTTATAGGAATCTAGTATTGGAGAAGATGTGTTATCAACATTAAATGGACAGAGCAGTTAAAATTAGGCAAAAGAGAAAGTGCATGTCATAAAGTTCTAACAAAGCAGAGAATGACGTTGCCCTAAAGAATGATGACCATGATCTTGGTACGGCAGCTCATGCATAAAATAATGTGTTTTTAGACTAAGGAAGAAGTGAGCTTTATTTTATTTATAGTAGATAGTACATGATGCAGAGCTTTTTGAACTTTTCTTTTCACTTAGAAACATCTGCCTAAGGTTTCATGTGCTTTTAAATTAGCTTAGTCTTGAATAGGTACTAATAAAACTACTGTGTGTGACAATTGATAATAAAATCCTTGTGTCTTGTCGGTATGTGGATGAGTGTTTCTTATTATTCAAAAGAGAACATGGGGCTTTGTTCATTTTCACAAGATATTCCTTTTTCAAGGTAGTTTGGGCCTCCCTCCTCTTCCTGCTGAGCTACTGAACTATCTCTAAATGTAATTCTTTTTACCTGCCTAGATAATTTTTCAGAATTCAAATCTTTAGGTATTTGTAACTGAATATATTGAAAAACACAAATAAAAATGAGGTACATTTGCCAGTAAAGAAGTTCAAGTTCAATGGCCTAGTGCCAATTAGGAAATCTGTAAATGGATGCTGTGTTCTGTATGGCCACAGCCAGAGACTTTATGAAGGAACAAGCTCATTTTTTTTATATAGTGAGAGCAGTATTCTCTGTGTTCCTGTGTTTTCCTAATATCAAGTAGAACAGAACTCACATTGTGAGTCTTGGTAAGGGCAGACTGAGAAAGACACACAGAGCACACTTAATTCGGTTCATTCAAACTCTCTAATTCTTTAAAATAAAATCGCCCATTAAAGCAAAGTTACACATTATGTGACCAAGAGTTAAAAGTTACTTCGTAAATAAAAACATTAATTTTAGATGTGGAAATCAATAATTTATTACTATGGTGACATTTGAAAATAAGTCTTTAAAAGAGTTTACTTTGTCTTTCCTATTTTCTTTTCAGTATTATAGCCAAAGGCTTGCATTTACTGTTTATAAGAATAGTGCCATTTTGAACAAGAGGTAGCAAGACATTTCCACAAAGCATTTTATAAACGTACAATGCATTTGCTGTTAATTATTGTACTATAATTAAAAAAATAACTGCTATGAAAAAATAAATAAAAATATCCTATATGGTGATATTCATAAAATCAGGCTTGAAATGCAACATGAATGAAAATTATAGCATTTCTGTGCCAAGAGTCCTGCTGCATTAAAAAAAAAAGTTTATTTGTTTTGAGAGAGAGAAAGAGAGAGAGAGCAGGGGAGGAGCAGAGAGAGAGACAGAGAGAGAGAGAGAGAGAGAGAGAGAGAGAGAGAGAGAGAGAGAATCCCAAGCAGGTTCCATGCTCAGCACGGAGCCTGACTTGGGGCTCAGTCTCACAACTGTGAGATCATGACCTGCACTGAAATCAAGAGTCAGATGCTTTACCAATGGAGTCACCCAGGCACCCTGAGCCCTGTTGCATTTTAATAACATTCAGTCCATTATATTGTGGCTCTTGATACTATTTATGTACTGATAAGTCCCAGATCGATATCTGTAATCTTGATCTCTACAATGAGCTCCTAAATTACATAACTGACCACCTACTTGACATTTCCACTAGAATGTCTAAGAGCTATCTCAGACTTCTCAGGACTGAAACAGACTGTTCATTTTCCCTTTCCAAACTCAAAATTTCTGCAGAAATCCCTTCTCAATAAATGTCATTATCATACACCTAATTATTTAAACCCAGGTTTCATAATTGTTATTGTTTCCTCACTGCCCCCCTTCCCAAAATATAAGCGCACAAATGTGATCCACCAATTGAAAGCCCACATGAATCGACTTTCAAAATACCCTCAATTTCTGTGTTTTTCTGTTACTACAGCTAACACTCTAATCAAACCACCATCATCCAGTAACAAGATGACTGAAATAGCCCCTGATTTAATCTCTAAAATCACTTCTTACTCTAGACCTACATGACTTGGCACCTTTCTCAATCTGTGACCCAGGACTACCTCATACTTCACTCTCTTTCACTTGTTTTTTTTCAATCTTACTGACATTTTCATGTCTTATGTCCTCTAAGTTTGTTCCTACTACAAGGCTTTTTTTGCACAATAAATGAATAAACTATGGATACATTGGTTAAGCATTTAGGGAAAAGGAGTGGTAGCAAATTATCTATGGGCAGCCACATTGATTTACCAATTTATTGTTTTCTTACTAGCTTTTCTCTGTAGTCTGTCACTTACATGCAGTCAGTTTAAGTACACACGAAATTTCTATGTCCAAGCATTAAAAAGTCATTATAAATTGTGAATGCCTATGCCTAATCCTTGCTTTTCAGTTAGCTTGATACAATTTAAAACACGTATTTTCTGTTGCTATTCATCTCACCAATCAAAAGGCCCCTTACTGAGTACTGACTTCTGGGACTCTGGTTCTTCTTGTAGTCCACTTAATTTGTTATCCAACTCCAAGGCTGCCCTGTCTATTTAAGTCTGATAATCTCCTGGATAAGTGGGTATTTTTCTGCCTGGGCCCCAGGTTTATCTACCAGCTTCAGGTAAGGACTGTTGTCTTACCTAGAGGCCTGACCCTTTGACTGTGCCTCTGGCCTCAGCATGCTTATTTGTTTAGCCCTAAGGCCAACCCTCTATTTCCTCTTGCTGGGACCTGGCATAATCTGTTCTCAGAGAGTCTCACAGCTCAAATGCACACTAGTGTTTTAAAAGCAGCTACTTTTAGTCAGAATTGTAAAATTATGTATTTTAGGAATGGTAATTTTTATACTTATTGCCTGCCCCACAACTAACTTTCTTTTTTTTTTCTTTCCTTCTTTTCTTTCTTTTCTTTCTTTCTTTCTTTCTTTCTTTCTTTCTTTCTTTCTTTCTTTCTTAATGTTTATTTATTTTAAGAGAGAGAAGTTATTACACAAAGTGCAAAAACAGTCACAATTAAACTGTCTTGCTAGAAAGCAGAATGGTAGTTACTCTTAATGGGGATGAGGGGAAAGTGAGTGAAAAGGGGCATGAAGGGCTTCTTAAACTCTGTTATTGTCCTTGGGTTCACTTGGGTGCTGGTTACACAGATGTATTTGGTTTGTCAAAGTTTATCAAGATGTATAGTTCATATATGTACACATTTTTATATTCAATATTCAAAAACAATTTTAAAAACCTCGAGTTTACATGGACCTTGACTGAGTTGGAACAGAGATAACTCAATGCCAGGTGTAGCAGAGTTCTCATTCATAAATACTACCTACCTCTTACCACCTACTGAAGACAGTGGCCATGTGGCTTGCTCTCATCCAAGAAATGTGAATAGAAATGAGCATTCCTTCCAAGCTTATGTGTTAAGAGTTAGTATGGCACTTACCTACATGTAAAATGTAAGTGAGAGGGCTCAGTCGGTTAAGTGTCCCACTCTTGGTTTTGGCTCAGGTCATGAACTCACACTTCAGAGATGGGGCCCTGCCTTGGGCCATGCTCTAACAGCTCAGAGCCCCTGCTTGGGATCCTCTGTCTCCCTCTCCCTGCACCTCTCTCGTTTGCTTGAGCATGCCTACATTAGTACTCTCCCCATCTCTCTAAAAATAAATAAGTAGACATTAAAGAAAATAAAAAAATAGGAGTACCTGGGTGGCTCAGTTGGTTGAGTGACTGACTCTTGATTTCAGCTCAAGCCATGATTTCATGGTTCAGGATTGAGACTTGCTGTGCACTCACAGCATGGAGCCTGCCTGGGATTCTTTATCTCCTTCTCTCTCTGCCTCCCCTCCACTTGTGAGCTCCCTCTCTCAAAGTAAAGAAGTAAACTTCAAATAAATAAATAAATAAATAAATAAATAAATAAATAAATAAAGTTTTCTCATAAATAAATAAAATGTAAATGAGAACAGGCCAAAGTATAGTAATCATACCCTTAACCCTTAAAATATTTAAGATTATAAGATGCCACACTTTATATTCTTGTAAATTTTACTTTATTTCCCCACATATAAAAGCCTTGAATTACAGTAATAAAGTAATACCACACTCTAGTCATACTTTTGTTTTTCTCAAAAAAGTTTTTCATATATTAGATGTAAACAAGTATTCAATAAACATTGTTTCTCCTCTGCATTTAGCCCCTAATTTCACAATTTCATTCCTCCTCCCTCCTTTTTAATTGTTTTTTTGCATGAAAAGATGTAGTTAGAAGATGACTTTATAGGAATCATTGTGACTCTGTCTTCTTCCCTATTATCCGCTATCTCAAATATTACCCTGTTAGTACGAGATTGTTTCTATGACAGTCTGGCCATATGACTTCCTAACCTTTATTCAAAGTGTATTTGAGGTGGTGTGGAGATGGGAAAGGACAAAGCTCATCACACATGTCCCATTTGTGTGGCCATTCACACAGAAGAGAGTTCATCTTGTTGCAGAAATGCTTGATGTAGATTTGAAAGACACAAGATTTAAACTTACCTCCAAGATCTCTGATGGATCTATCCATCTGATGGATCCCACCCATCAATTTCTGTTTGATTATTTGACACTAGTCCATCATATTTGGAGCTTTCTCAAAAATCAAGCAATAAATAACCAATCACTGAGTATTGTACTGTGAATCTGCTACTATTCTGAGTGCTCTCTAGAACACAGCAGTTATTATTTGCCTTGTAGGAGCATGGAGAACAGTTTGGCAAACTTAATTTGCTATGTGAATCAGGAGTCTGACTCTTGATGTTGCCTCTACCACTAATTATGGTGGCCAAGGTTAGCTAGTCATATTGAATATCTACTATGGGCTTTTACTTGTTAAGGTAAAGCCTTTATTTTACTATAACTATATGGTGATAAGTATTATTACTTCCTGTTGTTCTTCCCAGGAAAACATTTCTATGTGTGATTCCAAATCTTCAGCACATCTAGCTTCTACTGGTGACCTATTGCCGCAGCTCAATACTCAAACTTTCTCCTCACTCTGACAGACTTGGAATGGACTTTAAGTCATTTCTTTAGTTATCAAAATTGTATAACAACTAAAATATTTAGCAACATTGGTCTTAGTGAATTCTGAAGGGGCTGTTTGACTTAGCATTTGAAGCTTTGCCTACCTGCAGAGATCTTAATATGCAAGTAATTAAAGTGAGGAAAGGAGTCACTGAAGCCTTTCTGGGGCATCAGTGTTCAA
Organism: Neofelis nebulosa; assembly: GCF_028018385.1. Classification (NCBI taxonomy): domain Eukaryota; kingdom Metazoa; phylum Chordata; class Mammalia; order Carnivora; family Felidae; genus Neofelis; species Neofelis nebulosa. The sequence goes on from NC_080790.1 coordinate 70,883,990, forward strand.
GTTTCCCTGGTGCAAGTGCATATCAACTACTGACTTGCGTGGTTTGTCCAATGAAGTTTAGTGAGTGACTGCTGGAAATGTAATCATTTACCCTTTCTACTGTCACAACATATGCTCAAAAATCTATAACAAGTCAGAGATTCAAATTAATTCATTATATAAACTATAACTAAAAAAAGTATTTGTTTGAAATTTAATTAAAAGTCTAGGTTCTAAATTCTAGGTAGCATTAGCTGTACTGACAGGGCCTTTACATATACTGTTATATTTATAACTGTGCTATGTAGTTCTCATGTTATATTAGATCTGGTAGGAAAGAAGAATGAAGATGAGGAGTTAATATCTGAAGGACTACACTAGCAGGTTGCTAATTATCTTATTCATAATGTGCAAGGTGCATTTCCCCTCTTTCTGGCTCCTGAGAATTAACTCTTTGATAAAATAGTGCTGATTCCTTTTGTTCTCTGTGATAATCTCTGATTGGTTAGATATGGTTGCTGTTTCTTTGAAGGCTCTATAGACTAACCATATCCTGTGATTTACCCATCATATGCAAAAGGCAGGAAGTCTTCAAGACTAGGATGTGGTTGTGCATTTCTTGCAGGGAAAAAAAATTCATTTTTTTAAGGATTTCCCTAGTATGTGTTCAGTCACTTAAATACAACCAATTTGGAAATTGTAGATCAGTGGTATTTGTGAGCTCCACTCCATTTTCTCTTCAATCAATAAAGGTATGAATTATTACTTTGAAATATACCACATTTAGTAATTTTTAGATATTAAGAGAAAAGTATTTCATGACAGAATTTAAAGGGAAAAATTAATTTTTTTTTAATGTTTTCAGTGTTTATTTTGTTTTTGAGAGAGAGAGAGAGACATCATAAGTGGAAGAAGGACAGAGAGAGAGGGGGGCAGAGGATCCATAGCAGGCTCCTTGCTGACAGCAGGGAACCTGATGCAGGACTTGAACTCTTGAACTGCAAGATTGTCATGAGCCTAAGTCAGAAATTTAACACAGTGAGCCACCCAGGTGCCCCCCAAATTAAATTTGTTTTAAAGTGAGAAGTAAACTTTTATTAAACTTTCAAATTTCACTTTTTGTATTTCTGTAATTCATCTTAGCACTCACATATCAGATGAGTAATAGCTTATCCTTTTTATTTTCTCCCTTTGCTAATACTCTTATCAAATGTACTATCATTTAAGTAAAACAAAGACTAGTATTTATTCAATCCTGATTGAAAGTAAGTTAGTGTTTAAAATGTGTTCCTCCCTGAACACTCAGGTCTTACCTATGAGTACCCTACCTTTCCATTCTATTTTTTCTTTTTCTTTTTCTTTTTTTTTTTTTTTTGAAAATGTACAGAGAAAAACAAAAGAAAACATTTCCAGCTGGAACAGATTTGGAGTCTCTAGGATCTGTCTCCTGGCTCAATGATACTTATAAAAACCTGCTATGGGGGCACCTGGGTGGCTCAGTTAAGTGTCCAACTCTTGATTTCAGCTTATGTCAGGATCTCATGGTTTGTGAGATCAAGCCCCACGTTAGGCTCTGCTCTGCACTGACAGCACAGAGCCTGCTTGGGATTCTCTGTCCCTCTCTCTCTGCCCCTCCCCCACCCATGTGCATGCATACAAGCTCTCTCTGTCTCAATTTTAATAAGTAATACATTAAAAAAAACTCTGCTACTTTGCCTACCTTCTTGATTTTCTATTTTCTTGTTTATGAGCTAATTCAACCCAGAGCAAGTATTGCCTTCATCACTTTTTGTTTTCTTAGATTCCTTTTTTCACTTGTAAAATGTGTTGTTACCTTATTATAAACTTTATATTCCTTAATGTTTTCTAATGAATAATCCAATCCCTAACTTTATCAGCCTACGACCTTTTCTATGCCATTCAGGTGTTTCATCTTCTACAAGTCATTAACTGATGATTATAGCTTGTACTCCTATGGTGCTTATTTTGTGTGAGACACTTTTTTATATATATTAACCCATATGATAATCACTACATTCTTATAAGAGAGATATTCTTATTATACCCATTTTACAGATGGAAAAATTTAAGCACAAAAGGGTAAAGTAGCTTGCCAATTCACGCAATGCTAATCATGGAGCTAGGATTTAAACTGAGTCAGGCTTCATGTTCTTAATTATAAAACTTGCTGCTTCTCTGAGTTTCAGTTTTCTCATTAGTTAAATGAATGTATTGACAAAATAAGTATGTTGATAGGGATAAATGTACATATGAAAATCACTTGTTTTAATTAGAAAGGTTCTCTTATTGATGATTTTCTACATATATGTTTTAAGAATGGTAACTTCAAAAGTTTTTTGTTCCTATTCTCTATAACCTGTGACACAATTATAGTCTTCATGAGTGCTCAGGAAGAATTTGGTTGGTTTATTCGATGGTTGATTAATTGGCTTTTGAGAAATTGGCACTACCCCACCTGGAAAGCCAGCTGGACAGCCAGCACTGGGAAATCACAGCCTGAAATTATACTGGGTGCTACTCCTTACCTATTACTAAAAACAGAACAATGTTCTAGCTTAGAGGTATCTGAAAGACTTCAGACATCACTGTCTACCTTCCAGGATCACTTAGAAGGAAGATGTGAGGAGGGAGAAGGGCAGAAGAAGACCAGGATAGGGGGACACTTTGTGCCATACATCATTTTGCATTTTATCATTTTTTAGCTTGGTGAATGTATCATCTGTTTAACAAGTTAAATACTAATTGAGAAAAGTTACTGTGGTCTCAGAATAGCAGTAAAGCTGAGCAATTCTGAGGTCAAGGTTTACCTCTGTTTTGTCTAAAGGGCACCCTTCAGTGAATTGCAAGAAAGTCATGTGAGTTCAATTAATTGGAATCACTCAAGCAGTGAGATTAGGGGAGACAGTCGTCTACGGGCAGTACTGTTGAAAAACTATAATAACAGAGTGAAATAATCTAATAGGGAAACAGAATAATGAATGACAGACACTATCAGGAAGCAATTTTGCACTAAACCAAATAGAATGAGTAGTAAGATTAATAAGAATTTAGAGAGGGGAGAAACCAGGGTGGGCCAGAACAATTTTCTGACCACTAATGGCTCTCTTTTCTATGTTTCCATCACCGGGCTAAGAGAGCAACAAACATAGTCTCTTACAGAAATGGTAAGGAAAGAGAATCATTCCTAGTTAATCCTTACTTGCTGACCAAACACCTCAATATTCATGATTCTGCTCTACTTATTTTGAAGAGAGCCTCCAATTAAATTTAAGGACAAAGTGACCTGTGACCAATGTGTGCAGATGGAAAACATATTTATTATCAAGTAAGCAGAGTGGTGCGGTGCATCCAGGGACAAGTCAGTGTGGTTTAATGGAAATGGCAAACACGGTGATTGTTATGAGCAAAGTCGGCTCAGTTCAGTGTCAACTGGCAAGTAGTGATGAGTCAGGGATTATAGCAATTATTCTATGGCTGAATGAGCAACCAAGTTTTTTTTTTTTTCTTTTTTTTTCTCTATTTTTATTATATTACCAAAAGTTACATAACATGAGATCTATTCTTTAAATAAATGTTTAGGTGTACAATACAATATTTCTAAATATATGCATGTTTATTGTGGATCTCTAAATCTGTTTTTTTTTCCATCTTGCATGGTTGAAACTATTGAACAGTAACTTCCCCATTTCTTCCTCTCTCCATACCTGGCAACCACCATGCTGTTTTCTGCTTCCGTGAATTTGACTACCTTAGAGACCTCCATATAAGTGGATCTTCTAGGATTTGTCTTTCTGTGACTTATTTCACTTTGTGTGATGTCTTTTAGTTTGTCCAGGTTGTGGCATATGACAGGGTTTTCTTCTTTTTTAAGGCAGAATAATAGTCCATTGTATGTATTTATCGTACTTTACTTGTCCAGTTATTGTTTCATGGACATTTAGGTTGTATTCTTCTCCTAGCTATTGTAAATAATGCTGCAATAAACATGGGAGTGCAAATATCTGACACCCTGTTTTCAGTTCTTTCAGATAAATACCTGAAAGTGGAATTGGTGGATCATTTTTAGTTTTTAATTTTTTGAGAAACCTCTATACTGTTTCCCATAGCAGCTGCATCATATTATATTCCCACCAAATGTGCACAAATGTTCCAATTTCTCTATATCCTTACTAACACTTGACATTTTCTGTTTTGTTTTGTCTTATAATGGTCGTCCTACGAGGTATGAGGTAATAATTCATTGAATTGGTTTTGATTTGCATTTCCCCAACAATTAGTGATTTTGAACATCTTTTCATTTACCTGTTGGCTGTTGTATATCTTCATTGGAGAAATGTCTTTTCAAATCTCTTGCTTATCTTTTTATTTAGGTTAGTTTGTTCTTTTGCTATTGAGTTGTAGGAATTCCTTACATATTTTAGATATTAACGTCTTATCATACATGCACTTTGCACCTATCTTATCCCATTTCATAGGTTGCCCTTTTACAGTATTATTTCCTTTGCTGCATGGAAGGTTTTTAATTTGATGTTGTCTCAGTTGTCTTGTTTTTACACTTGTTTCCTGGGTTTTGGTCTCCTATCCAAGAAATCATTGTGAAGACCAGTGTCATGAAGCTTTTCAACTATATTTTCTTCGACAGTTTTGTAGTTTTGGGTTGTATATGTATGTCTTTAATCTATTTTGAGTTTATTTTTATATATGGGATAAGGGACCTATTTCATTCTTTGACATATGCATATCCAGTTTTACCAATACCATTTGTTGAAGAGACTATCTCTTTTCCTATTGTGTAGTATTGATAGCCATGTGAAAGATCATTTGACCTGTCATATATGATTTATTCCTGGACTTTTAATTCTGTCTCAAAACCATACTGTTTTGATTACTGTACCTTTGTAATTATCTTTTGAAAATTTTTGATGAAAACATCAAAAATATGTGGCCCCCTCCTTTTTCTTTTTCAGTATTGTTTTGGCTCTCTGGAGTCCTTTGGGGATATGAATTTTGGTATTTTTTTCTGTTTATGCAAAATATGTCATTGTGATTTTGATAGAGATTTCACTGAATTTGCATATCACTTTGGGTGGCATGGAGATTTTAACAAGTAAGTCTTCTAATCCATGAACATGAGATTCAATTCCATTTATTTCTCTCTTCTTTCATTTAAGCAGCATTTTATAGTTTTCAGTGTATAAGCCTTATCACATATATGGTTAAGTTTATTCTTAAGTATTTTATTCTTTTTCATGCTATGTAAAAATGGGATTTTTTTCTTAATTTCCTTTTCAAATTATTTGAAATTTCCTTTTACAGTTGTTCATTGTATGTAGAAATGCAATTAATTTTTATATGCTGATTATATATCCTGCAACTTTACTGAATTTGTTGTATTTCTAACAGGGTTATGTGTGTGTGTGTGTGTGTGTGTGTGTGTGTGTGTGTGTGTGTAATCTTTAAGATTTTCTGTATGGAACATCATATCATTTGTGAACAGATCATTTTGCGTCTTCTTTTCCTGTTTAGATGCCTTCCATTTATTTTACTTGCCTAATTGCTCTAGTCAGGGCTTCCACTACTGTGTTGAAGAGAAGTGGTGAAGGTGGTCATTCTTGACCTGTTCCTGATCTTATAGGACAGGCTTTCAGTTTTTCACCATTGATTGTAACATCAGGTATAGGCTTTTAGTGTATGGCCTTTATTATGTTGAGGTAATTTCCTTCTTTATCTAGTTTTTTGAGAGTATTTATCATGAAAGAGTGTTGAATTTTGTCATAGGCATTTTCTGCATCTAATGAGAAGATTGCGCGATTATTTTATCCTTTATCTGTTAATGTGTTGTATCACATTCATTGATTTGTATATGTTGAACCATTATTGCATCCCAAAGATAAATCCCAAGGCCATGATGTATAATTATCTTAATGTGCTGTTGAATTCAGTTTGCTAGTATATTAAATATTTTGCACCTACATTCATCAAGGATGGTTGCCTATAGTTTTCTTTTCTTGTAGTGTTTTTTTGTCTGGCTTTGGATTAAGGGTAGTGCCAGCTTCGTAAAATGACTTTGTAATTATTTGCACCTATTCAATGGAAATTTGAGTAAAGCTTGTCATTAATTCTTCCTTAAAGTCTGATAGAATTCTCCTGTGAAGCCATCTGGTTCTGGAATTCTCTTTGTTGAAAGGTTTTTGACTACTAATTCAATCTCCTTACTCATTATTGGTCTGTTTAGATTTTCTGTTTCTTCATGACTTGGTTTTGGTAGGTTGCATGTTTGTAGGAATTTATCAATTGCTTCCAGGCTATCCTGCTTTTTGGTGTATAATTGTTCATAGTAATCTTTTATAATACTGCAAAGTCACTAAGATTCTAACTGAAAAGTATTTACTCTCCTATATCTTGTTTTAAGGTATTCTTGCATTCTCTTTCTCTCTCTGTCTCTCTGTCTCTGTCTCTGTCTGTCTCTCTCTCTCTCTCTCTCTCTCTCTCTCAGTCTCCTTATTTCCATTGCCAGATATTAGATTTACCCAAACATGGGAATTCAGTCATGAGCATACAGAGAGATGGTTTCTTACTCATGAAACACTTTCTTGACACATTTTTGGTGTCTGAGAACCCTATGTAATTCATGTGTTCTGAGAGACCTCATAGTATTTTTAAAGGTAAACACTTTAAAGATAACTTACCAATAATGTTAAAGCAATCTATATTGCTTTGATCTCAAATAAAGATATCTAAATTCTCCCTGGATAATATGTGTTTTAATATATTTAGGGAAGACTTTTGTTGAGTCATTAAATTTCAGAATGTCTGTTTTTGGCAAGGCAAAAATAGTGGCTGGCCAGGCCTTCTGGAAGGCCCAGTAGCCACCAAATGATCATCAGCATTAGGGCCAGAATCTTCTCTTGTCAGAGTGACATTAATTGCATCAACATGGGAGGCATTCTCTTCTTGTAGTTCTTGGTTCTTGCCTTTTTGAAGGTATAGGCTTTTCGCCCCCACAAGTCAAACAAGCAGTACTGTGAAGGATCTTTCATTAATGCAGAATGAAACAAGGTAGATTTAGGTGAGCAGCCTCTGCTTTCTAACCATGCCAGCTTTGTTTTCCCTTCAAGTTCTAGATCTACTCCACTTATTTAATTTCACCCTAAGACACCATGCAGGCTATCTTCAAGGCTGCTGAAAGCTTTTTAACTTATGGTTGCTTTTTGTTTCACAATAAAGAACCCTGTGAAACATTTTCATTCTCTCAGCATAAAACTGCTTGCTTCATTCTGTGAGGTCAGGCAAACAGGGCCACTGAAATACGTACACTGAAATACAATATCCAATGAGAGCCTTACATTAAGTAGAAGAAGCTTTAACATCATCCTCCCAGAACATCAAAAATACTAGATATAGGTCATCATGTGACCTACTGTGTTTTCTTTTTTTTTTTTCCCTAAAGTTTATTTATTTATTTTTGAAAGAGAGAGAGTGCATGAGCAGGGTGAGGTAGAGAGAGAAGGAGAGAGAATCCCAAGCAGGTTCCTCACTGTCTGTGCAGAGCCTGACATGGGGCCTGATCTCGCGAACAGTGAGATCATGACCTGAGTTGAGATCAAGAGTCAGATGCTTAACGAACTTAGCCACTCAGGCACCCCTATTGTGTGTTTTCTAAGTGACTTTGATTCATCATTACAGAGTTTATTTCTTTGAACATTAAGAGCAAACCACAGGGCTTTGGTTATTAGGAAACAAAGAGATAGAGTATTCTAAAATTAGTATCATTACAAAGAATAATAGTGATATTTATGTGTTTTGGTTGCATTAATTGTACTTAAGATCTTATTGGATGTCTGTTTATAAGTTGATGTCTATCCAGGCGTAGTGAAAGAGGACCCACAAACACAGCCGGTCTGTTTTCCAGGAATAAGAAGTAGTTCATTTACATGGGATTCTCTGAAGAGAGATATTCTATAATTTTTTTGAGATAGGCTTAAGTATGACTTGATCTGCAGAAGGTGAGCTCTGAGGATCCTTTCAGATAGAAAATTCTATGATTGCTATTAAAAATATTGATTCTTTGTATAAAATAGTATGAAAATAATGCTTTGCTTTGAAGACTAGGTAAGCCAGTTTTTAAGTATATGCTTCAATGAAATGTCAGTCTCCCTCAAAATTTCTGATGCGTACACACACACACACACACACACACACACACACACACACACAAACAGGTTTTGAAATAGCCATAGTATTTACTTTATTTGGGCCTTTAGCTGAAAATTTATTAAGGAGCCACAAAATTTTTAAAAAGTTTGAGTTTTAAAGACTTATTATATAGCATCTCCCCTGAAATATCAGGAATACAACTGTTTTTATTTATTAAAAACATATAGATAGATATCAGGTTAAATACCATGGATTCTAAAATAACAGACTTATAAGACAAGGTGGTAATCCAATACCTGAAATTTACTTCTGCATATTGTTACTCAATTCTAGTATATCAAGTATAGACCATATAATGATTTTAATTACCTCATCCCCTTCATCCTGATCACACCACAAAAAAAAAGAATGTACATCATCATAATGGGAATTAGAAAAATATATAATGTCAATATGTCTTTTTAAAATTGCCACTGACTTTGTTGTCATATTGTCTGACATACCTGTATACTAGAGACTTGTGTGTGCCTTGATCTGTGTACAGGACATACATAATCACTCCGAGTGCACCTGCTTTAAATGAAGAGAAAGTTTTAAAATATAACTGGTTCTTGGGGTGCTTCAGTGGCTCAGTCGGTTAAGTGTCCAGTTCTTGATTTCAGCTCAGGTCACGAACTCACAGTTCATGAGATCAAGCTCCATGTTGGGCTCTGCACTGATGGTGCAGAACCTGCTTGTGATTCTCTCTTTCTCTCCCCCTGCCCTGCTCGTGCATGCATTCACACTCTGTCAAAATAAATGAATAATTATTAAAAAAAAAAAAAAACAGTAACTTGCTCTTCATAAAGGAAGGAACATTTTTCAATAGAGATGAATAGGACTATTGCAAATATGATCAAAGTAAATAGCTATAACTTCATTATATAAGAAAGAGGTAAGGAACAATCTTTGAATTGTAATTTTAAGAAGTCTGCCCTAACATGTTCTTATTATAGACATAGTTCTAAGAATTCTCCTCTGTGCACTTTGTGCTTCTATGTTAAAGAACCAGAGAGTGGATCAACATAGTTTTTTTAAAATATTTTTTTTCTGAAATCATCTCTCCTTTTGAAATAAATAATCGAATAAAACAAATGGTGTCCACTTTATTCTCAGTGAAATGCTAGATAAGTAAAGTGGAGAAAAAACAGAATTTGAATTTTGTACTGTACCTCAAAAATAATAAATTTGAGAAAATAATGTGTACCAAATACATCTTTTTTTTTGGTCCTCCATTAAGCCCCTTTAAAGAGTATAAGGTGGTATAAGAGAATTGATCAATTTTGAGGAAGAATTTTTATCTGACCTGGGCATGAATTTGGAAAGGGAAATAGGCAGGAGGAATGAAGAGGTTTTTCAGATTTTATATGGTATTGTATAATCCTAGAAATTATTCTCCACTTTCCAGGATTTTTCTTTCTGTGGTTTTCCAGAAGGTACTTTCTAGACTCTTTCTGTGTTCACCATGTAAAAATCTAAGTATTGGAATAAAAAAAAAACAATTATTTCTTGGTTTATGAATTCATTTGACAGTAGACATCCAGGGCTTAGGGAATGAGAAGGTGAAAGGGATGGAAGTTTGAGATGTTATTCAACCTTGGTAATGGATGAAGCTTTACAATTTATGTTGATTAAAAAAAATAAGAAGAAAGCCTGATCATGTATTATTGTTGATAAAGTGCATGACTGCTGCATTTTCCGTATTGTTGCCATAGTTACCCTGTCATGGAATGAATGACCCAAATTAGATTTTTACTAATTGTTGCCCTCAATTTTTTTCTTCTCTTTCTAAGAATAAGAAGACTTCATTTTTTGAATAAAACTGGATTGTGATCTCCTCCTTAATCTTGGAGGGACAAAGCTTCTTAATTAAAAATAGATTAGTGAGAACAGAAAATGTGCTCAGTCACAATAATAAAATAATAGAAGCATGGAAAGAATAATTAGTAGTTCAATGAAGAAAGATTCCATGCTTATCATCATGATGGTTTTGTTTTTTGTTTTTTATTGGTGGAGGTGAGAGTTGTATAAGGAAGATGGGAATGTTGATCTTATCTGGAATAATGGCTTTGTGTATGCATGTTCACATCTTCAACCTGCAATCATAGTGCCACTTCTTTAACATACCTGGTTGATCTAAATTTGGTAATGACTCTTTAAAACCCTATTTTCTTTCTTGTAATGTGAATGTAATAAGTTTTCTTATGACAGAGTTGATGATCAAACTGGAGAATGCATGAATCTGCACTCTGAAGAGTATTAGTGTAAGTCTTACGAAATTGCTGTTTATCAGCCATTTTTACTTATAAAAAGACACTTTCATATGATTCAACATATATACAAATGTAATATATTGCTTATAAAGTCAAATGAAAACTGAAGCTGATTAAAATAGGAAAAGCAATAAAGAGAGGATAGTACAAAAGTAAAGATATAAAGTCTTGAAGGATACTTTCTCATTTACCTGAATTTATTTGAGTGAAGATCTAAAAAATGATAACAAAAAGTAAAATGATAAAATATTTAGCAAATATATAACCATGCATAAAGGTAATTTAACAAACATGGTATTATACATATTTAAACTTTAAATTTTTTTATTAAAAAGCACTACATGTTCTTACAGCTATTTTGACAATATTAATGAATCAAACAAAAATAAAAATTTACATTTCCCTGTTGCCTAAAGAAACCTAGTACTATATCTATTTAGTCCCTTCTGGAATTTAACTTTATTATTTTTATTTTCCCTCACATCATTAACAGCTAAATTTCACATATACATGTATGTATTTATACATACATATGCATAATTTCAGATAGTATATACAAATATACATGCTCATATAATTTCATGTGTAGAACTATATATGCTGCTCTATGTAAGTCATTGTGTTATATTTCTATAGTCTCCTATTTAAAAATCACAGAAGGGGGGCACCTGGGTGGCTCAGTCGGTTAAGCGGCCGACTTCGGCTCAGGTCATGGTCTCACGGTCCGTGAGTTTGAGCCCCGCGTCGGGCTATGTGCTGACAGCTCAGAGCCTGGAGCCTGTTTCAGATTCTGTGTGTCCCTTTCTCTGACCCTCTCCCGTTCATGCTCTGTCTCTCTCTGTCTCAAAAATAAATAAACGTTAAAAAAAATAATAACTTTAAAAAAAATCACAGAAGGGATTAGAGACTTGGTATTTAGTTTTGTCTAGCAATATAATTTAAATATGTATGTATCTATCTAATATATATTTCATATATATATGAAGTAGCCAAATTAAATTATATATATATACACACACCTATATATAAGTCATATATGTACACAAAGTATAAAATAGAATCATTTTATATGTCTACATCTGTACATATATGCATGAGTTTGTACATATACATAGACATATAAATGTATTTTACATTTTTCACTATCAACTCATATCTGTGTTTTAATTTAATAGTAATTTTTATAAACTACATCTAAGACCTGTTTTTAATTTACTCTTTATAATATGAATATTCATATGCTTTTCTATTTTTCTGTACATCTTTGTGTTGGTTTTTAAAAACATAATAAATATGAAAGCTGCTTATTTCTGTGTAATGTGCATTTTAAACTGTTTCCCTATTGATTATTTTCCTTTTATTTTTTGATGGTGTATTATAGCCTAAAAGTTTTTTATTTCTATAACTAGAATCATCTGCATTTTCCATTGTGATTCATTTCATTGCTTTTATGCTTACAATGACCTTCCTTAATTTACATGTTTATTTATATTTGTATTTACATATACTACTGATTGAAGTTGTCAACAATCTTTCCCCCAAATATCTGTGTAGGTTTTTTTTTTCCTTTTTTAGTAACTTTCATAGAAAAGGTTACTTCTCAGAGGTTAATATTAACTTGAATTGCTTGTTTTCCTAAAGTATTCAATATATAGTAAGTACATGCACTATATTTGTTGAAAACATGGTTTGTATTAACCATATTAGACACTGACTAAGAATAGATTTCCTTCAGATAAAAATCAGGACTTCTCAATGCCTTCCATAGGGTCCTTTTTCTATAACTTCTGGGTGTTCCTCTAGTGCTCTGGTTTCTTTATGCCTTGACTTTATACAGGCAACAGTTTGGTCTGATTTGGAGGTATATGCATAACCGTATATAAATTATTTCCATATAATCAAATATTTAATTCACCGTTATGTTGGCAAGCACATGCTGCTTGCTAAGCCCCTCAGTTACGTTTATATAAATTCTTATTTAAAAATCACAGAAGTGACAGGTATTGGTGTTTAGCTCAGATGTACTAATGTAATTTAAATATATGCTGCATGAAATCAAATGTTTCAAATATTCCAAAAGAATATTTAATTGTATGAGCAACTGAGATACAGAAAGCTAGCAAGATCCAATCTGTAAAAGTGCTTAAAAAGTATAAATTTAAGTCACAGTGATTTTTCAAGGGAATCATCAATGTTACTTTAGCAGGTCTTTGGGAGAAAAGATGTATATTGTATTAAGGAATTAAAGGCAAAAATTTAATACTTAATTTATCTGCAGGCCAACTATAATTTTTCTGCCAAGCTTTATTGAGATATAATTGGCATATTATAACTTTTTAAATGAGATCATTATCCAAGAGAAACTACCACCTCCATAATTGTTTTAGGTTATCTGACCCATTTATCAAGGTATGCATTTCTTTATTAATGTTCTGAAAATCAGATGCAAACTTACTTATGCTGATTAATTTCTGTGTTGTGTCAAGCAAGATACAGATTTTTAGGGGCAATTGAATATATGTATGGGACTCAGCCAGAGATTTCTATGTTACAAGGTGAATTTCTCGGTATAAAATGTTTATTGGAGAGATTAATGTTCTTGAAGTATCAGGTGTCGACACTTAAGAAAGACACTACATCTCATTAATAAACATCCTTTGGTTTACTCTCAAGTTTCAAAGCACTTTATTTATTCAGAAACTTTTCATAGATAAGTAGATAGAGATATAAGAATGCTGTGTTTAGAGGGTTTAAAGTCATTTGAAAGAAATAAATTATTCAATGTTAGGTAGCATGTATTTGGCCTCAAAGTAGCATCTTTACTGTATTAGGAAATTTGGAATTAGCCAGACCTTATATTCTTTGTACTCTAGTCCAAGATTTGATTTCAAAGAGTACTTTAGAATGTTTTGGAATAAATTCATTAACCGTACATGGTAGAGGAAACAATGAAATCCGAAGTACATATTCTTCTCTCAATGGATGGATATTTATTTATTTGAGGAGTTTTAATAGCCTCAAAAACATTAAACTTTTTTTCCTATAAAATTAAAAAAGAGAAAACATTTAAACGAAAGACAAAAATTTTATACGTTAACACTTAGTTCCTAGAATAAAATATGAATTGTGTTAGATTATTTTCTCTGTCTCAGAAAGCACCTCTGCAGCCTTATTCCTCGATTCATATGATACAGAATTAATGGAACTATTAACTTCTAAGCATGAGTGTTTGGGAGAGTAATCTAAAAATATTTGGCCATTTGGCTTTGAGGGAGCTTCAGACAGAGGTCATCAAGTATCTTGATTTGTTCTTGGGAGAAGTTGCTATGGTCATGCTTAAGTTTCCTTTGAGGACCTATATTATCAGAAAGCTAGACTTACTTCAGTAACTTGGCAAAATCCCTGGTTATTAATGAATTTTAAGTAAATTCTTATTCTCTTCCATAAAGGGAGCCCCTTTCAATTGCCTCTCAATCTATACACTGCATATAGCGTCCTACGAACCTTTTTAAGAAATTTGAACAGGTTAAAAGTACTGTGTGTTTTCTCAAAACTTTCTCTTAGAAATGGCCCTTTCATGGGACGCCTGGGTGGCTCAGTCGGTTGAGCATCCGACTTCGGCTCAGGTCATGATCTCTCAGTCCGTGAGTTCAAGCCCCGCGTCGGGCTCTGTGCTGACAGCTCAGAGCCTGGAGCCTGTTTCAGATTCTGTGTCTCCCACTCTCTGACCCTCCCCTGTTCATGCTCTGTCTCTCCCTGTCTCAAAAATAAATAAAACGTTAAAAAAAATTAAAAAAAAAAAAAAAGAAATGGCCCTTTCCAAAAAGTTTACCATATATTCATTAGGAAATTGCATGAATCAAGAAAGTATTGTTTACCTGGAGTGAGTGACAAAATTTGATTATTTGTCATCTTCTGCAGAAGCTCCTTAAAGCTTGTTGCCTCAATTTATGAGATTCAATGCATTGATGGTCAGGAGGTTTGGATTCACTAAGCTAATTGGTTGCCTAAAATATTATAACCAGATATTTTAGTTATCTCTGGAAATCTGAATACATTGATCTGAAAGTTTTCATCTCAGCACTCCTGAAATGTAGTTTAAGTACTAGTATATTTCACCAAAATGGAATTTTCAGAGAGCCTGATAAGTATTTTCCCAATGCAGTAAGTTTGAAAACCCTATATTTAGAATGTGCATGTACTTGCTTAGTTTTTGGTTTGATGGTTTTTTTATTCCTTGCACACAAACATCTTTATCTATTTACATTTCCTCCTTGGTCTTTGTAAACATTTGGGTTTTCTGTGCCTGGCATAATCCCTACTTGCAGTCAAGTATAAGTGTTGATGTCAAGAATCACTAAAGGTAGTAGTACAAGGCCAAGACATGCAGAATCAGTGTTAGGTTAGATTTGTATTAGTAGAGCTGGACCAAGGAAAGAAATTCAGCCCTCAGTGGAGGGCCCTCTTTGCAAGCTTGAAATGTAACAGAATTTAAAGCATATTTATGCTTACCTCCTCTGCTAGGGGAGCTAAGAGCTTACCTCATGTGCCACTACCATCCCTTCATGTACTTTCAGAATTCATACAAGTTTTTATAGATATAATACCTTTTAGGGGTGGGCATAGAACCCTTGGAAGGTCATCAACAGGGTAGGAACCCTATTCTTGTCATCAATCATCTGGTCTTCCAAGGGTCCTCCCTCAGCTGCACTAAGGTCGGAACCTTTCACTGGCTCATCCCTGATCATAATCCCCATTAATGTAGTTAAGATTTCTCCAAAGCCGTGGTAATAAGCAAAGTTTTCTTATAATTTTATATCTTCTCCTCCTTCATATCTGAGAGGGAAGTATAAGAAGAAAAAGGGAGAGGGAGGAAGAGAGAGAGAAGGAAATAATAAAATATTTCAACCTGAGCCAGAGACCTCAAGAGGTACCAGTCCTTAATCCATTCACTTTTCTGGAACATTCAAGGATACCACAGCTTTTACAAATTTCTAGGCTTTCAGGACTGTATGCTATTCTCATAATTCCACCTACCAGCAGAATGAATTAGCCACAATCTATGTTTTTAATTTCAACCATATTTTTTTTCACTGGACTAAATACTATGTGACATAAATTAAACTGCAACACAAAGTAGCTAACTTTAAAGAACTAACAACAAGGATAATGCTTATCAACAATGAGATAAAAATATAACAGATTATATTAAAGTCTCATATCATATATTTCTGAGTGTAGGTAGAATAGAAAGCACATATCCCTTTAGGCATGACTATTCAGAGATGGCTTAATGAAAGAGAGAGGCAGAATAGAAGGAAGGGAAACCACCTTACAGTTAGAGGGGGAAACACCTTATCATGAAGAGACATATTGATACGCTAAAATTTATTCTTTTTTTTTTTTCTTAACGGGCTCATTTTGGAAATATTCCTAAAGGAAGTTACTGAGAAAGGCATTCAGCTAAGTCATACATCTGTCATTCTGTTTCTTCTAGCCACATACTCCTTTTTTTTTTAATGTGTATTTTTGAGAGAGAGAAACAGAGAGAGCGTGAGCAGGGGAGGGGCACATAGAGAGGAAGGCACAGAATCTGAAGCAGGCTCCAGGCTCTGAGCTGTGAGCACAGAGCCTGATGCAGGTTTCAAACTCATGAAATGCGAGACCATGACCTGAGCCGAAGTCAGACGCTTAACTGACTGAGCTATACAGGTGCTCTATTCCAGCTACATACTCCTTAAGCAGAATGGAAGAGTCCAGTTTATGTGAAACTAAAACACTTGAACAGATCTGGAGTGAAACAACAATAGCAAGTGTCTATATATATCTGTATCTATATATCTATATGCATTTTGTCATTTTATGTTTAATAATAGGGTGAAAGTATATGTTATAGTGAGGTTTCCTACCAAAATGATTAAATACAAGATTATATATCTTAAATTGTAAAGAATTGATTTGCAAAGAGTGAAAGCCGTCATTAGTTGACAAAACAATTTCTTAATTGTAATTTTTCCAACTCAAGCTGATATACAGTAAATGTTTTTCTCCCATGATAATAAGGTTGATCATCATTTCTTTAGACATAATTTGAAGTCCTGCCTATAGCAAATTGGGGGGGTGGGAAGGTATGCTGCTGTTATATTTTAAAAGGTACATTTTTATAGTGGTTTCAGATTATTTATAGCTGGCAGTGTGGTTTTTAAAGTGCAATGAAATGAATTGGGTCCTTCACTCAAACACATCTTGATATTGCCCATTATTGGACAAATTATAAAAGTCAATTTTACGTAGTTACATGGTAAATATGGCTGGAGAATAATACAGCTTGAAGGACAGAAAAAAATGTAGATAGCTATGGCCTCTAAGTGAAAATAATATATTCTCATGCAACTTTTAAAAGCCTAGAGAATAAGGAAGAGACTGGAATGATCTCATGAAAGTAACCAACAAAATAAATCATGACAGATATCAAGAGATTCTAAGGCACAAAAGCCAGACTCTTATGGACTTTAGCGAATGAATATTTCTGTTTTTAACCAAGCACATTTTTAAAGTTTCTTTCAGTTTTCCTCTGTTTCCTCTGTTTTCCCATTCAACACCATTAATTCAAAATGAAAATGGAAAATATGTTAATGTTAAAATTGAACATTTTAAATTACTTGCCTTCTTTTCCATTTTACTTCTTCGTAGAGGTGACTCTGTATGTCTAACATTTTCATATGATATGATTTCAATAAAATCCTTCCCGCAAATAACTGTTTTTACCCCTCTACATGGTATTTTATGCAGTTCTTTTGGTAGAAGACATATTTTAGTTATTTTTTTAATTAGTGAGAGGTACATTTAGATAATAATTACAACTTTGTGCCAAGTATTATTCTATACATTTCATATATATTATCTCATTCTCACAATAAGCCTTTCAGATAGTCCCTACTTTACAAATGGTAAACTTGAAACACAAACTGGCTTAGTGGTTAGCTAAGTGACACTGCTAAAGGGAGGCAGAATGGAGATCCAAATCCCAGGAGTCTGGCTCCAAACCTGCCCTCATTTATATTGCACTGCTTCTTCTAACATGTGCATCATGGCCCTAAAAGACAAAGAGAGACTTCAAGTCACAGATTCACAGTCAATCCAGTAACATTGGTGATATCAAAGTTTTTATTGGGAATGGGGACCAGTTGGAGATAGAGAAACAGTTTTTATAATTAAATGGGAAGAGAACATCCCCCAGATCTCTGATGATGGAAGCAAACGTTTTTTATTTGGAGGGAAGATGGGGATTGGTAGAGAGGGGGAGAATTAGGAAGAGAAGCTGCAACAATAGCAAAAAAAAAAAAAAAACCAGGTATTCCTCACTTTGTCTGAAGTGGTCTTGTACTTTTTACTTCCTCTTATTTTTGTTCAAAGTAGGCAGCATTCACTGTGTTCACAGTGTCAAAGAGGATGTGCTGACTTTATGGCATGAGTCAAAAGTGCCAGTGTAGGAATCAAGGTGACACGTTGGAAAAAGATCCAGACTCTGGAATCTGAGAGACTACACTTAAAATTATGCCTGTAACATGTATTTCCTGTATGGCAGTAGGGATAACATCCGTCACATGTAAAATTGGAAAAATGACACACTTAATAGGCTTTTAAAGAGGGTTAGGGGTTGTCTGGCTGGCTTATTCAGGGTGGTGAGTTCAATCCCCCAATGGGTGTAAAGCCTACTTAAAACAACAACAATAACAAAAACAGAGGTTAGACAGGGTAGTGCCTGCAAAGCATCAGATATTTTTTACACGTGAAAAAAATTTAATAAATGGCAGCTTTTGTTAGTATAAGCTCATCTTTACCTATTAAATGTCTGTAGATCCTGTGGCTCACCTAGGTGAGCTAGAGAATATATTTTTTAAAGTTTTTTAACGTTTATTTTATTTGAGAGAGAGAGACAGAGCATGAGTGCGGGTGGTACAGAGAGAGACAGGGAGACATAGAATCTGAAGCAGGCTCCATGCTTTGAACTGTCAGCACAGAGCCCGACGCAGGGCTCGAACTCACAAACCACGAGATGGTGACCAGAGCTAAGTCAGAGATTTAACCAACTGAACCACCCAGGCATCCCAAGATAATCTTAACGATGCTCACAATTGATCCAATTTTAAAAACCTGACACCTCAATATTTTTATAATTGATAATCATTTCTAAAAGACTTATTTCATCTATAGATCTGGACTTACTGTTTGAAAGGGGAAAAATAGGAAAACATCTCAGTAAAATAATCACAGTGATATTTCCTTTTCTCTTCCATTTTCCACTGTGGAATTGCAGGAACTCTGTTAATGGATTATACTCTAAATGTCAACCCAGTGAGAATTTAAAGGGAAGTGCAATAA
Organism: Neofelis nebulosa; assembly: GCF_028018385.1. Lineage (NCBI taxonomy): Eukaryota > Metazoa > Chordata > Mammalia > Carnivora > Felidae > Neofelis > Neofelis nebulosa. The sequence goes on from NC_080790.1 coordinate 70,902,844, forward strand.
AGCCTTTGAGGTTTGTTAGAATGGTATGGAATATGTTCATGTGTCAAAGGCCCAATCCAAAAGGCCCAAAAAATAACAAAAATATCAAAGCCCTTGGTTATTATCAAGAGAATAAAGAAATATGTTGAGTACATGTTGTTTTTGAAAGCAAAGTGTTAAAGGATGGAAAAGAAATTGCTTAGCTATGCCAGCATTCCACTTATGATCTGTGTAAGCATCCCTCATGACTTTATGCATCTGAAGATGATGCAGATAGTAGCATTCAGCAATACTGACCTCAAACAACATGCTCTATTAAGCTTACCATTCCCATTTGCAAGGATATATTATTTTGAAAATCTTCCAAAAATTCATTTTGTCTGACAAGGGGGAGAACTCCAGAGAAATTCTCAGCATTGAAACCATCTTAGAAAATATTGCACAATGAGTAATTGCACAAATTATATATTGATTATGCTAAGGGATAAAAATTACTATTTATATATAAATGATCAATAAATAGATTTTCTGAGAAGATTATGGGGTAGTATCTATAAATTCCTACTTATTACTCAATTGATGAATTGGGGTTTGAATGAGTATCTCCCTCACTTTCCTCTGTGATATCAGAACAGAAAACTAAGTATGTCCATGAAGTTTTCTGACAAAAAGACTTGTCAAATCATCATCATTGAGAATCTTTTCATTAAGTGTATTTTTCCTGTACTTGAAACATCTACTAGTAGTTCTTTAATTAAAATTGTATGTAAATGTAATCAAATCAGAGGAAATGAGTCCCTGTTAGATTTTACAAGACGAGTAAGCAGAAAAGTAGGCTTTTCATTATTAGTGCTGTTGAGATTTTGCCACGGGAAAATATTGGGGAAAAATGGCATATTTGTTTCCTAGGGCAGCCTTAACACAGTACCCCAAACTAGGTGGCTTAAACAACAGAATTGCTTGTTATCTCACAGTTATGGAGAGTAGAAATTTGAAATCAGTGTGCTGGCAGGGCGATGCTTCCTCTGAAACCTGGAGGGGCATCCTTGCTTTCCTCTTCCTAGCATCTGCTTGTTTGCAGGCACTCTTTGTGTTCCTTGGCATGTAGATGTGTCTCTCTGATCCTCATTTTTCACATGACCTTCTCACTGTGTGTCTTCACATTGCCTTCCCTCCATGTGTGCTTTCTGTCCAAATACCTTCTTTTTTTTTTATTTTTATTTTTTTAGAGAAACAGTCGTATTAGATTAGGGCCCACTCTAATGACCTCATTTTTTTAAAATTCTTTTTTTTTAATGTTTATTTATTTTTGAGACAGAGAGAGACAGAGCATGAACAGGGGAGGGTCAGAGAGAGGGAGACAAAGAATCTGAAACAGGCTCCAGGCTCTGAGCTGTCAGCACAGAGCCCGACGCGGGGCTCGAACTCATGGACCGCGAGATCATGACCTGAGCTGAAGTCGGCCGCTTAACCGACTGAGCCACCCAGGCGCCCCTCTAATGACCTCATTTTAACTTGACTGCCTATTTCAAACAAGGTCACATTCTCAGGTACTTAGGGTTATGACTTCAAAAAAATTACACACACACACACATTTGTGAGGGGACTCAGCCTAACCAATAACTGGTGATTAAGAAGACCTTATACCTCTGTATTGTATATTGTTTTCTTTTTTTTAATGTTTATTTATTTTTGACAGAGAACGAGACAGAGCATGAGCGGGGGAGGGGCAGAGAGAGAGTGAGACACACAATCTGAAGCAGGCTCCAGGCTCCAAGCTGTTAGCACAGAGCCCGACACGGGGCTCGAACTCACAGACCACGAGATCATGACCTGAGCCAAAGTTGGACACTCAACCGACTGAGTGGCGACTGAGCCACCCAGGAGCCCCCCTTTTTTTTAATGTGTATTTTATTTTTGACAGAGAGACAGAGCATGAGCATGGGAGGAACAGAGAGGGAGACACAGAATCAGAAGCAGTATATTATTTTCTTTTGTTGGACGTGGTTCTTCTCTACACATAAATAAGAAATTATCAAAATCTCAAAGATGGCAACGTTTGTAGCATTCTTGTTATAGGTTGGTGACATTGTAATGGTGACATTAGAATTTAGATACCTTTGGAACATCTGGGTGGCCCAGTCAGTTGAGCATCTGACTCTTGATTTCAGCTCAGGTCATGATCTCATGGTTTGTGAGATCAAGCCCTGCATTAGGCTCTGTCCTGCCAGTGCTGAGCCTGTTTGGTATTTTCTTTCCTTCCCTCTCTCTGTCTGCCCCTCCCCTGTACATGCTCTTTCTCTCTCTCTCAAAATAAATAAATGAACATTTTTTAAAGAAGAACGTAAAAACCTGTGGCTATCTCTGCTTTTGAGGGTCCACATGACAACCAAGGTGCCAATCCAGTTTGATTTCATTTTAAGGTAACAATACAAGAACAAAAATATACTTCTTGAAAACTTATGTTGCAGCACTGGATGGCTCAGTCAGTTAAATGTCTGACTTTGGCTCAGGTCATGTTCTCACAGGTCATGAGGCTGAGCCCCATGTCAGGTTCTGTGCTGACAGCTGGGATCCTGGAGACTGCTTGGATTCTGTCTCCCTCTCTCTCTGCCCCTCCCCCACCTTGCACTATCTCTCTCAAAAATAAACATTAAAAAAATCAAAAGCTATGTCAAGAATTATTTGTCTTTAGAAAGATTCATTGTTTTATCAAATCTTAGCCCTCCCTTGTTTCCATTACACCAAACCCAGTCCTGAAATTATGAAAATGCAAAAATAAAAACTACGAAAATTAGAATCACATACAAATTTTTAGGAATAAGACTATTATATAACATGAACTTGTTTTTCTGTGAAATCATTCAATGTAATTCAAGTTTGTTTTTGTTTTTAAAAGACAGGTAATGGAGTTTGGGTCAAAGTTCTAATGTGATAGCATACAGTGTTTTAGCCTTAGAGTTTAGAACTGCCATTTAAACTTTACTATACACACAGATCCTATATCTTTACCTAACAAAGATATTTTTGAATAGACCTTATTTTTTAGAACAGTTTTAGGTTCACAAAATAATTGAGAAAAGTGTAGAGAGATTTTCCACATACCCCCTGCCCCACACATGTATATCCTCTCCCATCACCAACATCCCTACCAGAGGGCTACATTTACTATAATTGATGAGCACACTTGGACACATTATTGTCAGTCAAAGTCCATAGTTCACTTTATGGTTCACTCCAACTGTTAGGTTCTCTGAGTTTAGACAAATGTATATTGACATGTAAAATCTACCATTATTGTATCATATGGAGTAGTTTCATTGCCCTAAAAATTCTGTGTTCTACCTATTCATCACTCCCTATCCCATGACAACTGGCAACCACTGATCTTTTAAGGGTCTCCATAGTTTTGTCTTTTCTAGACACCCCTGATCAGCAAATTTTAAATATAAATGCCTTGGAACCTTCACAGGAATTCCTTTAACGCCCAGAGAGTTCCTCTGTTATTTTATTTGTGTGGAGTCACTTGGACAAAGCCAAACTTTTTAACAGGTACTGAGAAAGTGTGAAATTTTCGTATAGGCCTCAGATAATCTTCTATTAGCCATCTAGATCTTAGACACACGCACACACACACACACACACACACACACACACACACACACTAAGAAAACTTTGATCACCTTTTCAAGACCTCCCCTGGTCTTCTACTGTCTATGATACTTACATCATCTATGTGGTCAGAAGGTCTTTATTCCAAAATTGCTTATGTTCAGAACTGAGTGACACAGCAAATAAGACAGGATAGTTAAGAGATTTCTCATTTATGGGTCAGGGAAAACCAGGCTATTAAAGAAGCATGCAAATTAATTTTAGGAAGTTCTCTTTCCTCTATCAACAGTGGTCATTTTAAGAGAGTTTAAACGTACTTAAAATGGTTTCTAAAATCCCTGTTGGGTGTCGTTCAGTCAGCCTAACAACAGAACAAGTTCATTTAACATTTCTTCCATACAGTTCTTCGTTGATAGGATAATATCAGCAGTTACTGAGAAAACTAAGGCAGCATATTTTAGAGCTGATTTCATCCAGACTTGGCTGGTGGCTTTGGTTGTAGTGCTAAGTAGATATCTTTTGAACTTTTGGTCCTTTAGTGATAGAATACTGCTTTGTTTTGTAGCCCCTGACTCACTCTAATAATTGTGCTAACTACGTTTATTACACACTGATTTTGAGCCAATCATCCCAGCAGGCATTGTCATGAATAAGGAACTATGTATATAATAAATGTGATTAGGGCCATATATCAATCATAGGCATACACAAAGGCTATGATTTATTAAGTAATGTAGCAAGGAGTACAAAGGAATGTCTTAAAAGTGAGTACAAAAATATTGAGTGGTTCAATATGGAGGAAAGATTTTTTTTATTGGTCAAGTGAGTCAGAGATAGTTTCATGGCCAAGGTGAATGTAGAATTCAAAGAAATCATGGTTATAGAATGGTAGAGGAAATAGTGTAAGCAAACACATAAAATCATACAGGGGAAAGAGAGAGAGTGAAGGGGGGGAGAAGGAGGAGGGGGAGGGAGGGAAGAGGGAGGGAATGAGGGAAGGGAAAAAGGAAGGAAGGAAGAAGGGAAGGAAGGAAGGCAGGCAAAGGAAGAGAAGAATAAAATGTAATCATGCATATGGAAGAGGATTGCTCTAAGTTTCCTAATGAGGAAAGAGGCTGTTAGCATAAAAGTAGAAGAGAGCAATAAACTAATGTCTCTAACACAGTGGATAAGAGCAAATCTAGATCACTGTGTCATGATAAAAATTGACTTCTTCAAAATGTGGTCCCCAGACCAGTATTATCAGCACCATTGAGAGAGACCCTGTGAGAACTGCAAAGTTTGGAGCACCTCACACATGTTTAAATAAGACCTCTGAGTGACTCTGATGCTGGCTGAAGTTTGGGAACCACAGATCCACAGTGTAGAATGAATTTGAAAATAGACTAGAGGTCCCATTTGGAAGGACAAAGCTAGTCCTGTAAATTAACATAAATCCAAACTAAGCAAATAGTTAATACAATTCTTTGAAGATAATAATAAGAGATAGGTTCGGAAATATAAATAAGGATGCATTTGTGACCTTTTGAAGAAATTATTTTACAGGGTTTATTTGACATCTAAGTGGATCATTCATAAAACTGGATGAGGTTGATGAGCCAATTGTTCCCTAATTATATCACTGTAAGAATCTGAAAAAGGTTTTCAGGCATAATGTAGAATATAAAGAAAAAGTTTCTCAAACAAAATCCTAGTTTTTTGCTATTAAACCACATTACCCATCCATAAAGTTGATGTAGATGGGGAATTATGTATAGGTAATATATTGCACATTTGACAATGCTTCTTTTGCATTTCTTTTAAAAATATGCATTCTTTATTTAAATACCCTGACATAGATGATATCTTTCCTCACATTTTCATGCTGCTGTTCTGGGAAAGTAAATTATGCTGTGATAAAAAATAAGTAATTGCTTCTTGTGTTTAATTGATTTTTTTATAGAAATTACAATGCAGATTTGATTAAAGGAAGATAGTGCATTACCTACGGTTGGTTCACAAGACACATAATGGTATGAAAGAGTGCCACCCAGAACAGAAATTATACCATCATTTTGTCTGAATGCGTTGAGTGGGAGATATTTAGAATTCTTTATGACTTATAAACACTGCAGAATGTTTCTTTTCCCATCTAAAGCAGAATGATAGGGACATCTATTTCACAGCCATAACATGTCCTGACTGTTAAATTGTAGAAGCCTTTTGGGGAGAAAAACTAATGGTAGACTTTAAATAAGAAAGAGTATTGTGAATTTGATGCTGACAAATGATGTCCCTTGTAACAAGGTCACTCGTGAAGTTTCTAGTTAGACTGAGTCAGATGTATCAAAGAAACCTGAAAAGTGCCAATAACCACACAAAACAAAGAAACAAACAAGATTAAATTCTAGTTTTTGCTTTACTCCAAGGTTTCACAACCTTGACACTATTAACATCCTGGGATGGTTAATTCTTTGTTGTAGGGATGGTCCCATGTGTTGCAGGGTGTTTAGCAATATCCCAGTGTCGATCTACCAGGTACTAGTACTTTCGCAACATCCCCCCCAAGTTGTGTAGTGCTTTCTACACTTCCATTCAATTATTCGTAATGCCCACCCACATCTCAGTTGTGACAGGACTGTGTTTTCAGAGCACATGTTATTTATTTGCTTGTTTGTTTGTTTGCTTAATGTTTATTTATTTTTGAGAGAGAGAGAGAGCACAAACAGGGACGGGGCAGAAAGAGAGAGAGACACGAATCTGAAGGAGGCTCCAGGCTCTGAGCTGTCAGCACAGAACACATTTTAAACCTATGTGGGACAGAAACAACAGAAATGTTTTCTTCTAGAGGTTTCTTTGTGGTTCTGAATGACAAATGAGACCCTGACCCTTCTTTTACAGTTAATATAAGCAAATCTAAAGACACATGGAAATTGCAGTTTGGTGTAAAGGGTATAATTCTTATTTTTAAGCAGACAGTATTTATTAACAGAGGTCTTAATTTTGGAATAACGTCTAAATTACTGCAGCCTGAGGAGTACAGTTGGGGCTGTGCAAGTTGTACATACTGTAGAGAATTTTTTTTTTTAAAGAAAACCTTCTGAATAGATAAGGATTCAATTCATTACTGAGCTGTTCTTCAGCAAAGAGTCTTCAGTGGCCTCTAGTATGCATTTGGCAAACTTAGGAGTGCACACCGAGGACCAAGCGGAAGGGAAAAGCCCCAAAGCGAGAGGAGAATCTGGGCGAGAAGATGAATCCATATGCATCCTTTGGAAGCCAGATGACCAGATGGTGCTGTTGACATTCTGTTATGAGAGTTGAGAAGCCTGGCCATTATTCTCCCTGGGACGGAAGACCACATCTTTCCTGCATGGAGAAGAGCTGTACAGGCAAAGCTAGGATTTTTCATAGCAAGAAGTTTGGAATATGCTCTAATATTTTGACTGTTTCTACCCCACAAAGGAATTTCTCCAATTTCTGATTCCACTGTTAGTAAAGCATTTATATCCACTTAGCTGTGAACTGCAAAACCTAGCTTTCAAAGCTTTTCCTCTTAGTACATGCCTCGCTGTTGAGAGTTGTTTTTGTTTTTGTTTTAACCCATTTTGGTTGCATTTACTACTGAACGAAGTAGCAATGTAAATCTAGTTTCAGTTACTGTTTTTGTTTTTTTATCTGTTAAGTTTGTATCTTTTTTAGAAAGAATACCCAAAACAGGGAAGCTCAAAAATCAGGAACTGGTGTGTATTTTATCCTAGAAGTTTGCTCCCAAAGAACAACGGAGTCATTTTTCTTAGTGGATAATATAGCAACTCCTTGAAATGACATTTCTCTAATGTTTTGTTTCTATTTTTGTGTAGAGGAGAATGAGTGGCCAGGAAGTGGGATGTTTGGGGGATCCAAATCCAGAGAGAAAATGCCAATGGGGAGGCAAACTTCAAGTGATATAAGAGATCATCATCTCTACGGAGTTACTAAAGCAGCTGCCAATTCCAGATATCACCAGATTTCTGTGGGTTGAGATTATATTCCCAAGAGAGGATGAGCAGAGTGGGTAAGAACTGAATGGGGAATGTTTCACAATTAGGAAGATGTGGGACAGGTAGGCCTGATTTCTGTCTGAGCATGATGAGGAGCAAATAATGTTAAAAACAGGTAATCCAGTTCTTTGGTGGAGGCTTCTAGGCCAACATGACAGGAAAAACCAAAGGGCCAAGTTCACATAAGTAAAAGAGGCCAAGTCATTACCAGTAAGTAGCACAGACACAGGTAACAATAGGCTGAAAAAGGACTTATCCTGCCTAGACTTGTAAAGCTGTTCATTCTTTTTGAAGGAACATAATTTGGAAAACCTAGGACTCAGGGGGCTTCTGTCCAACCAAACTAGGAGCAGATGAAATGTAATGTTCTAAAATGATCCTTCTTACTCTCACCATATGTAGTAATGCCCAGGTTTGATTACTTTATTCTGTAAATGGCTATCTCAGGTGAATGGCAGTTTTCTTTAGTACTTTCCCTATGTACCAATTCTTTAAGAAAATAATTAGTTCTTTTTACCTAAATTGGTTGGCTGTGGCTTTGATTCTGAACTATCTGCTGTCCATAGTTTACCTTGATCTTCTTCCCATATTCCTTCAAAATCAACGTGTTTATTTATATGCAAAGCTTCCATTCATTACAGTTGCCGCCCACTGTCTCAGAAAGGCACTGCTGTTATTTTCAGTTTTATTTCAACTTTGGGATTATTTATTTTAGATCATTCTTTCCTCCTGTAGCATGAAGCAATATTTTAATTTCATTGTCAAAAGATGAAAGACGTAGGAGTTAGTTACAGTTGTGATTGCCCTGTAGCTGAGATTGAATGGAGCTGGAATCTATTTAAATTTGCATTGTGCTTGCAAGATGAAACTTCAATGATTCTTTGTTAAACCCTATCATTTCATGGTTGCATTTAATAGTAAGAAGCCTTTTAGATGCTGTAGCCGTGTTGTATTTGCCTTTTCCTGTTGCTTGTACGTGGAGGGGGTGGCAGCCAGGAATTTGGTTTTGGGGTCCAAGCGGTAGGTATAGAAAGATGTGTCTCTGTGCTTGTATAGGAAAATATGAAAATGTATAAAAGGTGTAAAATTATGATTTAAAACTTCAGCCATTCTAGAATGTATGGAATTTCTTTTTTTTTTTTTTTTTTTTTTAAATTTTTTTAACGTTTATTTATTTTTGAGACAGAGAGAGACAGAGCATGAACAGGAGAGGAGCAGAGAGAGAGGGAGACACAGAATCCGAAACAGGCTCCAGGCTCTGAGCTGTCAGCACAGAGCTTGATGCGGGGCTCGAACTCACGGACCGTGAGATCATGACCTGAGCCGAAGTCGGACGCTTAACCGACGAGCCACCCAGGTGCCCCGAATGTATGGAATTTCTTTAAAAAAAAATATTTTCAACCCACAGGCCTTACAGAATCTGTCCCCTTATCTGTAAAGTTCTTTTTCTCCTCCATCCCATTCCCCACCCTGAATTCATACTGCTCCATTCCCTGTACCTTTTCATCTCCCTATTATCTATCATGGACTTATCTTTTATGTAGCACCTTTTTTTGAAAAACTTCCCATGACCTCTCAAGCCCTTAATTACCATTATTATAGTAATTATATGGTAATTGCTGAGTTTACTCATCTATTTTATCCTTGTACATGGTAATCTCCTTATAGATAGGATGCCTATTAGCTACACAATGGGTAACTACCTTGCTTACCATCGCTGTTATGTTTACATTTCTATCTTATTCTCAGATTTTGATTTGAGGAGCCATTGTCAACTGTGCATGCCCTTGTTCTCATGTGCTTGTGCTCTTTCTCTCTCCCCCCACCCAACCCTGTACACACACACACACACACACACACACACACCCATACATACTTTGTCAGTAGTAGATATCTTGGAAAGAAGACCCTGTGATATTATAAAAGTTACCCCATAACGATGACCTTGTCCTTATCCACTAACATCCGACTGATATAAACATGTTTTGTATGCAATTGTTCTATGACATTGATGCACTCTAAATGGAAAGCTCTTGGCAAATAGTGTGTAAAAAGAGTGAGGAAGGCAATGGTGCAGATAAGATAAAATAACCCAAATGAAAAAGTTATACTTACTTCCTCATATTTTGGAGCACAGAACGTTTTGGGATCTTTATCTTTACAAATTCAGACTGGATTAGTATACAGAAATGTTCAAGGCACTTTCATCTGCATTATGCCAATTAATCCTGTGACACCCCTGAGCAGTGACGGGATCTCCATTCTTAGATGACAGAACTGAGAATCACGGGCTCAGAATGTTTCAAAGCAATTCACCGGGGCCAAAGGCCCTCCTCATCCCTCTGCACCACAAATGCACCACAAATGCACTTAAGTCATAGTGTGGTAAGGGAGAAAATTATTTTACTTTAAATTCTTGTTAAATGAGGGTAGAGGATTTTTGTTTTCTTACTTTGTATTTTCCTAAAGAAGTGCACTGGAGATCCTCAGGAGAGACCCTTGGACACTCTAAGAGATATTTCAGAGTTTTATTGGAATATATGGTCAAAATGATTGAAACATGATGGTTCTCTTCACAAAGCCCTCCAAAGATGGATACAGCAGCATTTCTTTCAAGATCTCTCCTCAGTTTTATTAAGATAACTATCCTCTCTTCTTATTTCCCACAGATGTTTTCCCAATGGTGAGAGTAATAATGTTAAAACCGCAACACTACCTACAGCTGCAAATCCATTCATCTTTGCACATCACGCTTGCTGCACTGGTGGCGAAGGCCATTCTGTCACCTTTAATTAAAAGCACACAAACAAAAACAAATGAAGACATTTCCATCTTTCATATGATTTTAGCCTGGTGTCCTATTTCACTGTTCTGCCTTTAAGCAAATTGACTTGCCTAATTTGAGGGAAGGTTGGTTTACCATTTGTAATTCTTACGTAGGCATTAATCAGTATAATTAAAATATGATAGCATCTGGATGTTAAAAGCACAGGTGGAATGAATTAATGTGGAAGACAAAAGGATGGAATCTGCCACAGAAATTCTGTCTCAGTCTCTCATTCTCTCTCTCTCTCTTTCTCTCTCTCTCTCTCTCTCTCACACACACACACACACACACACACACACACACACACACATACCTCAGATCAAAATTGAAACTATTTTTAAGCAGGCAGAAGAATAATCTAGTTGCCAATTCCTCTACAAGGACTGTCTAAATCCTATAATCTTACTTGTCTTCAGCTTGATGGGGCTATAATGGCACAGAGGTAAAGGGAAGATCATTATTCTTCATTTGTTCCATTTATGAAATTCCGTCTGAAAACCCAGGCACCATGTTGGCAGGCACTGAAAAAAAGTGCACTCTGAGCTTTTCTTCATTTCTTTTCTCGAAATCGGTAGGTATTGAGAATGCGGATGAAGCCTTTTATAGCCTGGCATTTAAACTGAGCCAATTTGTTATAGAGGTGAATAAAAACAGATTTTGTGGTGTCATTTTTAAAGAGCCCCTCTTTGTTGAGAGCCAGCCTTATGCCACACTTTCTGTGTTACATAGATGACCCTCATAATGTGCATAAGTGTTTTTTTTAATATTATAAACTGGGTTGCTAAAATTAAAAGTTTATATTTTTTACAAAAACATTTGGAATACTCACATCACATCCCAAGATTCCTTGAGTCAGTCTGTAGTCGTTATTTCCATTCTGCTCATCCTGACATCTCCTCCTCCTCCCACGCTTTTTTTTTTGGCACTTTCAGCGTGCAAGCGAAAAGGCCTGCTCCAGCTGAGGCCAGAGGAAGGCAGGGGCATAGCTCTTACACCATACCTGGAATCAAGTCACACAAGAAATAGCCTTGGCTGTGACACAGCTTCTGGGATGAAAACAGATTTCAGGATACAATAGTAGGTGGGCAACAGTGCCGCTGATCCAATCACAACTCTAGAATAGTCTCAAAAACAAATGTCTGTCACTCTTTGTGCTAGAACTCTCTTACACAAGGAACTCCCGCATCTCCTCTGTTTCATGCTATGAAGCTAACAAATGAAAGCTTCCTCTACCCCTGCCTTTGTGCCTCCCAGTTTCTGCTTGTTCAGGACTTTGTTTACCTCGTTACTTTTTCTTACTGTCTTCTTTCTGCATTTTTTTATTTACCTCATTACTTTTTCTTACTGTCTTCTTTCTGCATTATTTTTTTTTAGTTCTCACATCTTCCACCAAAACCTTCTGTATTAGTCTGCTCTGGATACTATAACAAAATACGACAGACTAGGTGCCTTAAGCAACAGAATCGATTTTATCACAGTTCTGGAGGAAGGAAGTCCGAGGTCACGGCATCCATCAGGGTTAGTGTCTGTTGAGACTTCTTTTCCTGACTCAAAGACAGGCCTTCTTGCTGTGTTCTCACATGGTCTTTCCTCTGCATATATGCAGAGGGAGGAAGGGAGAGAATAAGGGGGAAAAAGGAGGGGGTACAGTGAACTCTGCAATGCTGTTTCCTCCTCTTATAAGAACACCAGTGTTTAAATTACCCCCTCCTTATGAACTCATTTAAACTTAATTACCTCCTTAAGAACCCTTTCGCCAAAGATAGTCACATCAGAGGTTAGGGCTTCAACATACGCATTTGTGAGGGACACAGTTTGGTCCTTAACACTCTCTGATAGATACCTTTTCATGTGTCCCAGGAGAGAGGATCTCAATATGTATAGGGTTCCCATGATGGGCCATCCTGCCCTCACTATTACTATAGCCCTTGCCAAGGCCCTCCTCATATCTTTTGGACCTATTCCATGAATCTCCTAATGTGTTCCATGCGCATGACCTTAACTCTATTCATCCTTCATAAACCTGCCTAAAAATGAGTATTATTTTGCCACACTCAGCCCTAAAGCCTTTCCATGATCCCTCATTACTTACATGTTAAAATTCAAGCTTTGAAGTAACACATATGGTCTTCCATGATCTCTTTATCATAACCTATCTCAAGTCTTATTCCCTACCAAAACTTGCCCCATGCTTTAAATCTTAGTAATTATGGGACATCTGGGTGGCTCAGTCTGTTAAGCATCTGACTCTTGGTTTCAGCTCAGGTCATGATCTCATGGTTTGTGGGTTCGAGCCCCACATCAGGCTCTGTGCTGACAGCGCAGAGCCTGCCTAGGATTCCCTCTCTCCCTTTCTCTGCCCCTCACTCCCCCTCTCTCAAAATAAATAAACTGTAAAAAAAAAATTTTTAAATCTTAGTGATTTTAAATTGCTGTGCTTTTTCATGCCTTAGTGTCCTCTACCTGGAACTCTGTCCACATTCTTCTCCAGGGTCACTCCTATGCATACATTATATCCATTACTGACTCCTTCAAGAATTTTTCCCCCCAGAAATCAAGTAACCATTTTCTCTGTTCCCAAGGGATCCTGTGCACATTTATATCCTAATATTTACCATAGTATAGTAAAAACATTTGTTTCTGCACCTGCTTCCTTGAATAAAATGTAACAAAGAGTTTATTTCTTCAAAGTCAGGATCTATTTGTGATTCATTTTATATCTCTAGTAACTAGTACAATGCCTGATAAATTGTAGATATCCAATAATACATTTGTTGAAGAAACCTTCAATAGATCAACGAGACAGCTCAGCTAATCTCTCTGTTCCTCTCCTACCCTGACAACTTCAATCTCCCCCCCCCCCTTTCTCTCTCTCTCTCTCTCTCTCTCTCTCTCTCTCTCTCACCCGTCCCCTCTCCCCCAACCAACTCTGTCTCTCTCTTTCTTTCTCTCTGATACATGCATACAAATTCTCAATTAATGCAACCTCCACAGTATTACCTAGATGTCATTTTCTAGGATTTTGCCAGATTTGAGATCAGGAGGGGACCTGCTCAACCTGATTGTGTGAAGCTTTGAATATCTGTTACTTGTACCTTTGAGAAAAGTGGAATGTACTCTTTAAACATGCAGCAGGGCAAATGACAGATGCAGAGTTAAAAATAAGGAACAGACTTGGTTTACTACCAGCTTGTTTTCCTGTGTGAATAGGTGAGATTTTTAACAAATACACTATCCACAGACAATAGTTACTTTAGTCTTATGATTCCTGTCAAAGGATAAACCAAGTAAAGGGATACAAATATGTCTGTGGGAGACTATTCATATTCTTGGAAAAGAAGTACCATGGTTATGTGTGAAGACAGGTAAACTATTTTGTATATTATGAAGTGATTTCTGTAGCTACTATATTAGAAAAATGTTCTAAATAACAACTCACTGTGAATAGTGGTTACTAAGTGGAAAAGGAGGCAGGGAATGCTATTAGAATTGAACTTGTGCCATTCATTTTCTCTAAAGATTTGGAGCTGCACCTGTGATTTATCTGGAGGACTCAAAAGAATAAGAGTGTCCGGGACAAAATAAAAAGAACAGGCTGATCTCTGATTTTGTCTTATTCTCCTAGGATATGGGCTTAGCCAGGAATATATAGCTGAATAAAAAAAAATCAAAGACTGAGAGCCCAAGAGAGCCCCAATGGGTGCCAAAACTAACAGAAGGATCCCCTGCAACCAAGAGCATTAGCTATATCACCAATTTAACAGAATCCCTATGCTGGCTGAGAACCAGGAGATGAGACTGTTATTAGATAGTTGGGTTGACTGAGAATTATGTCAGTGGTTTGTGATGTCGGCTTTAGGGGAATCAGCACTTGACTGGGATTTAGGGTCATCAGAGGCAATATAATATAATGGGAAAAAATGTTAGTCCTGGATCCATGGTTTACTACCTGCATGATCTTGAACAAATCACATAATTACTCCATAATTCAATTTCTTCATCTGTCAAATGGGCATGATAATAATAATAGAATAGGGTGATGGTGGAAGGGAAATATATTCCTTCCCCATTTCTAAAATGCAAATCTCAGAAACATGATGGAACTTTCACAAATGTAGATGTTAGTTTGTGCAAATTGCTGTCTTTTCCCCCCATAATTGTTCAGTGGCTTTACCTTTTCAATAGCCATTCTATATCAGCTGACTTGCCTCTTTGTTCCCTACCTTTTCTTGATTCCTTTTCAGAATCTTCAAACCAGGCCCAGAGTCACTAGTGTCAGATTTTAAAGAACCAACTGTCACTCAGGGAGAAATAATGATTAAACACTGGAAAGGAAGGCCATGGCACTCTCTGTAGCCCCAGAAACATTTCTGTTCTCTCCCTGTGCTTCTGGGGGTATTACATATAAGTGAATAGTATGTCATAGAGCTTTATAGACTATCCAAATTAATTTTTGTTAATATCTGTGGCTTTTTGTTAGCATATACACAGAAGTATAGAAATAAAAGAAGTGACCATAGACAATACAACCAACCTTAAGGAACTCAAGATATTTTTCTTAAGATTTTTCCTCTTTCAATTTTAGAAATAACCTGTAATATGAATGGAACCCTAATCCATTTCTTATTGGAGTTAGATTTTATAAACCTTCTTTATATCTACCCTCTAACTCAAGAAAAGAAGATGTTTTGTTAATTGTGCACAGGCAGCAAAAGAGCAGAAGAGAAAATATCTACTTAATGACCTCATTTTAGGTGGTAATAATAGAATAATGATGACCAACATTTACTGTTTCCTATGTATCAGACACTGTCAAAAGCAACATATATCCTTAATTCAGTCAAACATTTCACCAGCTCTATAAGAATGAAGTTAATATCCATCAGTAATCCATTTTTACAGCAGAAGACACTTATCCAAGTAACTTAATCAAACATACTGAGCCAGATTTGAACAGGGGCAGTTTGGTCCACACCCTCTTAACTAATATGCTAAAAAATATATATATTTAAAAATTTAATTTATCTTCTAATCATGTGAGGAGTATTTGACATTTAAAGGAACTTATAGAGAATTGTTTTATAAAATAAAAATTCACTGTCTATTTAACCTTTTTAGAAAGTCTACCCCTCATTTATTTTCTTCAGGTAGATGTGTTATTGTTATAATGGTACACAGTTGGGGCTAAGTTAGGAATGAAGTTTGAATGCTGAATGCCCCAGATTCACTCTCCTTCCTTACACGGCAAAAATTTTTATTCTCTTTCTGCATATTCAGGCATAAGTGTTTGGATACAGTTTTCCAGAAGTCCTTTGCACTTCTGCATCTCTTGCATAGCAAGATACTGACTGCCCTTTTCAGACTATCAGGAATGTTTAATCATGAATATTCTTGGAACATAGATTATATTATATCTGTGGTTTCCCTCCATGCATACGTATTGTCCGGTATAATAAAGATAATATTTTCCTGTAGCAAAAGGTAAGCATGTTGACTGTCTATTATAAAATATCGGGGTTCACCAAGCTCATAGTTCCCCTTCTTGAACATAACCCACTGCATCCGTGGGTGCCATCTAGCATTCTTTGCATTACCTTAAAGAAAATGGGGATCACAGAACCAGCACAAAAAATACTGATACCCCGGCTACTGTTTTTGCTGTGAGTCTTCTACCAACATTTATGAAACTGCAGCAGGTTAACTTCTTACATTTCAAGTTGGGTAAAATCTCCAAGCCTTAACAGTCCGTGATATTAAGGATTCAGGATGTTAAAATCCTGAAGCAAAGCATATTTCCTAGGGTAATATGAGCTAGATATTACAAATAGTGAAGAGGAAGAAACCCAGAAAATGGTCACAGAAAAATGAAGATGAAAAGACATCCAAAGTGGACTTAACTAAATTTCAGTGGAAGATCAGTCATATCATGCACATAAAATGTAATTAATACATCATAAAAATATTCAATGTAGTATTCAAAAATTTTTAAGAAAATAAATAAAATGATATTTTCACATATCACATAGGAAAAATGTGACTTTTCTAAGAATTAAAATTAGATGTCCAACATGTAAGAAAATTAATTCTAAAATTAAAATTTAGATATCCAACATTTAAGAAAATATAAAGAATAAGACTAACCCATTCACGATGGAATGAAAGTTAGAATAACTCTTTTGGAATACAGTTTTCAAACAGCCCAGTAATTGTAATTTTAGAATTAATTAAATAAGTAATCAGAGGTTTATATAATGATTTATCTTAAAAGATGATCATGGCATTGTTATTTACAAAGGAAATGAAAATAACATGGATACGTAATAATAAAAACTAATAAACCAAAGGACAGTCTATGTAACAGTATGTGAGGGTGCTCGAGAGTGTGTAATGCTGTGTAAAGTAATTCAGCTATACTGGTAAGTGAAAACAGCATATTACAGAACACTATGTATATAATGTTTATAATTTTTATTATAAATGTATAGGTATATACAGATATAATCTTTTTCACCTTAAAATGTTTATTTTATTTCCATTGTAATATAATTATAAATTATAATTATATAATTTATACAATAGCATATCATATAAATTTAAAGTGTACCCTGTTTTGATGTAACACATTTGTATGTTGCAATATGGTAACCACGGTAGCATTAGTTAACACCTCTGTCATGACTCATAATTATCAATTTGCATTGAGAACCATTAAGATCTAGACCCTTGGAAATCCGACATTTATAATATTGTTGATTATAATCACTATGCTGTGTATTAGACCTCCATATGTAATCTTGAAGAACATACATAAAAATGTAAACAGTTCTGGGTTGTAGGATTATATGTGATCTTCACTCTATGTATTTGTATTAATTTTTTAAATTTCTAAAACCATGTATTACATGCATAATAAAATGTTAAATTTGTTATCAATAGGGATGCTACTGTACTATTTGCCAGTTTTTTTTTAATTTTTTTTTAACGTTTATTTATTTTTGAGACAGAGAGAGACAGAGCATGAACGGGGGAGGGTCAGAGAGAGAGGGAGACACAGAATCCGAAACAGGCTCCAGGCTCTGAGCAGTCAGCACAGAGCCCGATGCGGGGCTCGAACTCACATACCGCGAGATCGTGACCTGAGCCGAAGTCGGACGCTTAACCGACTAAGCCAGCCAGGAGCCCCCATACTATTTGCCAGTTTAAAAGGATTTTTTTTTTTAATATAGGTTTTCCATGTCACCTGTTGTAATGAATAAACATGAGCACTTTGCACAAATACGTGCAAGAGGATAGGGAATGTGTACCAGGATATTCCTGAAACAATTTGGACTTCTCAGTGTTGGATATATCCCTCTTTCAAGTTTTTGTCTTTACTGATATTTCTCCTACTAAGATCCCAGGAATCGTATAGTTATTTCAGATGCCATCTATTTATTGCTTTTATTTAAACCTTTTAAAATATCTTACCACCTTTCTTTTGTTAATTCCAGTAGCTTTTAGTGTTTATCCCTTGTCCCACCAAGGCTCTACCAAAAACTGGATTAGTTGTATGCTATTATTATGCCCCACATTGTTATTATTAAGTCATGTGTTTCTTGAACTTAGATAGGACTCTTAGAATCTGGGACAACATAAGGGCGCCTGGGTGTCTCAGCTGGTTGAGCATCCAACTCAGGTCATGATCTCGTGGTTCCTGGGTTCGAGCCCTGCGTTGGGCTCTGTGTTGACATCTCATAGCGTGAAGCCTGCTTTGGATTCTGTGTCTCCCTCTCTCTCTGCCCCTCCCCTGCTCTCACTGTGTCTTTCTCTCTCTCAAAAATAAATAAACATTAAAAATTAAAAAAAAAAGAATCTGGGACCATATTTAGCTCAGTAGCAGACTATTAAAAAACAATTACTAAGTTATAACTGAATTCTGCTCTTACAAATTAGAGGGAAAAGTCTTTCCTAGCTGATCTCTTTTCTTTTTGTTTTAAAAACATTGGGCTTGATGAATTTCAATTTCTTTTCATTTTGTCCTTTGAATGAAGGGAGGCAGACGCACCTGTAATGATTCATTGTTTTTACACCTTCAGTCCCTGAGGAATCAGACATGATTGTCAGCGGCAGCTGCTTCTGATGCTGCTAAATGTGTCTGAGGAGTTTGGTGACTGATTGTATCTCAGAAACTCATCAGGTGTTAAGGAAAAAAAAAGAAGAAGAAAAGAAAGAAAGAAAGAAAGAAAGAAACCCAAAAACCAAGGTGACTAAAAACTGTGTCTTCCCCAGTTATGTTATTAATGACATAGTACCTAAGTTCTACTCAGAGACCTGCTGCAAGATTGTCAGAAAAATGAAAATGGTAGTGTTATCTAATATTTGTGTTAAATTGTCTATATTTTACAGCATTTTCACATTCAGGCTTTTATCCTTGTGGTAAAGCAGAGGTCAGTAGAGCCAACTTTATTACCCCTTTCTAGCAACTAGAGAAGCTAGACTCAGAATGTTATTTGACCTGCTCTGGACCTAATTCTCAATCCACTATTCTGTGTTTATTTCATCATGCTGCTTTTCTGACCTTATGCATTTATATCAGTTAGAACTTAGCCTTTTAAGATATTCAGACGCTATGCAATATTTTCTTTTGTATTTTCCTTAATAGGAATGTCAAGTATTTGACATTTTTTCCTTTAAAATATTCCTCTGATGCTTGTGTAATGCCAGACAACCAGATACAGATTGGAATGCTTTTGTTCTACAGTACTTTGCGTCCAAAATGATTACAAAAGCTTTACAGTAGTGAAGTAGCCCGTGCTAGTGAACATGGGCTGAGCTCCAAAGCAATTCTGCTTGTTAAGTGTTATCAGGAACTTGCCCGCCAGTCTGTATGTAAGCCATTCTGAACATCAGTGTTCTGTCTTGCAAAAGATTTCCTTACTAATCTGGTACATTCATAGTAAACTAATCACAAAATGTTTGCTTTTAGGTACTTGATGATGAAAAATTGTATATCATAAGTATTTTGATTTCCTTTAACCCACTTAAATCTCATACCTTTTTGCTAAAAGAAATTAAAAGTAATATTACAAAAGGCAGTTTACCTCTTAGAAGCTTTCTTTGGCAATATATACAATCCAGTAAGAATAAACTGGATCTTTACTCTCTGTACTTAGAAAGTAAAGATTCATCATGAAAGAATATATATGTATGTATGTGTGTATGTATGTGTACGTACATATTTGTGTATATATATTTGTGTATATATATGTGTGCGTGTGTGTGTGTGTATACATATATATACACACATTGTTTGAAATGATCACCTTTTTCTACGAGTGTGCAGATGACTCCTAACTTTGAAAGCCAATTCTAATGGGATAAAATTGGCAGATTTTCTTAGGCAGATAGAAGAAGAAATAAATGATCACTTAACTACACACTGCAAAAGACCCAGCATTAGATTGTGTTTCATTTCTTTTCATGGAAGTAGGATTGGTGGACCCTGACCCTGGGGGCTGCAGAATATTGGATTCTGACACTGTAATGTGGCAGGAGTATAGTCTCATAAGAAAAATTTTTCCTGGAGTCATAACTGCAAGTGGTCTAGGGACTTGTGGATGTGGCTCCATAATAATGAAATATGACCTTCACTTGAATTTGGTTATTGTTTTAAATGAAATGT
Organism: Neofelis nebulosa; assembly: GCF_028018385.1. Taxonomy (NCBI): domain Eukaryota; kingdom Metazoa; phylum Chordata; class Mammalia; order Carnivora; family Felidae; genus Neofelis; species Neofelis nebulosa. The sequence goes on from NC_080790.1 coordinate 70,922,945, forward strand.
CTGTTGGCATGAGTATTTACTCAGTGTGAGTGCTTGTTGGGTTTGGTAAAATGTTTCTGTCAAATTATTGGTATGTAAGGATGTTTAGACAAATGGAGAAGTTTCTACTAGTGGCTCAAAGCTTGATGCAGCACTTTAAAAATCATGAGTGTCCTAAAATAATGAATCAGAGATTAGCATAAAATTCCTCCCTTTGTACATCCTTGGCATCCCTAACAAATCCTGAACCATGTCAAATTTCTGTTAGAATGATAACATTTTAAATCCACCTGAATACAGCAGAAAAATACATTACTTGAAGTGTGTGGACCAAATGATTTTGTAAAGTAAAACATTCTCTAAAATATATTTTTAACTCTTGATATTTTACATCCAATTTTTATATTAAATTTTTGTTTATAAGTTTTTCTTGGAATTGTTCAAACTTGTGCCTAATGATCCAATCGAAGCCAAAATGTGAAGAGACATATGTTCTTCTCAGTACTATCAAAATGTCAGTCCATTGATTTGTAGTATTATTTTATTATTTTTTTTTATTTTTTTTTATTTTTTAATGTATGAAATTTACTGTCAAATTGGTTTCCATACAACACCCAGTGCTCATCCCAAAAGGTGCCCTCCTCAATACCCATCACCCACCCTGCCCTCCCTCCCACCCCCCATCAACCCTCAGTTTGTTCTCAGTTTTTAACAGTCTCTTATGCTTTGGCTCTCTCCCACTCTAACCTCTTTTTTTTTTTTTTTCCTTCCCCTCCCCCATGGGTTTCTGTTACGTTTCTCAGGATCCACATAAGAGTGAAAACATATGGTATCTGTCTTTCTCTGTATGGCTTATTTCACTTAGCATCACACTCTCCAGTTCCATCCACGTTGCTACAAAAGGCCATATTTCATTTTTTCTCATTGCCACGTAGTATTCCATTGTGTATATAAACCACAATTTCTTTATCCATTCATCAATTGATGGACATTTAGGCTCTTTCCATAATTTGGCTATTGTTGAGAGTGCTGCTATAAACATTGGGGTACAAGTGCCCCTATGCATCAGTACTCCTGTATCCCTTGGATAAATTCCTAGCAGTGCTATTGCTGGGTCATAGGGTAGGTCTATTTTTAATTTTCTGAGGAACCTCCACACTGCTTTCCAGAGCGGCTGCACCAATTTGCATTCCCACCAACAGTGCAAGAGGGTTCCTGTTTCTCCACATCCTCTCCAGCATCTACAGTCTCCTGATTTCTTCATTTTGGCCACTCTGACTGGCGTGAGGTGGTATCTGAGTGTGGTTTTGATTTGTATTTCCCTGATAAGGAGCGACGTTGAACATCTTTTCATGTGCCTGTTGGCCATCCGGATGTCTTCTTTAGAGAAGTGTCTATTCATGTTTTCTGCCCAGTTCTTCACTGGGTTATTTGTTTTTCGGGTGTGGAGTTTGAGGAGCTCTTTATAGATTTTGGATACTAGCCCTTTGTCCGATGTGTCATTTGCAAATATCTTTTCCCATTCCGTTGGTTGCCTTTTAGTTTTGTTGGTTGTTTCCTTTGCTGTGCAGAAGCTTTTTATCTTCATAAGGTCCCAGTAATTCACTTTTGCTTTTAATTCCCTTGCCTTTGGGGATGTGCCGAGTAAGAGATTGCTACGGCTGAGGTCAGAGAGGTCTTTTCCTGCTTTCTCCTCTAAGGTTTTGATGGTTTCCTGTCTCACATTCAGGTCCTTGATCCATTTTGAGTTTATTTTTGTGAATGGTGTGAGAAAGTGGTCTAGTTTCAACCTTCTGCATGTTGCTGTCCAGTTCTCCCAGCACCATTTGTTAAAGAGACTTTTTTCCATTGGATGTTCTTTCCTGCTTTGTCAAAGATGAGTTGGCCATACGTTTGTGGGTCTAGTTCTGGGGTTTCTATTCTATTCCATTGGTCTATGTGTCTGTTTTTATGCCAATACCATGCTGTCTTGATGATGACAGCTTTGTAGTAGAGGCTAAAGTCTGGGATTGTGATGCCTCCTGCTTTGGTCTTCTTCAAAATTACTTTGGCTATTCGGGGCCTTTTGTGGTTCCATATGAATTTTAGGATTGCTTGTTCTAGTTTCGAGAAGAATGCTCGTGCAATTTTGATTGGGATTGCATTGAATGTGTAGATAGCTTTGGGTAGTATTGACATTTTGACAATATTTATTCTTCCAATCCATGAGCAGGGAATGTCTTTCCATTTCTTTATATCTTCTTCAATTACCTGCATAAGCTTTCTATAGTTTTCAGCATACAGATCTTTGACATCTTTGGTTAGATTTATTCCTAGGTATTTTATACTTCTTGGTGCAATTGTGAATGGGATCAGTTTCTTTATTTGTCTTTCTGTTGCTTCATTGTTAGTGTATAAGAATGCAAGTGATTTCTGTACATTGATTTTGTATCCTGCAACTTTGCTGAATTCATGTATCAGTTCTAGCAGACTTTTGGTGGAGTCTATCGGATTTTCCATGTATAATATCATGTCATCTGCAAAAAGCGAAAGCTTGACTTCATCTTTGCCAATTTTGATGCCTTTGATTTCCTTTTGTTGTCTGATGGCTGATGCTAGAACTTCCAGCATTATATTAAACAACAGCGGTGAGAGTGGGCATCCCTGTCGTGTTCCTGATCTCAGGGAAAAAGCTCTCAGTTTTTCCCCGTTGAGGATGATGTTAGCTGTGGGCTTTTCATAAATGGCTTTTATGATCTTTAAGTATGTTCCTTCTATCCCGACTTTCTCAAGGGTTTTTATTAAGAAAGGGTGCTGGATTTTGTCAAAGGCCTTTTCTGCATCGATTGACAGGATCATATGGTTCTTCTCTTTTTTTTTTTGTTAATGTGATGTATCACGTTGATCGATTTGCGAATGTTGAACCAGCCCTGCATCCCAGGAATGAATCCCACTTGATCATGGTGAATAATTCTTTTTATATGCTGTTGAATTCGATTTGCTAGTATCTTATTGACAATTTTTGCATCCATATTCATCAGGGATATTGGCCTGTAGTTCTCTTTTTTTACTGGGTCTCTGTCTGGTTTAGGAATCAAAGTAATACTGGCTTCATAGAATGAGTCTGGAAGTTTTCCTTCCCTTTCTATTTCTTGGAATAGCTTGAGAAGGATAGGTATTATCTCTGCTTTAAACGTCTGGTAGAACTCCCCTGGGAAGCCATCTGGTCCTGGACTCTTACTTGTTGGGAGATTTCTGATAACCGATTCAATTTCTTTGCTGGTTATGGGTCTGTTCAAGCTTTCTATTTCCTCCTGATTGAGTTTTGGAAGAGTGTGGGTGTTTAGGAATTTGTCCATTTCTTCCAGGTTGTCCAATTTGTTGGCATATAATTTTTCATAGTATTCCCTGATAATTGTTTGTATCTCTGAGGGATTGGTTGTAATAATTCCATTTTCATTCATGATTTTACCTATTTGGGTCATCTCCCTTTTCTTTTTGAGAAGCCTGGCTAGAGGTTTGTCAATTTTGTTTATTTTTTCAAAAAACCAACTCTTGGTTTCGTTGATCTGCTCTACAGTTTTTTTAGATTCTATATTGTTTATTTCTGCTCTGATCTTTATCATTTCTCTTCTTCTGCTGGGTTTAGGCTGCCTTTGCTGTTCTGCTTCTATTTCCTTTAGGTGTGCTGTTAGATTTTGTATTTGGGATTTTTCTTGTTTCTTGAGATAGGCCTGGATTGCAATGTATTTTCCTCTCAGGACTGCCTTCGCTGCATCCCAAAGCATTTGGATTGTTGTATTTTCATTTTCGTTTGTTTCCATATATTTTTTAATTTCTTCTCTAATTGCCTGGTTGACCCACTCATTCTTTAGTAGGGTGTTCTTTAACCTCCATGGTTTTGGAGGTTTTCCAGACTTTTTCCTGTGGTTGATTTCAAGCTTCATAGCATTGTGGTCTGAAAGTATGCATGGTATAATTTCAATTCTTATAAACTTATGAAGGGCTGTTTTGTGACCCAGTATATGATCTATCTTGGAGAATGTTCCGTGTGCACTCGAGAAGAAAGTATATTCTGTTGCTTTGGGATGCAGAGTTCTAAATATATCTGTCAAGTCCATCTGATCCAATGTATCATTCAGGGCCCTTGTTTCTTTATTGACTGTGTGTCTAGATGATCTATCCATTTCTGTAAGTGGGGTGTTAAAGTCCCCCGCAATGACCACATTCTTATCAATAAGGTTGCTTATGTTTATGAGTAATTGTTTTATATATTTGGGGGCTCCGGTATTCGGCGCATAGACATTTATAATTGTTAGCTCTTCCTGATGGATAGACCCTGTAATTATTATATAACGTCCTTCTTCATCTCTTGTTACAGCCTTTAATTTAAAGTCTAGTTTGTCTGATATAAGTATGGCTACTCCAGCTTTCTTTTGGCTTCCAGTAGCATGATAAATAGTTCTCCATCCCCTCACTCTCAATCTAAAGGTGTCCTCAGATCTAAAATGAGTCTCTTGTAGATAGCAAATAGATGGGTCTTGTTTTTTTATCCATTCTGATACCCTATGTCTTTTGGTTGGCGCATTTAATCCATTTACATTCAGTGTTATTATAGAAAGATACGGGTTTAGAGTCATTGTGATGTCTGTATGTTTTATGCTTGTAGTGATGTCTCTGGTACTTTGTCTCACAGGATCCCCCTTAGGATCTCTTGTAGGGCTGGTTTCGTGGTGACAAATTCCTTCAGTTTTTGTTTGTTTGGGAAGACCTTTATCTCTCCTTCTATTCTAAATGACAGACTTGCTGGATAAAGGATTCTCAGCTGCATATTTTTTCTGTTTAGCACACTGAAGATATCGTGCCAAGCCTTTCTGGCCTGCCAAGTTTCAAAGGAGAGATCAGTCACGAGTCTTATAGGTCTGCCTTTATATGTGAGGGCACGTTTATCCCTTGCTGCTTTCAGAATTTTCTCTTTATCCTTGTATTTTGCCAGTTTCACTATGATATGTCATGCAGAAGATCGATTCAAGTTACGTCTGAAGGGAGTTCTCTGTGCCTCTTGGATTTCAATGCCTTTTTCCTTCCCCAGTTCAGGGAAGTTCTCAGCTATAATTTCTTCAAGTACCCCTTCAGCACCTTTCCCTCTCTCTTCCTCCTCTGGGATACCAATTATGCGTATATTATTTCTTTTTAGTGTATCACTTAGTTCTCTAATTTTCCCCTCATACTCCTGGATTTTTTTTATCTCTCTTTCTTTCAGCTTCCTCTTTCTCCATAACTTTATCTTCTAGTTCACCTATTCTCTCCTCTGCCTCTTCAATCCGAGCCGTCGTGGTTTCCATTTTGTTTTGCATTTCGTTTAAAGCGTTTTTCAGCTCCTCGTGACTGTTCCTTAGTCCCTTGATCTCTGTGTGTAGTATTATTTTAAATGCCCCATTATGCTTTGAGTCTGGAGTAAAATTTTGGAATATTTCCTTTATCTTAGTTTTGAAGCATCTAGAAGTCAGAGACTGAGTTTTTTCTCTTACAGTGCCAACAACCATACCACACCCAATTAAGCAATCCATAAATGCATGTTTAGAGATAATTCCCTTTCCAAGAGAAAAGAATCACCCTGAGTGAACTTGGGAATGTTTTCCTGGAAGAATTGGCTTTTAAACAAGAGATTTTAAAGACACCAAAATGTTGAGTTGAGATAAAGGCACAAACCTATGAATACTGTTTTTGTTTTTGTTTTGAAGAATGAAAAACATTTTTATTTTCCTTTCAACTTCTTCATTAAATGATTACTTGGAATGGCTTCTCTCTGTAGTTGGTAGTGACTACCTGGGCATAACTCTGACAGTGTCCACTAATGTATCAGGCCTTGTATCTTTAAAGGCAAAGTTCAATAAACAGTCTTCATAAAAGTTTTGTTAGTTATTTTCAAAGTCACAAATATGTAAATTTAGGGATTCCCAAAGTATATGTTAATGGAATGACAACTCTAACATTCACTTAATAACAATGAAGTTGTTTTTCAGGTCATAATGAAACATAAGACTTTGAAGAAATCTTTATAGAATCTAAATTCATCAGGTGGTTGAGAAACACAAATCTAAGGAAAAGTTAAGATTATCTCAGGAGAAAAAAAAATTAGAATTGTATAGAAACAAAGAAAATACAATATTGCTGAGGTTTTGGTTGTCCTCTGGGGCTTTACAGGATGAAGAACAATTCTCTCTGTCATTGTTTGAGAATCCTATTCATGTGGGATGCTTGTATTAACCGACTATATAGACTATATTATCAGATGGCTTGGGTAGAGATTGAAATGCAGAAAAGGAAACATTCTTACCACACAGGAAATGAGACTGTCTTGGAGCTATAGTGAAACAAATTATATTGTCTGTTTGCGTTCTATGTAATTTAATTTGTGCTTATGGCTGGGGATGGGGTAGGGGGAGGGGAGGCATCATTCTTACTCTTAGAAATTTATAAACTAATAGTGAAGACAAGGCAAGGGAAGAAAAATTTGTAATCAATAGGAAAAAAGTAAGTGTATAAAATTTTGTTTATTTTGTGCTTGCTTTTATTTGCTTGTTTTAATTCAGATAACAGTAAGGTAGTTTAGAAATTTCATTAGTGATTAAGGATAGGGAGAAAAAATATGCTGTATAATAATTGCAAGCATAGAAAGGATTTTATAAGTGGTAAGAAACCATTTATGGATGAGAAGCAGGAGATAAATCCAAATTGCTGGATGCTTTATTGAGGAAATAGGACTTTAGTCATTGGGGCTCCACGGCAGCTTAATGTTCGCTTTTTTAGGTAAAGATTCTCACAAAAGCTGGAATTACAAAATATATATTAAATGCATGACTTTAATCAGTTGATTATGTATTATTTTGAAGTTATTACCATTTCCTTCATGATGCTTAATTTTTGTGTAAGTTATGCCACACATATGGTAGAAATTGTATGAACATTATTGTATAAAAAATACTTCCAAGGGAAATGCACAATCAGCTAAAATACAGCCTCAAAAATAAGCATATACCGGGCACCTAGGGTGGCTCAGTAGGTTGGGTGTCTGACTTCAGCTCAGGTCGTAATCTCACAGCTGGTGGTTCGAGCCCCGCGTCAGGTTCTGTACTGACAGTTCAGAGCCTGGAGCCTGCTTCAGATTCTGTGTCCCCCTCTCTCTCTGCCCCACCCCTGCTTGTGCTCTGTCTCTTCTTCAAAAATAAATAAGTATTTAAAAAATTAAAAAGTAAACATATGCATTTTTGTGTGACACGCATACAATAACTATTGTTTAGTGCTACTTTAGAGAATTCTATAAAGAAATTGAAATAAGATGACAAGCATATTATTCAATGAATAATATGTGAAATGTCCTCAAATGAGCTTGTATAAAATGTGTTGAATTTTATGCTTCAAACTATTTGAGTTGCTTCAGTACAGATATTTGGGGGCTTTTTAGTAAGCTTAATCCCTCTCTCTCTCTCTCTCTCTCTCTCTCTCTCTCTCCCTCTCTCTCTCCCCCTCTCTCTCTCTCTCTCTCCCCCTCTCTCTCTCTCTCCCTCTCTCTCTCTCTCTCTCTCTCTCTTTTAAATAGATCATTTTTTAGGAATGATGACGAAATTTTAATATTCCAATGAGTATTTTTCTGTAAGGCAACAGAATCATTAAAGGGAACAAACATAACATGATTTTTTTAATTCTGTACTAGTGAAAATACTGAGCCTCACACTACTTACATTGATTTTGAGCTTTATTGTATTTTAATTGAGTATACTAATCAGATAGTCATAGGGAAAAAAGCATAAGCCGATCTGAAAGTTAATTTAGCAGGCAGGTTGTATGGGGTTACCTTACTAGGTAGCCTAGATAATGAGAATGGCCACTGGCACTTGGCTTGTTCTTTGGCAGTGTTCTGTTGCAGTCTTTGTGTTGCTCGTGGGTGAGCAAAAGACATTTGTGTTGAGCAGAGTGTGACTCCAGCTGTGTGACTCAGCTCAGGGCCATGGAAACTCGACCTTGTCCTTCCTTCTGCCAGAGTACCTCACTTTAGAACAAATGGCCTGGAAATCCTCCCTCTCATTGCTTCTGCCACCCCCAACCCTGTCCCACCTGGAATTTGAGGTCAAAAAACAGGCCAATTTATGTAGTGAGCTCATCCCCCTGAACAAAGGTGAAGGGATTTGCACTTATAGCTTCTGAGAACACAGGATTAGCTTGGGAGCTCACTGAGCTTAGCTACTACACTGCACCAATGTTTCAGATTCAGCTTGTATTGATTCTCTCTTATGAAACATTCTGGAAGAAGAGGTGGAATTCAGCTATGGGTGGCGCAGGTCATTTATTTCAGGCCTTCTAGCTGGCAGCTTCTGTTTCTATCCATTTCCCTCCCCTGCAAAGGGAGAAGAATATAGCTTTGCCTGTGAAAACGTTTAACTCCCTATGCCCTTTCTGCGTCTCATTGGAAAATGATAATAAGTGTTAAGAGTTATACATTAAAGCACAAAACAAAATATAAGATCTGAAGAGAGATCATTTGGACTTAAGTTGCAGGAGTCGAATAAATAGAATAAGAAGGAGACGAGGTTTTCCCACAGACCAGAGAATGTGGATTAACAAATGGTGCTAACAATAATGGAGATAAGAAGGATTGAAGTATTGTAGAGTTTAAATTGCTATAGTATAGAAACAAGAAATATTCTTATGTGGGGAAAGGAAGTGAAGTAGGTGAAATACTTGTACCACAGCTTATTGCTGAGATTTTAATAATACCTTCCACCAATAAATTTTTGGTGAGCACAGAGCACAAAAAGAGAGTGTTGTTCTCAAATTGTCAAGTAATTGTACTGTTCTTTGTTTGACAATATGAGGGCAAGTCTTCTTTTTGACCCTGTTTGTGGGGCACTGAGTTGAGCCTCCTCATGCCGTGCCTGACACAAAAGCTACACTGCCACAGTGCAGACCCATCATACTTGACACTCCTCTTTCCTGCTTGGGCGCGCTGCTTTTGTACCAGGGAAGTTTGCACTGTGTATCAGCCTGTATTTATGGGATGACATCCGGGCCACAGGAAACTCAACCAATGATCAAGGATGGGTCAGGACAAGTTAGGAGTTGTCAGTAGAAAATCACATTCCTATGTGTTGTTCTGAAAGGGTTTGAAGAGCACAAGAGAGTCAAGACGACATTTACAAGTGGACTTACTTCCTTTTTTTTTGTTTGTTTCTTGGAAGTTCTACGTATCACAAGAGCCTCTGAATATCTTTGTAAATGTTCTATAAAGCCAAGCTCATTTTGATGTCATTACTCTCCTGATGCTTTTCTGGCTTTTAAGTTTATGTTTTTATCTTTGCATTTTTTTTTTAATAGGAAAGTCAGTATCATGAGCAGCTTTTACTGGTCTTTACAGTGCCTGGCATGATGGTAGGCACATGACGTGACAAATATTGCATGAATACTTCTTGCTCATTATCAGAAATTTGCCCTAGATGATGTGGGAAGAATGCTGAAAATCCTGTGGTGCATACCTCTTTATATCTTGAGGGAGCCAGTTCTAGAAATCCTCACCTTTTAGGGTGAGTTGGGCTGGGCCTATGCATTTGTGCATTAGGCAAGAACATCAAGGAATTTTTTGATTCATTGTCTATAGATTTGATTTGGAGAAGGTTTGTATCTCAGAAGATTTGTACTCCGGGACTATTCCTTAGCAGGCAGTACCACAATTGACTAGCATTTCTTCATTGTGTATTATATGCTCATATCTGTGCTAGATATTTTGGGGGATTGTGAAATTTTAATATTTTATACTATACTCTCCCATTCTCTAAGACCTTTGTCCTGCTTTAGCAGTTATTACTACCTAAACCTTTCGTTGTCCACTTATTAATTTTGGTATCATTTGGGTCTACCCCCTCCAATATAAATTTTGGCGGGGTAGGGATTCTCTCTGTTTATGGCATTATCCCCAGTTGACTAGGACCTAATAGGTGCTCAGAAAGTACTTACCGAATGAATGAATGAGTAAATGTCCTCAGGTTCACCCCAAACACAGGTTATTCCACAAATAGCCCATAACCCATTACTAAGCATCCCTGGAAACTCATAGCATCCTTTTAAATACGTTCTTCATGAAAATGCCTCCTACTACCCAAGATTCTAACCAAAACTCTTATTCTTACCAATGATCTATCTCCAAATTTATCTTCCTATATATTTCCTGAATCACTATTCACATTTCCATCTGTATGTTTTGCTTATATTTCTTGCTTAACTGGAAATAGCCTAATTCTGCACCTTGATTTGTTCAAATATACAGACCTGGCTCAGATCCCTTCTTCTCTCCGCAGCTTCTACTGATAGCTCAGCTCACACTGAACTTTTCTCTCAACTCACATAGTTCACGTAGGTGTGAATATACGTAGGCAACCGAATTGTTAAGTTTCTTGAAGATAAAGGTAATTTTATTCGTTCATTCATTTATTCATTCACTCCTTTACTATACATTCTTAAGCAGTTGAGTTGTACTGGAGTTTCATATTTTTGGAGCATAATTCTGACAGTAACATAGGGTGAATGGCATAGGGAGTGGAGGTGGAAATTAAAGATCATCAGAAAGTTTCTTGTGGTGACTTTCTTGGTTTTCCCGTGTGAAGTCCCTTCCAGAATAATGGAACTCATCCTTCCATCTCTTTAGAATAGTCTGTAGCTTCTTTCTTCCCCCTGTGTCCGTCTCAGTTAGCTCTGAAATTGCATTGTCACTTACTTTGATGATGCCCATGCCTGGTTCAGTTCAGAGATTTCATGAGTGTTCACTATGTGCTAGGACTGAGATAAGTACCAAGGATTCAAATATAATTAAGACATGTTCTCTGAAAGCTAGGCTTTAAAGGCCTATACTTTATCTTGGTAGCATATTTGTGAGTATTGTGGATGTACAGGGAATACTTGAAGGATTGAGGAATAGCTCTTTCAAAGTAAACATGGTTTACTCCATTAGCACTTAAAGACCATTTTAAGCTAGAAACCGCACTTTCCAGAAATCTCTGCTGCTTTAGAGTATTGAGCATTTACCTACATTTAAAGAATGGACTGAATTCACTTCCTATAATTGAGATTTTTTTTAATTTAATTCAAAACGATGATGGTTGAGTTTCACTGAAGTATGCATCTCTAATCACCAGCAAGAATGTAGTAGATGTGCCTAGAATTTAACCATGGATCCAAGCAATGACAAAGCCCATATTAAGATGAGTCCCAGACCACATCACAGCTGCCCTGTGAGACGTACCCAAGTCTAATGTAACTGAGTGAATCAATAGCAAGAGAAGTCATTTAGTGGAACCAGGATTCACTGATGCATGCTTGAAACTTATGCTATGCTTGAAAGGAAAAAAAAAACTATCTCTCTCACTCTCTTTCTCTCTCTCTCTCCCCACATATCTATCCACACATACATGCAGGCATATATATACACAATCACATAGTTGTAAAAAATTCTCCCTCTAAAGTAAAAAATAGGTCCTATTTTTTGAGACTGATTATTAATGATTTAAAAATATCATATAGACATTCTTAAACTTTGCTAAAGTTCTGCAATTTTTATATAATGTTATTGTCCTGACAAATCTTGTTCACCTGCCCAGGGAACAACACACCCACCTGGTGTATGTTTCAAAGCAGCTGTTAATGGCAGCATCTGATTGAAAGTTCCGCAGTAGAGATACAAGGAAGTACAAGTTAAAACACACTGCTGCAGAATACAAATGACCTTTATTAGTGACTTTCTGGCTGCCTTGGCTTCTAACCCCCCTGGCAGACAGTACAATTCCCAGACATTATTTGTTCAGCATTGGATTTGGATTTTTGATTTCTGAATTCTGTGCATGGTACTGAACTAATTTTTCTTTATTTTATCTAGGCTGTCAGTTTTTGACACTGCATGGTCGTGTTAATTTCCCATTTTTTCCCCAAAGCAGATTCCCAGATTTTACAGAGTTTCATGGCAATAATTTTTGAAGGCTTTACGAAAGTATAAATTTTCTTTATCATCATAATAAGGCTTGACAAATGGTCCTAAAGGATCAGGTAGAATTTCCTTGTAGCTGAGTGAGTTGGTTGTAATCAGGCTGTTTCCAGGCAACGGGCCCCGTGGTTACTGGTTTCTTAATATCTCTCAAAGCTGGAATCTCATTCTGCAAAGGGGTAAGAAACCTTGGGAAAATAAATAGAGAGAAAGTGATTTCTCACTCCTTCTCTTTTAAACAAACCACTCTGTGAATTGCTTTTGACTGAGAAATTTATCCTACATTTGCATTTACCAAAATGTATAATATTTCTATGAATAAGACACCTGAGAAATGAGGCCTTGCCCCAGGGGAATGATACTAGTGCATTAGAGAGACAGCAGGTTCCCTTGCTGGAAATTAGGGGAATGTCTGTGATTGAGTTGGCTAACCCATCTGTGATTCTATAGGCTTGCTTTGGCCTACTGTGACTTAGATTTTAAGGGCTGCCTTCTAGTGCTGGAAAAGATGCCTTTGGTGCAGGAATAAAAGATAAAGGTTGATTGAAGATAAAGGTAATTTTATCTTTAAAACATAGATACTCAGTGGTGGTGAGGAAAAAGAGGATTCACTTAAGCGGAATCCAGAAACCATAGCATTTTCCCCCAGCATTGCAAAAGCTTCATAAATTGATGTGAAGGAACAGTTTACACTTTTCTTTCCTCTGCTCGCTTTTAGGAAAACATGAAATGTTAACACTTGCCACCTGATTTACTTTTTAGGGAGTTGGTTTAGCTGAGACTATGTCCTGAAAAATTCCAAGAAAAGTTTTGGTCTTCAAGTTCAGGCTCTCTGTGGGTGTGTTGTTGTTTGGAGGGCTGTTGCTTTACCAGCTGATATTTTTGAATCCAAATGCATTTTGGGAATTTGACAAGGGAGTGGGTATAGGGTGTGAAGCTGAAGGAGCTGTGAACTATCAATATATAAGTCTCATTAGGATGTGTGAACTTCCTACATGGAGACTGTAATTGACCCAGCTGCAACCAGCCATCTCTTCCACATAAAACCTCTGAGGTTACTTCTTATCACTAAATCCAACAGACCTGGAGCTAACAGGTGACATTAGAGACCTCCTACTCAATTGCTTCCCTACTATAAAGAAAGGAACAGAAGCCTATATAAATAAGATTGGTTTCTTCCCTGAAGCGATGTATTAGTTATTATCATTTTCAACTAATATTTGTATCTCCTTATCTCAGAGTTCAGTGCCCTTTTCACTAGAATATTCTACAGATGCCTTCTACTTGCTTAAGAACCATACTGCAGAGAACCTTAAATAACAATTCCAACATTTCTTCTTTTGCATCAGCCATGGAGAAAGAAACACATCACATTCCTGAGAAAAGGAGTTGTAAAAATACATTTTACGCTTGTAAAAATACATAGTCCCCGGGCTTGGGCAGAAAGTCAGGGCCAAAATCCTGTCTGGAATTAGAAATAAGGTTAGTGTCTTCGCTATTTGTTTTTATGTCAGCAAATGGAGATTATGACCAATTATAAGCCAGGATTACACTACGTGATAAAATGTAGCACTCACAATGATAAACCTGAATTCTTCTAATGTCTCTTTAGTGTACAACTATGTATTTAGGCATGCTTATAATACAACAAACATTAATTGCTTGTCGTTATTTGTATTACATGTATGTCCCAGAGTCAGAATGCATTAGTAACGTAAATTACATTGTATAGGTAAATTCAAACAAACTCAACATATGAAAATGTGGATGTGTTATTCAGGGAGTGACTCATTTTAAAGGAATATCTGTTGTTTAGCAGAGACATTTGCCCTAGCATTGTAATACATTCAGAGATCTTCTCATCTGCTAGACTGACCTTCTCAAGGACAGGAACGATTTTCTATCCATATTTGCATCCCCAGTGCCTTAGCATCAAGCCAGAAATCTAGTAGTCACTATATTAATGTTCATTGAGTTGTGTGATAGAAATTCTCTCTGCCAAATAAACATTTAGGACAGATTTATTTGGTAAGCCTTTATGGAAAATATGTATAACGTTACACAAAATACTGGGCGCTTAGATTTTAAAATTAATGAATCCATTCTGCAGTCAAGTTTATAATCTAGTCAGGGGAGAAGATGTGAAAATGATTGATTACAATACAAGGTGCTAAGTACAACAGTAAGGATGTCGTTGTGTAAAGCCAGTTAAACCAGTGTGTGTGAGGGGCGCCTGGGTGATTCAATCAGTTGGGTGTCCAACTTAAGCTCAGGTCGTGATCTCACACTTTGGGTTTGAACCCTGGGTCGGGCTCTTTGCTGACGGCTTGGAGCCTGGAGCCTGCTTTGGATTCTGTGTTTCCCTCTCTGCTGAATCCCCCACTCATGCTGTCTCTCTCTGTCTCTCAAAAATAAAACATTGAAAAAATTTTTAAAAAACAGTGTGTGTACACACACACACACACACACACCACAAGACATTGTTAACTTTAGTATTTAAGGGAGGCACTTTTCTAATGTCCGTGTATTTCCCCAGCAGCTATGATAGCAGGTGCCATCTCTAAGCTTGACCAAGCAGAAACTAAGTGAATTCCCTGGGCAACTGCTTTTAGCGTGTGGGGCTCCTTGAAACTAACTGGACTACTTGTCCAAATTCTCATGATAGTCAGGATCAGAAGTCCTTCATCTAGTCATTGAATTCCAAGTATTTCATTAATTTTAACTTAACTTAGATATTTTTAAACAGTTTTCCCCTCTTGGAAACAGCTTGGTGTGGAGAGAAGTCTTGGTTCATTCCTTTAGAAGGATCTCCTAAGTACTGCTTGTTTCACGTGGGTGTGACTTTCACTAATTAGTGTATTGCTTGCCGTTTAGTAATGCTGGTCTTTCTACACTGCCTGGCTGTGCCGATGCATGTGGAAGCCTTGATTATAACTGGATTTGGTGCCCTCTAGTGCATTATCCTCAGCCCCCCTCTCCTGCAAACATGCACACTCCTCCCCAGCCTTCAGCTGACACCACAGCAACGTCTGGCAGGAATTGCTCTCCCTTCCATCTTCCCTTGCGTGGTGATGACAAGGAAACAGGGAGAAGTGAGAAAAAAATAGGCAAACACCTAGAAAGTGATACTGTTCCTTTCTTGGTGACAACTTGCACTTGTCTTCCTCATGTCTAAGAGGAAGTCCTTTCCTTTCTCTCTGTAAAACAGAATTTCCAAATGGTTAACTCAGTAGACTTGGGTTACATTCTAGAAGGTGTAGGTAGTTTCTTTTGTAAAGTGAACAGTTTGGGTTATGTACACAGGAAGGTGTGGTAAAGTCTACTAGAATAGAAGAAGAAAATAACTTTTTTTGTTTCCCTCAAATTAAGTATTGTGCCTCAAACATCCTGCAAGGTGATTAAATTGCTTCCATGGAAAGAACTTATCTCTTGGTTGGTCAGAGTAGCTTTCACAGGAGCTGGTCCGCTATCTCTTTTCCCCTGCAAATATCAACCCAGGACAAGTTGAAACAGGGACTACCAGATGTTCACTTTGTTTAAATAACAGTCACAACAGCAGCTTATAAACAGTTGAACTTTGAAGGAAGTTTCTCTGAAAATTCTACAAATACCTGATTAATATCATAAGCAGGAACTGTCACAGGTGCACCCTCCTTAAGAGATGAGGTACTTACTTCCACTGTTTACAAAAAAAAAATTAGCAAATCGAGCCTTTGAGCATTTTGGCAATTTAGTGACCCTGAGTTGTATCGACGTGATTTGATTTTCAGATTTATGACACTCGCTCATTCACTTTATCAGTGAGTTTTCCTGGAGTTTACCTTTGGAGACAGTGTGACATGGTTTCTATGTCTGTGCACATAGATGTGTAACAGTTTAACTTTGGGTAAATTGCTTACCTGCTGAGTCTGTTTCCTCATCAGTAAAATGGATACAATGATAAGCATATTACCATCCAGGACTTTTTTTTATGCATGAGTGACAATCAAGTGAGAATACCTAAACAGGGCATAGCAGAACATGAGGTACGTGTTACTTACTTTTACCTTTTCTGTAGCTGGAACTGAAATAGTTGCTAATGGATTGCCAGTCTCCAAAAAGAATGTTTATCTTAAAAACTTAGCCTGAGTTTAGCTGGTGCATTTAAAGAATGATTTGTTCATCATTCAATTTGGAATTTTTTTAAAGAATGCATCTGTTTTATACTATATTTCCTCATAATTTTGTAGGGACAGAGACTTCATTTGCTCAGCATTGGATTCTCAGAGCCACAGTGAGTGGCACATAGTAAATATTCAATAAATAAATATGGAAGGGAAGAAAGAGGGAAAGAGGGGGATAGCTGGTGTCCCTGTTGGTCTGTATGGGCTTTTGCCTCTAAATCTCTTCCTGGCCAGTGGAATAAAATGATCCTTAGAACAAAGAGATATAGACGGAGGAGACCAGGGAGTGATGTTTCTTCTTAAGCAAAAGGAAGGGCTGATGGATGTGGCAGAGTCTTAACCTTCTTTTAGTTCTAATGCCTTCCCGGGATGTGTCACGTGTCAGCTCAGTGGGAGTGTCATTGGAGGGGAAAGTAGGACACTCCTCAGTTCCAAGAGGAACAAGTCAGTTGAGAATTTGTCATAATTCAATAAAAGGAGATGTCCCCTTTATTTTTTATGGCAAAATTATTCTGTAGATGTAACAGCAGGGAAGGCAGTTCGCTAGCTTTGTAGGCTTTTTCATTACTCTTTATAGGAAATCTCATAACTGACTTCATAAGATGAAATATCACCTTCAACAGCAGAGTTGCAAGACAAAAGTGGAGAACTCTGACATGTGCTTTTGGTTGGACCCCTATTCTTTCTCCTTCCACACAGTGACCAGGAAGCTAAATTGGAAATTTTGTTCCTAGGTATAAACAAGTTTTCAGCCTATTAATTTTAATGTATCATTAAAGTATTTACTGGGTATCTACTATATTATTATTAATAATAATAATAGACAATAAACATAATATGAAGGAAGAAGAGAAAGAGTAACCATTATTTAAGCTCTTATTA
Organism: Neofelis nebulosa; assembly: GCF_028018385.1. Taxonomy (NCBI): domain Eukaryota; kingdom Metazoa; phylum Chordata; class Mammalia; order Carnivora; family Felidae; genus Neofelis; species Neofelis nebulosa. The sequence goes on from NC_080790.1 coordinate 70,939,976, forward strand.
ATGTTAGGCATTAACAATTATATACCGTGTGTATTTTATCCTACTTAGTAGCCACCAAAACCAATGGAATAGTCATCATTATTTCACAGATGAAAAAACTGAGGCCTAGAGAAATTAAATAAGAAATAATTAGTGGTAAACTAGTAGATAGACCCGATCCCAACTCCCTCTGACCTTAAAGTTGAAAACCCATAATTCAAAGAGTGTTTTGGGCAGTCAGGAACTAAAGTAAATATTGGGATTTATTAATAGTAACATCATATAGCTTTCAATTATAGAAGCTAGTCTAGTCTCACAAAAACTTAGAGAAAGGTAAAGATACTATTAATTTTATTATAAGACTGAGGAAGCTGGCCTTAAGGTAGTTTGATTTGTCCAGCTCCACAAAACTGCTGAGTGTGAATCTCATACATAACCTTTCCGCCACACTGTAATGTGTCACTTTCTCATGGTTTTCTGAAATGTCATATCATTCATTCATTCATTTATTCATTTAGTCATCTCCTAGCTAACCACATCTCTAGCTAACCACAATGCTAGATATTGAGGATATTTTAAAAAAGGTTTAAAAAAAGGAAAGAAAAAATATTAAAAAAAGGAATAAGCAAACAAAAAACTAAAAATAAGGTACCTTCCTTGGTTTAAAGAGCTGATAGTCTAAGGGAGATGGTGACAGAGCTAAACGGGCAATTAGTGTGTGATAGATTGTGATAAGGACCATGGTAATGTTACTGCTAATGGAAAAGGAGAGGCCCCTAAAAAGCTCTCAGATGTTAAAGGGGCCTCAAGGAGAAAGTGATAAGTGAAGAGGGTCTTAAGGAAGCTAAGCAGCTATTTAGTAAGACAAGATAGAACAAGAGTCAGCTAGGAAGAAGAGCTTGTGTGGCAACTCGGAAGGAATGACTGGTGCCATTTAGAGAACTGTAAGTGATGCTGAAGGACAAGAGCTGGGCTAGGAAAGAAGAAGGGGAGCAGAAGATGGGAAGAGAAGGGGCGAGAAAGGTAGGAACGGCCAGAACAGATGTGGCAGCCTTCTCTACCTTGCTGAGAAGTTTGAACTTAGTCTTCAAGGGGATGGGGAAACACTGAAGATTTAACAAGGGCATGACAGAATCAGGCCTGCACTAACAAAGGTCACGCAGCACATGCCAGCAAATTAATCGGTTGGTGCAAGTCATGGTTTGGAGAATAGAGCTGAAGGTGGGAAAACCAGTTGGGAGGATGTTGTGTGAAAGGTAAGAGATTCCAGAGATTGGAACAATAACTAGGGGTGCTGGCTGTGAGCAGTGCATCTCACCTCCTGGTAAGGCAGCCATGGAAGGACATGTCATGTTGTGCAGGCCCCATCCACACTGCCTACCACGTCTGCCTTGAAGATTGGATGTCTTCATCAACCCCCCACATATGCACATACAATTGAAAATCACTGCTCTAATGGATACAGGTTTTATATGTTTTCGGGGGGGAAGTTTTGAGATCTGAGATAGGGATTTAGGGATTTTAGGGATTCTCAGAGACTTTTGTTTCTAATGGCTACATGTGAGAGTCAGTATTGTGGCTTGACAAGAAGGGAGCTGTCAAAGAAGAGGTGGTTTTGTGGGAAGTGGTACTTCACAGCAGCTCTATAAAGTCCACTGGAGGAGAAGCTTCCCTCATTACAAGAGTTTTCACTAATGATATGGGACTTTGGGTTTGGAGGAATACCTAAGAATTGACTAGTAGGTCAGAGGGAGCCATGAGAAGAGAGGGGCCCGAATAGAAGCCGCTAGTTGGAGCAAGTAATGTGTGACCAATACCCTTTCCATGTGTGGTGAAATACAAGGGCCCTTCTCTGAATTTACAGAGGCTGGGTTCTCTGGACTCCCTCTTGCTGATGAAAAGACATGTTGAAACTTGCCTAATAACTCATGAAGGGACAGATCCATTTGCCGAGCTCCCAGTGGAATATTGAACACCAACTTGAGGCCTTTGAAGAATAATGAATCATAACAATTGACGTGTTTGAGTAGTACAGGATCAGGCTGTGTGCAGAGAGATTTTTAAAAATGACCTATGTGCAGTCACCACTAAATAGAGTTTCTTGAAGCGTAAACTGAGTCTATGATCTGCTTGTGCTGAAGCTGTAATTCTCCTAGAGGCAGCTTCCTGAGACTTGATAAGTGGATAACACTTTTCCTCCAAATAACTGGTGGTGCAAGATACAGTATAGGGGTGATCTTCACTCTGATAATCTTTATCAGTTGTTGACTAATTAAATGAGAACCCAGGTCAGTTAGATTGATAGTGCTAAGCACTGGTCAAGTAAAGTTACAGATTAATTAATAAAACTCTTGGCCTCAGCAGTTCCCACCTCTGCTTTCCCAAATGGAACAACATAAGCGTATTTACCCTCATCTCTTTAACTGAAGCAAAAATAGATTATAAGACTTATTCTAAAGCTTATGATGTTCCTGATGCATTAGCCCTTTTATAACTTATATCCTGTGCTTTCACGACACATCATTTTCAATGAACTTGTTCATGTGCTGTCTCACTGGATTTTTTCCCAACTATGTGCTCATCTTATCTTGTTGATCTAGAAGCTGAGGTGCAAAGTAATTAACCTTCCCCCAGTCATATTCCAAGATGGTGACAAAATTGTTGCCTGGTTACGCATGTAGTGCCTCTTGGTTTATGCCAGTGTTCTTGATATGCGTAAGTTATCCAGAGGCCCAGGCTGAGAAGACATGTTCCTTATTTAAAACACATCCGTAAAAGTACAGCCTCTGAGCTTTGGAAGACTCTGTGCTCCAAGCACCCATCCGTGCCACTTCTGACTATTCAGCAGGATGTTGCACATAATGCACTGCAAGATTTACAAATTCTACTTTTAGTTAAAAAATTTGTATGAGATTCCTTCGTTCTTGCCTTGAAATATACATACATAGGCAATATATGTTTTACCCTGCCCCCACAATATCTTGATTCTTTTATTATGAGAATTGAAAAGTATTTTTTGGTTTAGATGTTACCTGTGCACACCATTGTTCTCATACTTATGCTTTTGCCACGAGTCACTAATTGCTTTTCATTTTGGGTTTGCTAATAATCTTCATGTTAATGAATAACTAATGAACCCTTGAGCATAGTTTTGTGGTACATTCTGGTAGGCTACAGTCATTTTATGCGAAGAAACTTCAGTTACCTATAAGCCTGGTAAATTAGCTCCAAACTGCCTTGGACAGAATCCTCATGCTGGAATAGACCACAGTCATATTACATGGCTGTCTTGGAAGCGTAAGTTTGTGATTAGTTTGGTGAGAACAGATGAATGAGAGCTCAAAAAAGTAGTTTTTTTCTTGTAGTTTTTATTTCCTGACATCAAACTGGTCTGCATGATCTATGTGAACAAAAGGAAAGGAGACTATACTATCAACAAAACAATGCCACCAACCTAATTCATTTCTAGGTGAGAGGAAGCGGACACAATATAGCTTTTGTTTCTCACTCTTGGAAAAATAAAATTCCATTGCATTAAATGATAGATAAGCCTTTACTTTTCATTAGCATCTAGATTTGGTTTTTTAACTTATCTTGGTCACTAGAGAGTCAGCTATTAAGTAAAGGTCAACAGTTCTAAGCATCATAATCACAGCTTTGCCTTGAAATGATATGAAGCATAAGGAAAAGAAAATCCAACTTATTCGAGTCTTGGAAAAGGTGCATTTGCATTAAAGTGCTGCGTCTGGTCCTGAGTTGGTTAAGCTCTTTTAGCTTCTTGACTTAATTTTAGAGAAACTTGAAGTTTTCAGGTGGAGAAGGACCTCACTCATCTACTCCAACTGAAGATTCCACAGACATATCTCTAATAAGTCAGTGCAAGAGAGGTGTCTATTCCATTGTAAAAGTACATAGATTTCTTCAAGTTAGAGAATGAAAATGGCACCATTCTTTTTACTGCCTGTCTCCCTCATGAGTATGTCAGATCTTACAGGCTAACATTTGAAAGAGGATCCAGCTGTTGGTAATAGTGAGACCTCAAATGCTACCTTCTCTCTTGAAGGCCTCTGGTTTTACTGCCGTCAGATTTTTCTTGGGCATGCCCATGCAGAGACCATCAGTGCTTGGGCACCATTCTACTGACAAGACAACTGGTAGGTTTTCCTGGTATTACTATACTGTATTTCAGGTATTACTGAAGCGTTGCTGTACTAAACCACATGTGATTAAGTACTTTATTGGGATTTTTTTAAAGTATATTTGTTTATTTTTAGAGAAAGAGGGAGAGAGAGAGAGAGAGAGAGAGAGAGAGAGAGAGAGAGCGAGCACGAGTAGTGGAGGGGCAGAAAGAGAAGAGAGAAAAAAACCCAATCAGGCTCCACGCTGTCAGCACAGAGCCTGATGCGGGACTCGATTCCATGAACTGTGAGATCATGACCCGAACCAAAACCAAGAGTTGGATGCTTAACCGACTGAGCCACCCAGGTGCCCCTACTGGGATTTTTTAAAAAGGGATGTATTGTGTGTGCGATGAGAGATATAAGACTTGTTCTCCATTTCTTGTGTGTTAAATTATTGGCTCATGCCAGGGTTTGTTTAGTTGCAAAATCACTATCAGTGTAAGTTCCTTCTCCTGCTCCACACTCTCCTGTGCACTTTATTGTTGTCTCTTCCAGGGATGATCCCCTCTATGTGCTGTTCTGTGTATGTGCCATAACCCTTGTTTTACTGATTTTGTCACTGGTTCTGCTTAACTGAGGTTCCTCAGCCAGGACTCTGGGTTCTGTAATTTCTGTGGAATCCTGTAGTTGGTTACTGAACGTGCTTCTCTGCATAGTTGAGAGGTCATTTGTCTCCATATACTAATACTTTAACACAGAAATCCTGTCATTCAGATGGAAAAAGACTGACTTCAAAGTGTCACCAAGAAAACCAGCCCATTTAAAAACAAAGCAAGGTTTCTCACATTAGTATGCCATGTCTCTTTCTAAAGCATTCTTGAGCCACAGCAACACAGCCATTTTTCAGACTGCCAGTTAAAGATTAGGCTTTCAGTTTTGACACATAAATATCCAACATGTATGGATTATATGTATGAGGTAATATTTATTGATTTTTTTTAGGAATTTACAAAAATTCCTATGAAGGAAGGTAACAAAGCATCTATAATTCCAGTGCTGCTGATCCTGATTTTATGTCCTAATCTTTTTAATATATGACATAAACAAAAATTTTGATATCACGTTGGTTTTAACATAGTAACATTTTTTCTATTCCAGTGACTTTTTTTGAATTAATTGCCTATTCTTTATGTAAATGCATTGATATTACTCTTCTACTATTGTTGGTTTTTTAGGTTGTTGCCGAACTTTGCCTTTCTAAATAATTCTGCAGTGAACACCTGTGTACAAACAACACTGTCCATGTTCCTTTAGAATAGACTTTCTGATGTGAATTAATAGGACAAAGGGTATGAACATTTTCAGGGTCTTGATAAGTATCACTTAATAGAATGCTTAAAGTGACTTTGTCTATTCATCTGGCGGCGTCTTTTTGGGTTTTTTCTCATTGTGTTTGAGTTCTTTCTAAACAAATCCTGTTAAATATAGTTAAATGACCATAATTTCTTTACAGGCATCTGGAATGTGCATTGCTTTACTCTGAGCTTTACTGTCATTCCTGAATTTGTGAGATGGAAACTCCTATGCTTATAATTTTATTTTAGGTGAAGTCATACATACCTATAGAACAAGGGTGACAATCTCATGATGGATGATTTGGCCAGCCTCCATTTTCCCATTGCTAAGGAAATAAGACAATATTAGAGACAGATCCCTGTGGGAAGGAAAGAGGTTGTAGCAAAAGGAAGTGCAGAGAAAGGCCTGAGGATTTTCTACACACACCCAATTTACAATTCTGCTGAGTCTCTTCATAAACATTTAAGCAAGTAAAATTGAATAAGCCAGCTCTTTCTTATCCCACTCCCCTTCCGTCCCCTGCTGTCCCTGTAGATACCTTTTTGCCACGTCTTTCACATTAAAAGTGACCTTGATTTCCATTTTATCCTAATTTTACTGCATACAAATATAGTATATTAGAGTAGAGGCAGCCTCACAGCATGATTCAGGTCTCCTCTTGGACTGCCTCTCATTTTTGGAAAGCCTCAGGAATCTTTAGAGAGTGATTTGGCCTAGAATTCAAAAACAATTGGATTACTAATAATTATTATTTGTATTATTATTAGTTTACATATATAGTGTGGCCCAGTTTGAATATGTCTGATTTTCCTCAAGGGATCCAAATATTTCCTCTTCTCAGAGGAAGCAAGAGTGGTTTACTGTTTGTTTGTTTGTTTTTTTTCTCTCTCTTTTTTTTTAAAGCCCAACATTTTGTGAATCTTCATTGGAATTAGAATGAAACACTAAACTTAGTTATAATAGGTAATAAAGATTAACGCTGTCATTCTTGAATCACAGACTGTTAATAGCCAGGGAGCCCTGCTATCTGAGGAGAAAGAAAAATAGATCCTTAGGAAGAAGCTTGTTGCTTCAAAATGAAGCTCGGGGTTTGTGTTTGGCTTGTTGTAAACCAGTTACATAATGTTTGAACATGCACTACTGAATTTCATGTTCACAAACTGGACTCAAAAAGCAGGATGGTATATATAGTCACCCATTTTAAAATGAGGAAGTGGAGATTCCAAAGGTTAAGTGGTTTATTGAGGGTCACACATCTAAAAGTGGGGGAGGTGAGATTTCAGGTCTAATTTTATTTGGACCGTATCATACTAAAGTGAATAGGCTACAGTGAAGTTTATAGTCACCTAAAGGGTGCCTGGGTGGCCCAGTTGGTTAAGCTGCCAGCTTCGGCTCAGGTCACAATCTCACAGTTCATGAGTTCGAGCCCCACATCGGGCTCTATGCTAACAGCTCAGAGCCTGGAGCCTGCTTCAGATTCTATGTCTTCCTTCTCTCTGTGAACCTACCCCACTCCTGCTCTGTTTCTCTCTGTCTCTCAAAAATAAGTTTTAAAAAAATGTTAAAAAGAATTATAGTCACCAAAAATATGGCAGCAGTGGGGCATTATTAGGCTGTAGCTGGGAGACAGGAAAACAGGCAGGTTGATCAAGAAGAAGATGAATATGACTGTGAAGACACAGGAAAGAGATTTTTCCTCAGATAATGAGACGAGGTCAGTTCAAGAAAAAGTAATGGTTGGTCTGCACACGCAGGAGTTACTAGTGAAAGTTAACTGGTGCAAGACAGAAAGAGCTTCAGACATCATTATTGGCAACTTGAATCCTCACAATCAAGATAGAGACTGACAATTTTTGAAGTGACTTGTGGTATAAGATCAATGTCTTAAAAATGTCTTGTGTTCAATAAATATCTGACTTTTCAGTAGAAAATAAATTCCAGTTTCTATATAAAAACAACTTGACATTTTTCAGTAATACTTTTTAATGAGCATTGCTCTGAGCTATAATATAATGAAATTTGCTTAAAAGTAGAACAGTCTGGTAATGCTTGGCAGAACAAAGAGGCATATGGTAAAACAGTTGTGATTTATTGGCGAAGGCTTTCAATTTTGGGAAAGCTAGAGGCTTTCAGCACAGTGGACTACATCTCGATATTCAGTCCTGAAAAGGAACCACAGCAAAGCAATATGCTTAGATTACGCCAGCCTGATATATATTTTAAGCATTTTCCTCTGAATTTATGGTTATAAATATAGGCTGTGTTCATATTACAAAGTGAAATAGATAATGAAGGAAATTTTCCTGACAATTCATGTCCTATACCATTTTATATGACACACAGAAAATTGTGGCAAGGAATTGATAGATTGGAAAACAACAACAACAACAACAACAACAACAACAACAACAGTTGATTCTACGTTTCATTTTGTATAAGTAAGTGTAGGATGTTGGGTTTTGTCTTCTATAAATTTACCAGAAGATTTTTTTCTGGTCATTTATCTTATTTTATTGTGGTAAGAATACTTAAGATGATTTTTAAGTGTGCAATACAATGTTTTTAACTATAAACTTATTTTAATAAATAATAGAAGGTGTGTATATGTAAGATTAACTAGGATTATACTATAATAGTAAAATCACTTAGAAATGAGATCGATATCTAATCAGAAGATCAGTGATCCCACAAACTAGCCTGATTGCCAAACCACTAAATGACATTTCCTTTTTCGTTTAAAGAGAACAGACTCTTTTTACTTTTATAATCTAAGAAATCTAAAAACTAACAGTGAATTAATCACCTACTGATTTTCTTTTTAAGGTCTATCTGAATTTAATATGTTTATAAAAGCCATTTATTTTTCTGTAATATTATTTTATTTTTCAGTTAAACCAGTACATTAATGCTTTTAGGAATTCCCCCTCAGCCCCCACCTTGTGATCATGAATTTGTCGAAATGTAGAAAATGGTAATAAAATAATGAGCTACCGAATGGCTTCCGTTTAGTTTCACTAATTTATGTTTGTGGCTTATCAGTCACACTTTATATGCAGAAATTTGCAGCTGAAAAAAAAATTCTCCCACTTAGGGATTAACTTGTCAGATGGCACGGAACATGATATAATCATTTTGTTCTTTTTTTATTCCCCTACCTAATCAGTTTTATAACGTTTCCTGAAAACAATACATTTTTCCTACTTTCACCTTTCTGGGTACTTATTTCCTTCACTGTTCAGGCAGTATCTTCTTGTAACACCTTCAGGAGAGAGATAATGGTCATAATAATGCTGCTAATAATGCTAGGATATCACGTGAAGCTAGCCTGTAAGTAGGTGACAGTCCCTGAGGTTCCAGTGCCTGGCCAGACTTAAAATCAAGATGTGCGTGGAAGTGATTAGTTATTTGTCGACTGCCATGATACTGTCATTTTCTTCTCTCCTTTTGTGTTGACCGTAATGGAGAGGCAGTGCAGCATTTCCTTTGTTTTTGCCTTGAGCCTTCCCTGTTCAACACGCTCAACACGTCTACTTCCCATTCGAGATTTCCCCCAAACCTGTTCCTCTCCTGCATACACATTAAAACCATGAAAATCATACCACTTCAGCCTTATTTTACTTTATCTTATTTTTGTTCTACAATCTTAGCCATCTTGAAAACCCTAATAAAATCCTTTTTTCCAAAATATTAAAGGTAGAGGGGACAAACCTTTACATCTATTTTGCAAAGTTCAAGTAATATTAAACCCGTAAACTTATTAAGCAAACAAATTAATTCGTAGATTAAATACTACATCTTTTGGGATATGTACATTTTTTTCTCCGATGAAGTGTAATAAATAAACCGTGTATGTTGTTATGGGATTCAGTTAAATAGTATTTCCATGATGAGCATACCAAGTAAAGATAACTTTAAAAAAAAGTTTTTTAATGTTTATTTTATTTTTTTTTAAAGTTTATTTATTTTTGAGACAAGAGAGAGACAGAGCATGAATGGGGGAGGGGCAGAGAGAGGGAGACACAGAATCGGAAGCAGGCTCCAGGCTCTGAGCCATCAGCCCAGAGCCCGATAATGTTTATTTTTTGAGAGAGAGAGAGAGAGAGAGAGAGAGAGACAAAGAATGAGTGGGGGAGGGGCAGAGAGGGCGACACAGAATCTGAATCAGGCTCCAGGCTCTGAGCTGTCAGCACAGAGCCTAACATGGGGCTGGAACCCACAAACTGCGAGATCATGACCTGAGCTGAAGTCAGACACCAAAATTGGACTGAACCACCCAGGCACCCCTAAAGATGACTTTTAAATTAAAATTAAATACATCTTATTATCAACTATTACATTTCTTAATTTGAGGGCAGTTTTAAAGAACATGAATTCATTTGTCTTACATGTATTGAACAAATTGCAGAGGATTAGAAATCACTAAATTATTACTAAATCTTTCTAATCTTCAGAACATTCTAAGTATTACAGCAATCCCTGAATTTTCAATGCCTCTGGATTCTGGAATAAAATAACATGGATGCCTTGGAAAAACCTGCTATTTGTTCACTTTTATCATGGTGTTGTGTTTAATAAGCTTTTAGTTGAATACACAAAATGGGGAGAAATCTGTTCTGGAATGTAAATTAATGAAAGCTTTCCAGAGTGGCTTCCAAATAAAAAATTTAGGCTTCTTTTCAGAGCATGGGTAAGGATGAGAATTCTGATTAGCCACACAATGTAGATTGCTTTGTGATTCATCTCTGCAAATCAGCAGTTTGAAATCCTATAGTTAGCATTGGGTGCTCTCCAGTAAGATTTTATGAACATCAGCTTGATATTTGGCAGAAATGCAATGTCAGTTGTCCAGACATCATTTTTCTCAATGAGCACATGTTTATATGTTAAATAATTGCAGAACCAAATCAATTATAGTTTTATTTCCATTGGCAGAGGTTAATACCCTGTGCGGTATATGTATATCGTGAGAAGGCTAAGCATTGTGAACCTTGGAGGAAAGAAATAATTGTACAAATGAAGATGACAGGCCAAAGAATTGTTGTTTCTTAAAGATTTGGATGCTTTTTTACCTATTTTTTTAAATTTATCTGACTATATTTCCTTAGCTGATTTTAAAATAGTTCACTTGGATTTAAACTAACAAAATTTAAGGGGGCTGGCTATTTGAGTCTGAATCAACATTTTTAACAAGCTATGTATAAACTACCACTTTAAGAGATTTTGTGCTCAGGGTAACTTCTGAAGTGGGCACACTGGGTTTAGTTTCAATTCAGTAACTATTTCCTTTTTCTTACTATTTTCCAGGTACCACACTGGGTGATACACAATGTGGGAAACTTTAGCCCTCAGTTTTCCATAACTGGTCTGATGTACTCTTCCCTTTTTTTTTTTTCCTTTTTAACATTTATTTATTTTTGAGAGATAGAGACAGAGCACAAGTGCGGGAGGGGCAGAGAGAGAGGGAGACACAGAATCTGAAGCAGACTCCAGGCTCAGGGATGTCAGCACAGAGCCTGACATGAGGCTCGAACTCCCGGACTGTGAGATCATGACCTGGGCTGAAGTTGGACGCTTGACTGAGCCACCTAGGTGCCCCTGATGTATATACTCTTCTCTTAAGTATCCTGGAGAAGTGACACCTGCAAAAAGTTTTGCATAAATCAGTTATGTTTGAGGTTCATCTTTTGTTTAGAAAATATCTCATTTAATTGTATGATTTTTTTTTTCTCTCCTTCCTGGCCAAGGACAAGTAGGCTGTTAGAAAATTGAAGAGAGATGCTTCCACTCTCTCCTGCTGGAGCCCTCATTAAAGCTGAGGACTGTGCACACCTTTCCACCCCTTAGCACATTCAAGGAGCACTGACCATGTGTTGAACCAAGCCCTGTATGTACAAAAGGTGTTATGTGGGATGGATCCTGTTTATTCTTTGGGAATTGCAACATTCTGCATACTTGCTAGCAGCTTTGTTAATTACCATGCAAGGTAGTTTAACTTGCACAGATAAGCTGGGTTCTGCTGCCTCTCTTGGAGGTTTATTTTCCCTGATGTCTGTACAAGCACTTCTCTGAGGGAAGATAGAATCAGGCCCTAGAGAATTCTTTCTCTCTTTAAGAGAGTGTACCTTGCTAACTCAGTGCTACTACCTTCAAAGGAAAGCATAAATGTATTTATCTGTTCACAACTGCAAATGTGTACAAAAGTGTCTAATGGTCTCCCTATTCAGGTAATAAGCTCTTATTTACTCAAAGCTATGAGAACAGTTCTATAAATGTGATTAATGTGATTAATGTGATTAAATATTTCATGGGAAACATGCAATCCAAAATCTGTATGGCCATCACAGGCCCAGCTTTGCACATATGATCCATCTCTCAGAACCTTCAGGTTCACCTTAGGTATTACCTGGGCCATTGCTGACTTCTGTACCCCTCCTTCCTAAATCTGAATGTCCTGTCTTGTCTTGTTTTCTCAAAATTTGTTCTTAAGGTGTAGCAACCTGTTCAGAAAGAGTAAATACAGCAGAGAAAAGGCTGATGATGTGGCATTATACATGAAGAAGTATGCATCCTGTACATATTTTGCTTTAATAAGCATAGTTGTTGAGTATGACATTATGAAGATTTATTTCTTATTTCCTTTGAAACTAGAAACGTGAAGATTGTTTTTAATTTTTAGGAAGTCTACATGTACTTAGAATGGCTAACTTTTGTAAGTGCTTTGGTGGTGGTTAGAAGAACCAGTTGTATAGGAATTTTGGTGAAGGTGCTAGACAGGAACTTAAACACTGCTGAGACTGGTGGGGAAGGAATGTTTGGGTGTTCCCTCTCTTCCCTTCCTTAGCCCCTTTTCTCTGTTTCTCTGTGTCCAGTGAGCTACCCATATGAAAAGATCAAGTTTTATGTGAAATTTTATATTTTTTTAAAATTAATGGTAACTAATACACATAAAATAAGCAAAAAAGTGAAGTAAAACACTGTGGAAGCCACTAAAAATGAATTTAAAAAAAGATTGCAGGTCAGATAAGGGTTCCCAATATTATGCAACAAGTTTCGCCAAAAAATAGTATATCTTCCTATCATTTCTTCTTCTATTATTATTATTATTATTATTATTATTATTATTTGTATAAGACTGACAATAGAAAACGAACTTCTGTGCCTAGTAAGATCTTCTGTCCAAATTTATGAGTGGTGTTTTAGGTCACACTCCCAATGTGTACCCAGATCTTAATTTGGTATATTGGCAGGATGGAGAATCTGTGTTAACAATGACTGTATTGATGATGTTAGGATGGAATTTATCATTTTACAATCATAAATCTAAAATTGTGCCTATTATTCATTCTATCTTATAAACTTTAAAAAATGGACTAACCATTTAGTTTAAGAATGGCGGCATGTGGTGTGGTTAAGATATCTCAGTTTGTGGGGCACCAGAGTGGCTCAGTCAGCTAAGCATCTGACTCTTGATTTTGGCTCAGGTCATGATCTCATGGTTTGTGGGCCCAAGATGCATGTCAGTTTCTTTGCTAACTGTGGAGCCTGCTTGGAATTGTTTCTCTCTCTCTCTCTCTCTCTCTCTCTCTCTGAAAATAAATAAAGATAGATTAAAAAAAAGTCTCATTTTCAGTCATATTTTAACCATCAATTTACCTACCAGGTAACCTTGGATAAGTTACTTACCTTTTCTGAATCTCAGCTCCCTCTTTTATGAAATGGAAGATTGTCTTCAGGTGACCTTTATGGTTATTTCCACATCTTAAATATTAGAATTTTATAAACTAATTTTTCTAAATGGCCAGTAACAGTTATTTTTTATCAAAGGACCAATTTATGGGTGCAGTATAAAACTGGCACAGAATTTCTCTTTTTGTATTCTTTAAAGAGGACCACGTTCTCTGTTATACTGATGCAATGATGCTTTGGTAGGGTTTTATTTATTCTAAGCCTCTATTTCTTCCTCCCAAATTATTTCTGAGGCCGGGCAACTACTGAAGGTCTTGCACCAATTCCTAGGAAATTATCCATCCCAGGAATGGAATCAGGAAAGGAAATGGGATGCCAAGAGGGAACAGGTTATGACCTTTTTCCAATGTAGCAAAAATAATGGGATTCATGGTATTCTAGACTTTCTAACATAGATCAGGGCCTCAGAAGCCAAGTAGTTTAGTTTTCAATGATGCAGCATGTGTTGTCACGCCACATCTTCTTGTAATGGATCACTTCTGAGGCATCCTGTGTCTTTGGACAGCTATAGTCGTAGTTGTCTCAGATAAACATGTAACTAATTTCAAAATCCAGTGTGTATTGATGTAGATGTTTGATAAAATGTGTGGAAGAGAATCTCAGGATGTATTGGGAGATTTCGAAAAACATAAGATTCAGAAGCCACTTTTCCGCAAAAGATTCATTTCTAGCTTCACTGTCAGTACGCCTGTTCATTTTGCTTGTCTGTGAGATTGAGCCATCAGCAATCTTTCTTTGTTGGACTTTCAAGATGAGACACACTTGGTGTATTCAACTTCTACAAAACAGAATCCAGACACTCACTGACAACAGGTGTTATCTGAAGCAATATATTGCTCAGAGAATTGAAAAGTTGTATATCTGATTTGGGGGATCCCTTGACTCACGTGTGAATTATTTTTATTGCCCTACAAGAGTTTATGGTTGTCAGTGGCAGTTGGAACTCCATTTTTAAGCATTTGCCTAATTAGGTACATTATTGAGATCGATGATTCTGAGGTGCTCTTAGTTACCACAGACTCTTCCAGCCCCCATACTAAATGTGTCCTAACCAAAGAAACAGCAGGAGCCTTGAGAACTGTTTGAGGGATTTGGGGATTATTTATAATTTACCATGGAGCCTTTGTTGTATTGATTATAACTTTCTGTGCTTACGGGGATTAATTAATAGGACTAAATACGAAAGGCTGCTCACTAATGACATTAACAGGAGCCATAATTACAGAACATAATTGCCAATAATTCTTCAATGGTTATTTGGTAATCAGATTCTTTTGAGGTTAAATGAAAATCAAGCAGACTTTTATTCGTGGAGATACTAGCAACTCAGTGATGCATGATCACAATCGCCATTGAAACTCATCCGCGCTGCACATTGTACTAAAGGAGGCGTAAGGTATTTTAGGGGTAGTGAGTGGCATCTTTCCAGAGAGCCAAAATGGGGCGTGTTTCGAATCAGAGAAACATGGGTTCTGGTCTTACTTACTAGATGTGTGACCTCTGACACCCACCAACCCTTGCCAAACATCTATTTTTTTTTTATCTGTCAATGGAGATTATGCTATCTTGAAAAGTAAGCGAAATGATGCTTCTGAAATGTGTAATGTGTCTGATGCATAGTAGATACAGCTCCAAAAAGGAGGCTGTTCGTCATGGCAGTGTTAGAGGTAACAGGGTTCAGCAACAGCCGGGACACTGTTGAACAGACAGATTCTTTGGGTTCACATCCCATATTCCCCTCGTCCTGACTGTAAGTCTTGCTTGAGTTACTCAATCTGTAAAATGGTGCTGGTTATTTGCCTACATGATTTGTTCATGGGATTAAATGAGATAATATATCATTAGGGGATTAGAAGATTAGCACATGTAAGTATGTATTTTGTTGTTGTTACCTGTCTATAAAAAGCCTATTCATGAATGACTAAGTAGAGAGAATTACCAAAGAAAAGTAGAATCTCAACCTGCCTCAAGAAGAATTACTAAAGTCTGTTAGAGGGAGAAGACAACATATGTCAGATGTGGCCTCACTGGCTTATATGTCTAAATCAAACCTGGAATCCCACCATCTAGATTGGCTTGGGTAAAATGAAATAGAATTAAAAGACTGAGGTAGGAGGTAGAACCTTCAAGAATCAAGCAGACAGGAGCACCTGGGTGGCTCAGTAGGTTGAGCGTCTGACTTCAGCTCAGGTCATGATCTCACAGTTCGTGAGTTGGAGCCCTGCATCAGGCTCTGTGCTGACAGTTCAGAGCCTGGAGCCTGCTTCTGATTCTGTGTCTCCCTCTCTCTCTGCCCTTCACCTATTTGTACTTTGACTCTCTCTCAAAATAAGTAAACATTAAAAAAAATTAAAAAAAAAAAAGAATCTAGTCAACATTGTTGGTTACATTGTGGCAAGAAAATGATAACATTAAATAAAAAGGTAGAGGTCTGTTCCACCCCACACCCACAAAGAAATCTGTGGGAATTGGGAAACATCACTCTGAATGTGGATAATCTCTTTTCCCTTCCTGCCTTCCTATTTGTCTTATCCTCTGCCAAGAAAGTACCAAGTAAACTGAACACAGGAAAGAAGTTCTTCAGAAAAACTAACTAGAGGTCAGTGACCTGAGGGCAAAGCCGTTTCTGAACTATGGTTATTTTTTTCTGGTTCCCGTTCAAGGTAAATGACCTATTGCATGAAAGTGTGTATCAAAGCTATACTCTCTAATGCCAGCACCTGTTTTGCTTAATCTAATAATCTGCTCAGAAACACAAAGCATATGAAGGAAGTCTATTGGTTAGGTTCATGTATATACATGAATATATTTCCTGGAGTTCACTCTCCTTGCTCTCATCATGAGTGTGAACAGTCTGGCCACCCCAGCTGGGTTAAGGAAACCAGCTGTGGAGTGTTCAGCGGTTCCCCATATTTGTTTCTTTTGTTTTGTTTTGTTTTGTTTTTTTAATTCTGCTTCCAACCCACTGCCTTCATCTATCTTCCACAACAGGATATTGATCAGTTCTTGAAATGGTCTTTTTCATTTCTAGATGCTCTCTCTGCAGATACTATAGGAGTGGAGGGGAATATGGCCCTGCCCTTGAAATGTATCCTGATTTCAGAACTGAGCAATAAAAGTGTCTGGTAAGAAAGATGACAGGGAACAACCCTCTAAGTGACCAGTGAGGGCCCAGCCTTAACAAAAAAGGAAAGCCGGCCCCCAGTGGCTTGTTACAAAAGCACTTTTGTGAACTGGTTGCTTGAAACTCACATCATTTTTTTCATTGATACAATAGTATACTTTGTCTTTTGTTCCTCAGGCCAGTGATCTCATGGGAGCCTCCTTAACCCTTAATGTCCCTGAGGCAGTTGGTATTGTACAACCATAAAACTTTGTCACCTTGCATTATCAGTTTTGTCTATGGTGAAGTTGATTCAGAAACAACTTTGCCAGGGCGCCTGGGTGGCTCAGTCAGTTAAGTTCCCAGGTAATGATCTCGCGGTTCGTGAGTTCGAGCCCCACGTCAGGCTCTGTGCTGACAGCTCAGAGCCTGGAGCCTGCTTCGGATTCTGTGTCTCCCTCTCTCTCTGCCCCTCCTCCACTCATGCTGTGTCTCTCTCTCAAAGATAAACATTAAAAATATTAAAAAAGAAGAATTTGTCAGGAAAAAAAGTCCTAATGGGAATGGGAATGGGATTTGCCTAGCTCTAAGGGCACTGCTGGACCCTCCTAGGATCTGAGCAAGGAGGAGGATGGCCTTTGTCAGTGAGAGGGAGGAGCAACCCTGTCTTCCTGCCTATGTCTTTCCTGTTTCTTACTTACTACCATGCTTCTCACCACCATGTATTAATCCTGTAATGAATTCAGACATGATAGGCCATGCCAAGACAGAAAGAGGAAGGCCATGTTCAAGTTAGATTTATGTTGCTTAATGAAAAGAGAAAAATGAAGGAACAGAAATGAAAGGAATAGAAGGCACTTAACAGTGACTGCGGCAGAGGAAAACGTTAAGCAGTTCCATTTGAATCCCAGAGGGGGAGCCATAAATATAAAGCATCTATAATTTACTGTGCACTTACATGGACCATGTACTGTGCTGGCTCTTCACTTGCATTATCTCATTTAATCCTAGTAATAACAGTGTTATATAGATACCATTATCAACTTCATTTTATGGATGACTAATAGAGATTTAGAGGGATTAAGTATCTTACCCAAAGTTGCATGGCTAGGGAGTGTTGGAACTAGGATGCCACCATGCTAGTTGGATTCTGAAGCCTGTCTAATTAACCAGGATGCTGCATGCCTTCCAGCGACATTTTCAGTTGGGGAGTTCCTGCCTGCGCATACTTGCTTTTCATTGAGAGGACGGGATGTGATGCGTGAAGCATGAAGCAACGGATAGAGAAATAGCAAGCGATTTAGTCAGAAAATTATGACTTAGTCAAACCTCTTCGATTCAGGAAAAACTCCTTTGTATGCTTCTGTTGCTTTAATTTTAATAGCAAATTAATTTTATCCTGAGCTACTCCATGCTGCCTTTAACATTCTTTGCTAAGCAGGTATTTATTTTTCAAGAAAAGAGCATTTTTTCAGTTTTGTAACTGTAATCATAGTATTACAAATATATATTCATAATCTAAAGCTCAGAGCAAGACAATTAATTAAAAAGGTAACATCTCTTGGAATTTGCTTTAAGAAAGTCAGTTAGCTAGTTTGGACCTTAATTTACTCACCTATAAAATGGGGAAAACAGGTTTTACAAAGGTTAATAGAAATGTATGGAAAGTGCTAAGCATAATGCTTCAGATTTAATAGCATCTTAAGAAAAATAGCTGTGATTATTAATGATGTTGTCTTCTAGTAGTATTATTACTATTAGAAATAAAATATTTCCTAATGTAACTTGGTTATTCCTATTTGGAGATATGAACACCTGTGAGAAAGGTCTCCATGCTTACCTGTGCTTTTAAATTGCGTTTATATATTTTTTCTTTTCAGATTGGAGATTTCTTGTTTTTACAGATATTATCTTCCTAGATTCACTACGAAATGTTATTCTGTTTTACTCAAAGTTCTATAAACTAAATATAACAGAATCTCTATTATTATTGCTTTTTACAGTACAAAGATATGATATTATTCTTCTGACTAGAACAACATAGCTTACATTTTATAAATAATACCTTCCAAATTGTATAGTTCAGGTTTTGAATGCTACATAAGTGTTCTCCAAAGATGTGAAAACAGAAATCTCATGTTCTGTGTGCATGACATTACCAACCCCTCACAGTTATAGTGTAGTGTTGGCTCTGGTTAAGGGCAATCATGAGTTAAAATTAGGCCCAAGACTAGTGAGTATATGACATTTCTGTGAGGGAAGAAATTGTTTTTGTTTCTATTAATCTGTATTTTCTCACAAAATTGTTAATCCCTGGATATTTGCTATTCAACTTTTCTGTTGAATAAAATTCAGTATAAAGTATTTATTTCTCACTCTTGTTCAAGATAGGTTAGCATTTAACACCAAAAAGAATTTTAGTGTTATCAATGAGGAAGCAAGGCAAAAGATGGGTCTGTAGTACACTTTTTAAAGATGATGTGACAGTTGAATCAATTAGACAGGAGTCAGATTTTTTAAAATGTTGTTTTTCATTTGTCACATGAACTCATATCCAGTTGTTTGTATTGTTGTTGGTGGTGTTGTTGTTTTTATCCACCTGCAAGTTGCTTTTCTCATTGTGTTTTTGGAAAAAGGAATTGATATGGAAAGGGCTTGGCATTAAATATGGTATACATTTAATGCTATGAAATGTTCCCTCCTCGTTCAGAAATTCCCTGAACTTCATGTCTCCATTGCTCAGCTAACATATACTACTGAACCAAGAAATGGTCTCATTTGAAATATTTTCTGACAAAAAAATGCTGACCAGTCCCCTAGATTTAGTTTGCCTCCCTCTATTAGCAACTGCTTCTTAATTTTGTTAACAGAGTATGTGATTTTTAAATTTCAGTGACTTCAAGTATATAGCTCACTAATTTCTAGAAGGAAGCCAGGACATTCATATTTAAATTGTA
This sequence comes from Neofelis nebulosa, assembly GCF_028018385.1. Lineage (NCBI taxonomy): Eukaryota > Metazoa > Chordata > Mammalia > Carnivora > Felidae > Neofelis > Neofelis nebulosa. The sequence continues at coordinate 70,959,238 of NC_080790.1, forward strand.
CAAAGTGATAGCAGCAAAAACAGGAGGTAGAGACCACTTAAACTCAAGTTCAAATACCAGATTACCTCACTAATACAAAAGTAAAGCGAACTCTATCATAGATGAGGCAACACACCCTTTTCAAGGATATTTAAATGTTCTAATTGTGTTTGCCATGTCTTTTCATAATGAAAATACTGGTATTACTTTGGAAACCACCATCTTGCCTTATGGTTTTTTTTTTTTTTTTTTTTTCCTGCTACACTTTTGAAATGTGCTACAGCAAATCTACTGACCTTGAACAGAGCTCTTCTCTTGTCTAGTCTTTGCCACTAGCTAATTAGGGGATCTTGTGCCTGTCTACAGAGCTCAGAAAATAAAATTTTTCACCTGAGTAAAGACGTAGAAATAAGTTATCTTTTGGATAATATTTGCTGAAATCATTGTCTGTATGACTGTCAGTGCAAGACTCTACCAACAGTATTATTTACACATAGTAGCAGTTACCATTTATTATGTACTCATGTAATCTTCTCCAGGGACTTATTAGATAGTAGTATTATTATGCCAACCTATAGATTAGAACACTGAGATTCTGAGAGTAAGTAATTTGGCTATGGTTACTAGGATTGGGTTTCTAACCCAAAACAAACCATTCTGACTACAGAGCCCATGTGCTCCATGTAACAACTTTAGTATAGAAATTAAGATGTATATATTATGATGCTTATAATATCTAATATAATATATCAGACATATACAATAATATACAATATAAGTATATATATTAAAGTAATTATAATCAATTATAATTAAAGTAATTATAATATGTATATTATAGAATATACATATATAATATATATGATATATAATATACTGCCATATTAATATAATATGTATATATTACTTTAATATACACATATATTTATACATATATACTTTAATATACTATATATATATATATATATATATATATATATATATATATATATACACACACACACATATGCATCCCAAGGTAAATTTCTTTCCTTCTGGAACATTTAGCAAAAGGTTTAAAGTATACTTCCATCTTCCTATATGTTGAGCAAAAATTGTTAAAATGGATCAGGTAAGTGACAAAACTACCTAAACCAGATGAATAATCAATATTTATTTATCTCCTCTATATCTTTCTTTGCTTTACTTTTTTTTTCCTTTTTTCTTTTTTTTTTTTTTTCCTTTTATATATTTTTGGCTTTTTGTTTGTGGGTGGAATACAGCCAGGTCATGATATTTATTTTCACAGAAACACCAAGTTGTTAAATCTAGAATCATTTGGGGGCGCCTGGGTGGCTCAGTCGATTGAAGGAGTGACTCTTGATTTCAGCTTAGGTCATGATCTCATGGTTCGTGAGTATGAGCCCCATGTAGGACTCTCCACTGACAGTGTGGACCCTGCTTAGGATTCTCTCTCTCTCCCTCTCTCTCTGCCCCTCGCTGACACACTCTCTGTTTCTCTCTCTCAGAATAAATAAATAAGTTTTTTTTTTTTTAATTTTTTTTCAACGTTTTTTATTTATTTTTGGGACAGAGAGAGACAGAGCATGAACCGGGGAGGGTCAGAGAGAGGGAGACACAGAATCGGAAACAGGCTCCAGGCTCCGAACCATCAGCCCAGAGCCTGACGCGGGGCTCGAACTCACGGACCGCGAGATCGTGACCTGGCTGAAGTCGGACGCGTAACTGACTGCGCCACCCAGGCGCCCCAAGTTTTTTTTTAAAGCATAAAAAAACTATAATCATTTGAATGAGTTTTTATGTCGATAAAATATTTCACACCACTTAGGGCCCCAGGGGTCAGAGGTAGCCTCAAGTCATAACTGGAACCCAGACCAGCAAAGGACAGAAGAGACTCCAACCCTGTATTTCCTGTTCTTGGTGATCAATGTGTTTGAAATGATTAGTGTTAGGGTTCCAGGATAAATAGTCTCAGTGATGCTAACATTTTCTGGGGATGGTTAACATTTTCTTTATTGACAGTGCCCTGTGGAAAGACAGATAACGGGAAGAAAATGGAGAAAGAAAAAGAGGTATCATGAGACTTCACAGACTGAGGCACATATTTGCAAAGCTACCAAATGAACATGGTGCACCATTACTTTTCCATTAAAATAAATGTGTAATAACAACGACATTTTTTAAATACATGAAATTTTAGGATAAAGTACATTTTGTACTTTCTGTAGGGCACAGTGATTCCAGACTTCTGAGATACATTTTTAATTTCTTCTCTTATTAGAAATATTGTTTGGGGTGGGACGAAGAATAGAAAATACAGATTGAGCAGAATCTCAATACAACAATACAATTGTTGAGCAGAAAAATTTTAGATATGGCAGTGTCTTATTTTGATCCTTTTTTAATTAATATTGATTTTTATGTGTCAGTTTTCTGCAGGCAGGGAGACACAATTATACTCTAAGTGCAGTAAGTCATATCCTTCACAGATTTTGACAGAGAGAAGGAGTATTTTTAGCGGTAGGAGTTAATTTGCACTGGCGTTAATGCATGATAAGGTTGGCGATGCTGTCTAATTGTTTCTTATGTTATGGGTTCAACTAAAAATAAGGTTGATGAAGGAAGCTGTGAGAAATTATCAAGTATGACAGTTTCTCCAAAAGTGAATTGCTTAAAATCATTCTTCTTACTAATCAGTTTCGGATTCCAAAATGAACTTTTATTCCATCATTTCTCCTTCCCCTTCCCCCTTACTTTTCTAAGACTTCTACACTAAACATTGGGATGTATATGAAAAGTGGGGAAATTTATAACCTACTTTAATTTTTCCAGGAAAGTAATTCCTGGGAAAAACTCATTTTTTTCATTATTAATCATCATTTGGACTGCTTTGTATAAACATAAACATACACATACACATTAACACAAACACAAAAAGTAACTTTTCATTAAGTTAATACATTTCATTAAGTTGCTACTCTGCATTTGTACAATTTTTTTGGAAGTTGGTGAATCAGTTGCTCTAAAGGTTTAGCTTCATCATATTGAGATGGTCTTAAAAAGCGTCTCTTCTCTTCTCATTCATATACTCAGTGATAATTTCCTGAATGCTTATCATACACACTGCTATATACTATACTGCACTAGAGTCTTGAAAAGTAAGATAAACAAGATGATGTGAATACTTGGTTTTTATTTGTGTCAGAATATGTCTTCTTTAAGGAAAATAACACACAAGACTATTATGTCACATAACCAAAACTCCAGACGTCAGGTGGTTTGACAGTTCCAGATTCCTTTGAATCTGGCCGTCTTTGCTCTGGCATCTTTAGCATATTTTTTGTTCTTAAGCTTGTGCAGTTGTGGTCACAAGATGGGTGCAGTAGCTTCAGCTAATCACAGCCTCATATTGCCATCTCCTAAAATAGAATATTACCATAGTCCTGAAAGGACTGTGTGCATGTGAGTGTGAGCCTCTGCCACAAGCTCCACTTGGTTTCCCTCCAGTCTCCGTGACCCTTTCTTAAACAAATCACAGGCACCAGAACGGACTTACCAAGAATGCCTTTGCTAAGTGGGACTCATGTCCCTGGGGCTGGCCAAGGGTGAAGTTTCCATAGAAGCACAAGATCCCTTGAATGCCTTACAAAAGTAGAGTAGGGAGAATGGATGAAAAACCAGCACAGTTTTATAAGGTGCTTAGAACGAAATACTAACAAACCAACAAAACCCTAAAACCTTGCCTGAGAAATATATGAAGCATCATGAATCATGTACAGGTAAAAAGTGATGTGATAAAGGCTGAGCGGCTTAGAGAAATCAGCACGGACTGACAACTATGTTTGCATGCCAACTGACTTTTAAAAGCATGGATAATTTTTTAGTATTTGAAGTGACGATGAATATAGCCAACTTCTATGTCTCAATGACAATAACAGACATATGCCTGAAACACTCCACATACTTCCTTGTGAACAAATTTTTAAAAATTTAATGTTTATTTTTGAAAGTGAGAGATGGGGAGAGAGCTGTCAGCACAGAGCCTGACTCAGGGCTTGAGCCCATGAACCATGAGATCACGACCTGAGCAGAAGTTGGAAGTTTGACCAACTGAGCCACACAGGTGCCTCTGAACATACCAACAAGTTTTTAAGCCAGAGAAGACTTCAGCTCCTCTTCAAGTCATGCCCCATTGGACAGGAAGCTTACTTAACTTTTGATGTTTCACTGTTAAATAATGAAGGCAATGTTAAAATCCCTTCCTGCTGTGTGCATTTATAAAAATGATAGTATGAATAAACATTAATGAAATGTGTTGTTATGGAATAGGGAAGACCAATAAAATAGAGTGAATAGTCCGTGAAAGCTTATTCCATTTAGTAAGTTTCCTGATAATGCAGGTAGCCGTATTACTGGATTCATCTAACATTTTAATTAGTGTTATACACAGACATAGAAAGACAGACATAAACAAATTAGTACAGGTTACACCATATAAAATGACTGGTTTGTTTAGCTCAGAAAAGGATGAATATTATGAACTACATACTGTTCAGCTGAAGAGTTTTAAACAGGTGGGATGCAGAGGATGTATTCGATTTGTGGCTGATCCATTGTTATGAGCCCCATTGCATAATGAGGCATCTTGAAAACAATAGTAATACATACTTTTTAGTCATATAAGGAAGTCTCATTAATAAGGTTTTTTAATGTTTATTTATTTCGAGAGTGGGGAAGAGGCAGAGAGGGAGAGAATCCCAAGCAAGTTCCTCACTGCCAGCACAGAGCCCGGCACAGGGCTCTACCTCGTGACCATGAGACCACTACCTGAGCCAATATCAAGAGTCGAAAGCTCAACCTACTGAGCCACCCAGGTGCCCCAATAAGATATTTTCAATGAATATAATGCCCATGGTCCATTTTTACTGTGCTGCCAGAAACTCCAGAAATAATATGGAGGATGGGTAAAATTTTTGCCATTTACAGATCTACAACATGCAATGTTATAGGAAATATCAATGTTTATAGTGAATCGGAACTCAGAAACTTAATTAGAACCCAGGGTTAGCTCCCTTTGCAAGTAATATTCCTACAGACAATTTAAGAAACCTGGTTTTTTTTTTTTTTATTATTATTATTCTCAAGTTGGTTAACAAATAGTAGTCTTGCCTTCAGGAGTAGATTCCAGTGATTCATCACTTACATATAACACCCTGTGCTCATCCCAAGTTCCCTGCTCAATGCTTCTCACCCACTCTTCCCACCCGTCAACCCTCAGTTTTTTCTCTGTATTTAAGAGCCTCTTATGGAAGAAACCTGGTATTTTAAATCTAGACCAGGTCTTAGAGCTTGTGGATCCAAACCAAGTCTTCTAAAGGTGAAGACACAGGTTCGGAGATGTTCGGTGACTCACCCAAGACATGCTTGGTGACATTTGTAACCTTCTCACTAGTATCCAGTTGCCTGGTGATGCAGTCAGAATGCCGTCCTTTAATCTCTAGAGTCCTGCTTGCCTTTCCTGAACATCATGATCATGAGGATGTGTTTCACATTTTAATTATATATTGTCATTCTTTTCAGATATAAACTTGCTTTTCAGTACTTAATATATCTGAAATCCTTAGGGCCTTCATTTAGTGAGTTATGTTTAATACTTGATTATTGAGACATTTCCTCCTCTCCTCCCCTAATATAATGACTTTATCAGTGCCAATAATGGAAACATTGTGTGAGATTCCAGAAAATTTGCCAATATCTGCCATTTCCACAAAAAAACTTAGGCTCTCTCTGTTTACTGTAGTGGCTGAGGATATTGCAGTATTTTTCTTTATTGCTTAGAAATCTGTGGTTTCCAGGAGCACCTGGTTGGCTCAGTCTGTTAAGCATCCGACTTTTGACTTTGGCTCAGGTCATGATCTCATGATTCATAGGTTCGAGTCCCTATATTGGGCTCTTCTACTGACAGTGCGGAGCCTGCTTGGGATTCTCTCTCTCCTCTCTCTGCCTGCCTCTCCCTCTCTCTTTCTCTCTCTCTCTCTCAAAATAAATAAACTTACACACAAAAAAATCTGTAGTTTACATACCTTTACTGTACAAGGAGAGTTTTTTTGTGTGGCATTCTCTCAGTTCCGAATAAATTAGACATTACATGACTATGTATTGTTTAACGGTGGGCAGAGAGCTGGCATTTGAACTAGAAAATAATTTATTTGAAATACATGACAACTGCTGCTTCCATCATCCTCTGGAGGTCAGTGACAAATAGGCATGGCAGTGGTGGGATGCCATTAATGTGAAAATTTGCCCAGTGCATAACCAATATTGGATTTTTAAACAATTGGTCCCCAATAGGTTCTTCTCAAAACCAGCAATTCCACTGAATTAAGCACGATTTACTCATTTATTTTTTTAAGTGAACACCGTTGTTGGATAGGTCACACTTGCTTTGTGGTAGATACCCTGTAAGCCAATTGCAGCTTTCTGTTTTCTTTTTTTTTTTTTAATATATGCCATTTTAAGCCAGAAATTGTTCTCAAAAATAGTATTTAATCTAAACTTCTGTAATGAGATGTTTTCTAGCACCCATGCTTTCCAAGCTATTTATAATGCCTGTTTTCAGGTTGGGCTCACCACACCTTGTCCTTCTATTTAGACTTTGCATGTTTGGAGAAAATTTGCCTCCCACAAACCTCACTTGTGATTCCCATGTGTTGATATTCCTCAGTGTTTTTTTTTTCTTTTTAAGTCTTGTACTCTTGATTTTTTTAAAAAAAAGATCTTTAAAAGAAATACAATTTTCTAGATGGGATCCTTGTTATAATAAATTGGGACTAGTGTCAGTAAGCTTTTTTTTTTATTTTTTTATTTTTTTATTTTTTAATATAAGAAATTTACTGTCAAATTGGTTTCCATACAACACCCAGTGCTCATCCCAAAAGGTGCCCTCCTCAATACCCATCACCCACCCTCCCCTCCCTCCCACCCCCCATCAACCCTCAGTTTGTTCTCAGTTTTTAACAGTCTCTTATGCTTTGGCTCTCTCCCACTCTAACCTCTTTTTTTTTTTTTTTTTTCCCTTCCCCTCCCCCATGGGTTTCTGTTACGTTTCTCAGGATCCACATAAGAGTGAAACCATATGGTATCTGTCTTTCTCTGTATGGCTTATTTCACTTAGCATCACACTCTCCAGTTCCACCCACGCTGAGTAAGCTTTTTTATAACAAAATCTTTAGCCATTTTAGGAGCCGACTTTCATTGAATAATCACATCTTACAGTTAATTGTGTGACCAAAAAGTCTCAAGTATCGCCCTTGTATACTTACATGGAAGACAGAAAAAGGCGTTTCATAAAGGGTGATCCTCCAAAATTATTAAATGGCTAAGAATGTTTAAATTTTTATTTCTTTTAGAGACAGAGACAGAGAGGGAGCACAGGAAAGGGGCAGAAGTAGAGCGAGAGAGAGAATACTACGCAGGCTTCATGACCAGTGTGGAGCCTGATGCGGGGCTCAATCTCACGAACAATGCATGAGACCATGACCTGAGCCAAAATCAAGAGTCAGACGCTTAACCTACTGAGCCACGCAAGTGCCCCAGTTACTTAACTTCTTAAGCCTAGTTTTCTCCTATTTTAAATGGAAATAATCACATTTGGCGTATAGAAGAGTTGGGAAAATTAAATAAAATAATCTCAGTGATATAGTGGGAGTTTCATAAGTGAGAGTTTGTTATTGGTCTCAAGCCATTGTAGTTTTCTTTTAATAATTTTTTCAAGCACTGGCCTTTCATACCACTGTGGAATAATGCACCTTTCCCTGCAATGTATCACTGCTTCAGAAATGAGGACCAAAATCTCAAATAGCTCTTTTTTATTACTCTTAAAGTATCACTAGAGTGTCCATTTACTTATTTGATACGTATTTGTTGACCATGCTCTAGGTACCAAGCACTGCTGTAAGATCTACATGTCTAATAATGAGGAAAAGTAGGTACAGTCCCTGCCATTTATGACATTCTTATAAGGAATAAAGACACTCACTAGGTAATTCCACAAACAAACCTAAAATTGCAATCATATCTGACAGCCAGGAAAGAGAGAAACACGGAGCTCTAGGAGTCTCTTAGAGATTTGGCCTAGTCAAGGGCTGTGAAAAAATTTTTCTAAACAAGTGACATTTGTGATGAAATTGAAAGGATGAATAGGGGTGAACCAGGTGAAGAGAGAAAAGACATTCCTGGTAGAGAAAACCAGCATGTTCAAAGGTCCTGGGGTAGGACAGAGGAGGGGAAATGCAGGTTCAAGGCCATTGTAGCTGGAATTCAGGAAGCAGGGAGAGAGTGGTTTGAAATGAGACTGAATTTTGTTTCCAGAACAAGGGAAGGCTTTCAGGCCATATTAAAGAGTTTTGCTTCTATTCTAAAATAGCAAAGAGACTATTTTCAGTTTTATGAAAAGCTGCTATGATCAGATATTTTTTCACAGATGACAGGGGTTTGTAGTAAATGTGTGACAGCCTGTTATGAAGGTATTGCAGGAATTCCTATTATAATGTCTTGGACCTGAATGGAGGAAGTGAAGATGGAAAGCTGGTAGTACATCAAATGTATAGATTCAAGTAGAAGGAGATATCAAGAATAAGAGGTGAGGTGCTTCGTGGTAAGAGAAGATGCCAAGTAGGCAGTTGAGTATTTGAATCTGAATCTCAGAATCTAGGCTGAATCTAGGCTGGGATAATGTATGTTTAAGTCATCTGGGTGTGGTTACTAACTGAAGGACATGGTACAGAAGAGACAAAGGGAGTTACTAGGTTCTAACAGGATTGTTGTTTTTGTTTTTGTTTTTTAGATAGGCCAAGACAAAGACTAGAGTGTTACTAACACAAGACTCTGTGATATCTTAGCAGGAGACGAGATATACTGAGCTCATATTTTTTAGTCATTTATTGAGATTTGTTGACATTTGGACATGTTGAAGTACTGAATATTTCATTTTCTGTTCTGTGGATTTATTTGCCTGAAATAATTTAGTGGTAAAATGTATTACCTGTATACTTTGAAATGTGTCTGCCCTGCCTCTTTAGCCAACAGAATAGAGGAGGGTTTGTGTGTGTGTGTGTGTGTGTGTGTGTGTGTGTGTGTGTGGTGGGGGGATTCATTTTTTTTCCTGGTGAGAAATATTTTAAGTTATAGGTACACTGCCAGAAAAAGCATTTCTCTACAGCTCATTCGTTTTATAGGGACTGCCAGAGCGAATTGAGGACCTTATATGAGCAGGCAGTGGACCTTTGAGCCAGGTGCTTGTTTTCACTCCTCTTTTATGATATTCAATGGCTCATTAGAATTCTATCTTCACACCTGGCAAAGAGAAAGTAAGTATAAATATGATGTTTATTGTCACAGAAAGGGAAAAAAAGGCAATAACACATTTAGGGCTACTGAAGTTTCTTCTTAGTCTGGATTCACATCAACCAGTGTAAATGCATTACTCATCCAGCCGTGCTGAGGAAAAGAGGCTCTACTGGAATGCAACATTCTGTGTTCCACTGAAAAGTGCTTTTGTCTGAACTAAACATTTGCAGAAGATTGCGTAAAAGTTCAAGGTTTAGGGCAGAGTTTCTGGAGCTTGGCATGGTTGACACTATGGGTCAGATGACGCTTTGCTGTCGGCCCTGCCCTTGTACTGCAGGATGTTTAGTGGAATCCGCTTTTCACTCTATGTCAGTAGCCCACGGTCCCGCCTCAGTTGTGACAAGCAAAAATGTCTCTAGACATTGCCAAATGTCCTCTGGGGAGCAAAATCACTAATGATTTATAACTACTTCAGGTATTTTAAGAACAATTTTTAAGAGATAGGTCAAATGAAAAACTATGATACATAACATCTCAGAACTGCAGTCCCCACACATGTACATGCACACATGAATAAAAAAAAAAATCTGAGGTAGTTTAAGCACTTTTAAAACACATTGTGCCATTAGCTTAAAATAAGAATGAAAACAGCACGTTTGTTAATCCAGTCTGATTTCCATTCTTGCAAATATCTCTATAAACCATTGGTTAAACCCGTGGAAAATTAATTTCCTTTAATCTAACCTAATTTTCAGTGGTTAATCGTTTATCAAGACTATATTATCAAGTACTAGTCTTCTCCAAAGATTAGCAGACTTGAAATACAATGTCAATTCTCAAGCCACATTATTGCGGTCTTCATCTAACTGTCGATTCCGGTAGTCCGACAAAAATAATAAATCATAACTGTATTTACTTTTTCATTATTAAATGCAATTGTATTATCTATTTAAAGAAATAAAACATGACAGGGAAAAGAGTAGTCTGCAGAGATAACAAAGTTTGTCATTCTTCACTGTTGCCCATTCTATTGATCACTTAATGCTCGTTTTCCCACCTCAAACGAAACAATCATTGGGAAGGTGGTGGTTGTTGTTTTTCATATGTCATAATAGAAAAGAAACCTAAATAATTTAAACAAAATTTTGGCTCAGTCTATGATGTAGGCAACAAAAATAAATCATTTTCCAGTTTTTACTTGTCTTAGTTTGGTTTGTTTTTCATCAATTTACTTGTCCAATTAAATTTGATTTTTCTGAAAGTGTACTGGTCCCCTGCCTGGCAACATTACAAAGGGCCAATCCAATCAACAGCAAAAACGAGTTTCAGTCTATGCAAATGTTTCCCTGTTGCATCATTTAAAGTTCTGAAATAGTAAATGTTTATTTGTAGTATAATTAACAAAGGCTTTTCCCTTACTCAGTATTTCACTCAGCGAATGACAGGACAGTTATATTAATAATTCTTTTCGCGGAGTAGCTCCCTGTACTTTTTGTTAAGAATGACAAACTAGTGTCTAGTTTTGAGGGTAGTAGCCGCACTGGAATCTGAGCGATTTGATGTAATAGTACCTAAATCTTTATGAATCAGAAAACAGAACCTCACGTGCCAGAAGAAAATCAACTGAGATCATACTTTCTGGTTTTATGCTCAGCTCAGTGCTTCGCTTCTATTTTTTGGTTTGGAAATATCCTGGTTCATAAGAGAGATGGATATGCTGCAGGTATAAAATATGGACGCACAAGGCGTATACTGCAGAGAAATGGTGCATAGTAACAGGCAACAATATGTGTTGCACCATCATAATCTTTACTTCACTCTCTTTTCCATACTTTCTTGAGAGGCAAGTTTAAAAGAAAATCAGAGTCAAACTAATTTTATTCTATTTTGCATTAAATCTAGGAGTTCTGACTAACCAGCTCTCCCTCCCTAAAATGTATACGATAACCTTGTAAATACATATTTATCTGTAATTTTAAACATCCGTACAATTTTAAAAGGGGGATGTGATCTAAATATTCTAGGCTTCACTCAGTGAGAGGTACAGAGAGTGTTGCTTTGCTCCATGGTTACTGTTCCTCCAGCGATGAGGACCACTCATTGCACTCCTCTTAGCTGATCACTGACTTCAGGCCTTGGCTGAAGTGTTGCTGTTCTAATAATAATTATGATGCTCAATTACTGGCTGAGAACATTGAGCTGGGAACAGTACATTCCCAGAAATTTATTTTCTCTCCTTTTATTCAATTGATTCTTTTCTTTTCACTTTCCTTATTTTTTCTCTACTATGAAAAGAAAAGCACACCGATTTTTTTCACATCCATATGTTCCTACACGTCTAATGTGAGAAATGAATTATAGTTTTAAATATTTATTTTCCTACTTCATTATAGGTGGAGAAAGTACATGTGGTTTTATATCCAGCCTGAAAGATGATATATAAATCCATTGGTGACATGCATATATGCATAACACTGACATATTTTTAAGGAATTATGAAGTACTTAAAGGTCATGCCTAACTTTTATGACCTAGATAGAGGCAGACATTTCAAAGGAGACTCAAATTAGCCTGTTCTCTGACATAACAGCACACAGATCAGATCCAGAATAAAGAACTGGGCTCATCAGGCTAGCAGCCAAAAGAAAACACGGCACACTGAGTCAAATTGAGCAACTGGACAGTAGAATTTTAATGGACAGAACTTGGTGTGCATCTTTTGCTTTAGTTTGCAGAAGGCCTGTATTGATTATCGATGCATTGATAGCTGTGAGAAGGTTTTCTAATTTGGTGACACAGTTACCTTGTGTGTGTGTGTGTGTGTGTGTGTGTGTGTGTGAGTGTGTGTGGTGGGGGCCGGGGGGGTTCTCTGTAAGGCAGATTCCTGGATTCCACTCCAAGAGATTCTGACAGAATAGATCAGAGGTGGGTTCAGGGGATGTGCCCTTTTCACACACACTAACAGGGAATGCACTGTTATCCTGTTATCCCTTAACTGTACCCTCTGAACCACCGCCTGCAGATCAAGGTGTTCACACTTTTAGTCTTGCCAAGCTCTCAGTCACCTCACTCATCCTCTTTCCTCCTCTTTCTGTTCCTTCTTCTCCTTGACAACATCTGCTCTGTGATTTTAAAATCTCCATCCAGCAAGACTGTTCCCCTGAATTTACTAGTTTATGTAAGTGCTTTTAAAATTCCAGGCAACTGGGGCACCTGGGTGGCTCAGTTGGTTATTAAAAATTAAAATAAATAAATAAAATTCCAGGCAACTAACATATGAAGGACTAGTCTGATTACAAGTTGTCTTTAACTTGGAAATGTTCTGTTCAGTTATTGTAGCAAATTCAATAGTTTTGACAATTTTTAAAAAGTCACTCCAGTTCTCAATTCATCCCAGTTTCATTTCAGTTTCTTGTCAAGTTTGCTTGGAGTTGGTATATGTTTGTTTTTAATTTTTTTTAACATTTGATTTATTATTGAGAGAGAGAGACAGAGCATGAGCGGGGAGGGGCAGAGAGAGGGGGAGACACAGAATCCAAAGCAGCCTCCAGGCTCTGAACTGTCAGCACAGAGCCCGACGCGGGGCTCGAACTCACAAACCAAGTGAGATCATGACCTGAGCTGAAATTGGACGCTTAACCAACTGAGCCACCCAGGCATCTCTGGTGTATGTTTGTTTTTATATGGGAGGAAAAATATGTATTACATGAAAGTGATAGCCAAAGTTTAATTTCATTGTTGTTTCTTAAAAATCTAATGTATTATTGGGGCTATAGCAAAGATTGAGGAACAAGGCCAGATATAAGGATCAGAGGACTAAAACAGGTTGTAATGAGTAATTTGTCTGAGTTACAGTCAAGGAGGAATCTGTAAGTCTCAGAGCAAATGCAGTCACAGTAAGAGAGGTAATGGAAAAATTTGAAGTCAGAGTAGAAGAAAAGCAAAGAAATAATCATAGACTGACACAATACATTACAATAAATTATATACCATCTAAGAGATGCAGGGAGACTCCTATGGTTCTTTTCCTGTGGGCTACACTGCTCAACACTCAGATAATGAGAGAAGGTGGGAAGGCGCTCTGATCTTCTGGTCGACTACACACGGAAAACAAGCTTCTTTCAAAGACACACAGTCTGAGAAATCTCATTAAAGTTATGCTTGAATCTATTTTATACTATAATAAATAGTCTTTAGAGACATGATATTTTATTGTGGTTCTAATGACTCTTGGTTGAATCTGACAATACTGATGTCACTACACAGTTCCAGTCAGACTGGCAATAGGGAATTAAAAAAAAATTAGTAGAACATAAGAATCTTCCAAAAAATGATACATAAAACCCACTTCTCCGTGAAAAATGAACTTGCTTCAAAAGACCACTGGCAAGATAATCTTGGAGAGTTATGTTATAAAATGTGAACAAACTTTTCTTCAATGTCATCCTTGTGATACTGGCCTGTTTCTATTAATATCATGTAAATGTTACGGAAATCGAGCATGCTGGGTGCCTCATCTGTCTCAGAGAGTGGTTGCAAGATGACAAAGGTAAAGAGAACTGCTTTAGTTGAGAAGGTAAAGAAAGGATGAAATTTTACTCAGCAGTAGCCTGTTGATAATGAACTTGGGCATCTCTGTCATGCAAAAAGGAGGCTCTATGTGAATATAAGGAATCCACAGGCTCAGAGAAGAACAGAAATTTTGAGCCTTGCTTTCAAAACTGAGTCTGAAGAGAATTGTGAGTCTGAAACAGAAGGACAGGCTGATGAATAAGCTTGTCAGGGAGAATGCAAAGCAAGGTGTGAATTATGGTGGTATCAGATGGCAACTCTCCGTATTCCCTGAGGGACACTGCTCTTTATGCCGACTAGAAGGTGAGGAGTGCTGATAGATACCTCAGCAAGCCTCTATTTACTATTTTCCATCTCATCTGGAATTGTCTTGTCACTTCCCCACCGAAGACCATGCACAAAAGTTTCCCTGCAGAGGTAGTGTAGCATAAGCTAGTGTTGTAGTTAAGACTGCAGGCCTGGAGTTAGGGTTCTTGGGTTCAAATCCTGACTCTATAGATTCTGATACTTTTTACATCTCTCCCTCTCAGGTTTTAACTGTACAACTTAAATTCTTTATGTTCTTCTCTGTGAAGTGGGGATAATTATGGTAACCAAATTACAATGTTGTGTGGATCAAATCAGCCAAACTTTGTAAAATGCCCAGCATATGGAGTGGTGCCGTGAAACCCCTCAAATACATCTTAACTGGATCGCTTAAGTTCTGGGATAAGATTTTAGTTACAGAGATCTTCCAGTTCTCAGGGAATTTATAATGAAAGAAGAGGAACCACACCAATAAACGCATAATTTTTGACAATAGGAAATTTAAAAAGTTGTGGAACATGAGATTGTAATTAGAAAAAATTACTCAGGGGGAAAGCAAGACAGAAGTTGTAGGTGAGAGTGAGCATGTATGTGCTCTGTGTGGTTTGGAAATGTATTATATGATTGGATGTAAAGATGTTTTTAAAAAATAGGTTTCACAGTAGTATATAAGACCTTTCTAAAAATGACAGATAATAATCATGTCTGGAACAAACTCTCCCCAGTGTCTTCAATAAACTGTTATAAACCATGCACTCAATCCTCTTTGGGCAGAGCAAAGGAGAATTTAGTAAATATACTAGCTCTATAGTTTTTAGGATAGTTTTCTTAAATATATTAGCCCACATTTTAGTAAAATCCCATTCCTTTATTTGGTAGGCGGGAGTTGTATTAGTAGACCCAGAAATGCCATAGATAATCAGTGCTGCAGGTGTCCAGCTGATGTTTTGGTTTATGGAATCTATACTGAGCAGGCAGCCATTGTCTTCACCTTTTAGACCCTAGATGGCAGCCACTGTTTCCAAGAACTGATATGCCTAACAAAGACATTCAAAAACAGAAAAAAATACTCAACCAAAAAGGTACTGATATATTAAAATATGTTGATGCCAAAACACTATTTCAATGAAATATGGAAGGAAAAAAACCATTTTTTGGCATTTTCAGTTTTTATTTCAGTTAGTTAACATACAGTGTAATATTTGTTGATTCAACAATTCCATACATTGCCCAGTGCTCGTTACAAGTGCACTCCTTAATTGCCATCACCTATTTGACTCATCTCCCAACTCACCTCCCCTCTGATAACCACCAGTTTGTTCTCTATAGTTAGGAGTCTGTTTTTTGGGTTGTGTCTGTTTTATCCTTTGTTCACTTGTTTTGTTTCTTTAATTCCACATGTGAGTGAAATCATACAGTATTTGTCCTTCTCTGACTAACTTATATTTAGCATTATACACTCTAGCTCCATCCATGTCTTGCAAATTGCAAAATTTTTTCTTTCTTGTGGCTGAATAATATTCCACTATGTGTGTGTGTGTGTGTGTGCACACACGCGTGCGCACGCGCACGTGGTATGTATTCACCACTTTTTCTTTATCCATTCATCTACTGATAGACACTTAGGCTGCTTCCATATCTTGGCTATTATAAAAATGCTGCTAAAAAGAGAGGTGCATGTACCCCTTTGGACTCATGTTTTTGTATTCTTTGGGTAAATACCCAGTACCGAAATTGCTATAACATAGGGTAGTTCTACTTTTAACTTTTTGAGGAACCCCCATGCTATTTTCCACAGTGGCTGCACCGGTTTGCATTTTCACCAACAGTACTCATCCTCGCCAACACCTGTTGTTTCCTGTGTTGTTGATTTTGGCAATTCTGATGGGTGTGAGGTGACATCTCATTGTAGTTTTGATTTTCATTTCCCTCATGATTAGTGATATTGAGCATCTTTTCATGTGTTTGTTGGTCATTTGTATGCCCTCTTTGGAAAAATGTCTATTTATGTCATCTGTCCATTTTTTTAATTGGATTATTCATTTTTGGGGTGTTGAGTTTTATAAGGTCTTGATATATTTTGGATACTACCCCTTTATGGGATGTCATTTGCAGATATCATTCCCATTTTATAGGTTGCCTTTTAGTTTTAATTGTTTCCTTCACTGTACAGAAGCTTTTTATTTGATACAGTCTCAATAGTATATTTTTGTTTTTATTCCCCTTGCCTCAGGAAACATATCTAGAAAAAAGTTACCATGGCTGATGGCAGAGAGAAGTTACTGCCTGTGTTCTCTTCTAGGATATTTATGGTTTCATAATCCATTTTGAATTTATTTTTTGTATGGAGTAAGAAAGTGGCTCTGTTTCATTCTTTTGCATGTAGCTGTTGAGTTTTTCCAACACCATTTGTTGAAGAGATGGTCTTTTCCCACTGCATTTTCTTTCCTGTTTTGTAGAAGATTAATTGACCATATAGTTGTGTGTTTTTTCTCTGGGTTTTGTATTCTGTTCTATTGACCTGTGTGTCTGTTTTTGTACCAGCGCAATACTGTTTTGATTACTATAGCTTTATAATATAACCTGAAGTATAGAATTGTGATTCCTCCAGCTTTACTTTCCTTTTCAAAATTCCTTTGGCTAGTTGGGGTTTTTGTGGTTCCATACAAATTTTAGAATTGTTTGCTTTAGATCTTTGAAAAATGCTGTTGGGGGGCGCCTGGGGGGCGCAGTCGGTTAAGCGTCCGACTTCAGCCAGGTCACGATCTCGCGGTCTGTGAGTTCGAGCCCCGCGTCAGGCTCTGGGCTGATGGCTCGGAACCTGGAGCCTGTTTCCGATTCTGTGTCTCCCTCTCTCTCTGCCCCTCCCCCGTTCATGCTCTGTCTCTCTCTGTCCCAAAAATAAATAAAAAACGTTGAAAAGAAAATTTAAAAAAAAAAAAAAAAGAAAGAAAAATGCTGTTGGTATATTGACAGGCATTGCATTCAATGTGTAAATAGTTTTGGGTAGCACAGACATTTTAACGATATGTGTTCTTCTAATCCATGAACATGGAATGC
This sequence comes from Neofelis nebulosa, assembly GCF_028018385.1. NCBI lineage: Eukaryota > Metazoa > Chordata > Mammalia > Carnivora > Felidae > Neofelis > Neofelis nebulosa. The sequence goes on from NC_080790.1 coordinate 70,976,503, forward strand.
CTTTCCATTTCTTTGTCTTTTCATCTATTTCTTTTGTCAGCGTTTTATAGTTTTTTAGAGTACAGGTCTTTCACCTGTTTGACTAGGTTTACTCCTAAGTATCTTATCATTTTGGGTGCAGTTATAAATGGGATTGTTTCCTTTATTTTTTTTTAAATATTTTAAAATGTTTCTTTATTTTTGAGGGTTAGAGCATAAGAGTGGAGGAGCAAAGAGAGAGAGGGAAAGAGGATCTGAAGTGGGTGCTGACAGCACTGAGCCTGATGCAGGGCTCAAACTCACAAACTGTGAGATTATGACCTGCACCAAAGTTGGACACTCAACCAGCTGAGCCACCTAGGCACCCCAGGACTGTTTTCTTAATTTCTCTTTCTGCTGCTTTATTATTGGTGTATAGAAATGCAATGGATTTCTGTACAATGATTTTGTATCCTGTAGTTTTGATGAATTCATTTATCAATTCTAGTAGTTTTTTGGTGGTGTCTTTTGTTATATATATATATATATATATATATATATATATATATATATATATATAGTATTATGTCATCTACAAACAGTGAAAGTTTTATTTCTTGCTTACCAGTTTGGATGCCTTTTATTTCTTTTTGTTGTCTGATTGCTGTGGCTAGAACTTTCAGTACTATGTTGAATAAAAGTGGTGACAGTGGACATTCTTGTCTTGTTTCTGACCTTAGGGGAAAAGCTCTCAGTTTTTCCCCATTGAGTATGGTGTTAGGTGTGGGTTTTTCATAGATGACCTTTATTATGTTGAGGTATGTTCCCCCTAAACCTATTTTGTTGAGGGTTTTTATCATGAATGGATGTTGGACATTGTCAACTGCTTTTTTGCATCAGTTGAAATGACTATATGTTTTTTTATCCTTTCTCTTATTGATGTGATATATCACATTAATTGATATGTAAATACCGAACCACTTGCCTTCCTGGAATAAATGCCACTTGGTTGTGGTGAATGATTTTTCTTAAGGTACTGTTGGATTTGGTTTGATAGTATTTTGCTGAGGATTTGTGCATCTATATTCATCAGAGATATTGATTGGCCTATAGTTCTCTTTTTTGGGAGTGTCTTTATCTGGTTTTGGTATCAGAGTAATGCTGGTTCGTGGAATGAATTTTGAAGTTTTCCTTTTCTATTTTTTGGAATAGTTTGAGAGGAATAGATATTAACTCTTTTTTAAATGTTGTTAGAATTCACCTGTGAAATCTTTCTGGTTCGGACTTTTGTCTGTTGGCAGTGTTTGATTACTGATTTAGTTTCCTTGGTAGTAATTGGCCTGTTCAAATTTTCCATTTCTTTGTGATTCAGTATTGGTAGGTTATATGTTTCTAGGCATTTATCCACTGTTGTCTAATGTTTTGACATGTAAGTTTTTACAATATTCTCTTGCAATCCTTTGTTTTTCTATGCTGTCAGTTGTTATTTCTCCTCTCTCATTTGTGTTTTTATTTATTTGAGTCCATTCCCCTTTTTCTTGGTAAGTCTGGCTAGAGGTTTATCAGTTTTATCGATTTTTTAAAAAGTTTATTTATTTTGAGAGACAGAGAGAGGGAACACGAGCAAGGGAGGGGCAGTGAGAGAATCTGAAGCAGACACCGTGCCACCAGCATGAAGCCCGAAGCAGGGCTCCGACTCACGAACTGCAAGATCATGATCTGAGCTGAACTCAAGAGGTGGACACTTAGCTGACTGAGTCACCTAGGCGCCCCAATTTGGTTGGTTTTTTTTTTCAAAGAAGTTGCTCCTGGTTTCATTGATACTGGTTTGGTTTGTTTGTTTTGTTTGCTTGCTTGTTTGTTTCTATATCATTTATTTCAGCCCTAATCTTATTATTTCTTTCCTTCTGCTGGTTTTAGGTTTTGGGTTTTGTTCTTTTTGTAGCTCCTTTAGGTGCAAGGTTAGGTTTTTTTATTTGCTATAAACTTCTCTCTTAAAACCACTTTAGCTGCATCCCAAAGTTTTTGGGCTGTTGTGTTTTCAAATTCATTTGTTTCCATGCACTTTTTAATTTCTTCTTTGATTTCCTGGTTGACCCATTCATTGTTTAGTAGCATGTTATTTAACCTCCATTAATTTAAAATAATTTTTTAATTTTTTTTTTTTTTTTTTTTGAGAAAGAGAAAGAGAGAGGGAGACAGAGAATCTGAAGCAGGCTCCAGGCTCTGAGCTGTCAGCACAGAGCCCAACGTGGGGCTCAAACTCACAAACCGTGAGATCGTGACCTGAGCTGAAGTCAGATGCTTAACCTACTGAGCCACCCAGGCGCCCCTAACCTTCATTTATTTGTGGTCTATCCAGATTTTTTTCTTGTGGTTGATTGCTTCATAGTGCTGTAGTGCTTCATAGTGCTTCATAGTGCTTAAGTCAGATACGACTGTAAACTTCTTGAATTTGTTGAGGATTGTTTTATGGGCTAATATGATCTATTCTGGAGAATATTCTGTGTGCACGTGAGAAGAATGTGTGTGCTGGTCTTTTAGGATGGAATGTTCTGAATATATTTATTCCAGTGTGTCATTCAGAAACATTGTTTCCTTACTGATGGTCTGTTTAAATGATCTGTCCTTTGATGTATGTGGAGTGTAAAGTCCCCTACTATTATTGTATTATTACCAATTAGTTCTTTTGTGCTTGTTATTACCTGGTTTATGTATTTGGGTGCTTCTATGTTGAGCGCATAAATATTTACGATTGTTACATCTTGTATTGTCCCTTTTATTATTATATAGTGTCCTTTTTGTCTTTTGTTACAGTCTTTGTTTTAAAGTCCACTTTTTCCTATATCAGTATTGGTACTCCAGCTTTCTTTTGACACCATGCACATGATAGATATTTTTCCATCCTGTCACTTTCAATCTGCAGGTGTCTTTACGTCTAAAATGAGTTTCTTGTAGACAGCATATAGGTGAGTCTTGTTTATTTGTTCATTTGGTCACCCTATGTCTTGTGATTGGAGTGTTTAGTTCATTTGCATTCAAAGTAATTATTCATAGAAAGGTTTTGCTGTCATTTTTTGTCATTATTTGTTTTGTGGTTGCTTCTGAAGATTTTCTCTTATCCTTTCATATCTTTCTCTCTTGCATGGCTTGCTGATTTTCCTTAGTGATATATTTGGATTTCTTCCTCTATATTATTTGTGCATTTATTAGTGGTTTCTGATCAATAGTTACCACTAAGTTTGTATATGACCATTTCTGCATATAACAGTCTGTATCAGGGCACCAGGTGGCTCAGTCAGTTAAGCGTCTGACTTCAGATCAGCTCATGATCTCACTGTCAGTCAGTTTGACCCCCATATCAGGTTCTGTGCTGACAGCTCAGAGCCTGGAGCCTGCTTCAGATTCTACATCTCCCTCTCTCTCTGCCCCTCCCCGACTTGTGCTCTGTCTCTCTCTGACTCTCAAAAATGGATAATTGTTAAAAAATTAAAAAAAAAAAAAAACAGCCTGTATTAAGTTCATTGTCATTTAAATCTGAACCCATTCTTTTATCCTCTCCTCCCCTCGTTTCAGGTATATTTTCTTATATTTTACATCTTTTTATTTTGTGAGTTCCTTGACTGATATTTTTCAGAAATATCCCCTTTTACTGCTTTTGCATCCTACCTTTATACTGTCATTTTTGGCGTCCTCTTTCCTCTCAAATAGTACCGTTTCATATTTCTTGCAGGGATGGTTTAGTGGTCACGAACTTTTTTTAGGTTTTGTTTGCCTGGGAAAATCTTCACATCTCCTATTCTAAATGACAGCCTTGCTGGCCAAAGCATTCTTGGCTGCAGATTTTTCCCATTCAGCACTTTGAATACATCATGCTACTTCCTTCTGGCTTAGAAAGTTTCTACTGAAAATTCCCTGCTAGCCTTATGGATTTTCCCTTGTAAGTTACTATCTACTTTTGCCTTACTTCTTTAATTTTTTTTTATCACTATATTTTGCTAATTTAATTGCAATATGTCTTGGTGTGGATCTGCTTTTGTTGGTGATGATGGAAGCTCTCTGTGCTTCCTGAATCTGGATATCTGTTTTCTTCCCCAGATTAGGGAAGTTTTTAGCTATTATTTCTTCAGATAAATTTTCTGCCCCCTTTTCTCTCTCTTCTTCTTCTGGGACTCCTGTAATACAAATGTTATTCTGTTTGACGGAGTCACTGAATTCCCTAAGTCTATTTACATAATTCTTCTTTCGTCTTTTGTTCAGCTTCATTTCTTCCCATTAATTTGTCTTCTAGGTGTTAATTCATTCCTCTGCTTCTTCCAGCCAACTGTTCATTGCACAAGTGAATATGTAATCTCATTTGTTGAGCCCTTTATCTCTGTTATGTTAGTTCTTATCTCTATGTTAAGGGTCTCACTTGTGTCTTCCACTCTTCTCAAGTCCAGTGAATATGATCATTACTTTAAATTCTCTATCAGGCATGTTACTTATATCTGTGTCACTTAGATCTCTAGCTGTGGTCATATCTTATTCTTTCATTTGGGTTAAATTTCTCTGTCCTCTCATTTTTTCTATGTCTCTGTGCCTGTTTGTCTATGTTAGGAAAATTATCTATGTCTTCTGTCCTTGAGGGTAATGGCCTTATAAAGGAGAAATCCTGTAGTGTCCTGCCTTGTAGTATCCCCTGTTCCCCAGGGCCTGGCACTTCTGGGAGTGTCTTCACTGTGTGCTGCACGTACTGTGCTATTTTGTCCTGGCCACTTTGTCCTTCAGCCTAATCTTCTGCAGAGTCTCTCTTTGCCTGTTACGGGCAGTGTTTGGTCCCTGGCCTGAATGTAGTGTGTTTTACCTAGGTGTGCTCTGGTCCATTTGTGAAATGAGAGCTGTGGTTACCACTTGGGGCACCAAGGCGCTGCAAAACTCCCGTGTGGGAAGACAGTGCGACCAGGGTTTGGGTTGATCTTCTGGGAGAGGGGGCCATGCTAAGACTGAGGCAAGTGTGATTGGGAAGGGTGGATCCCCAGGGTGGGGAGGAACTTGGTGCAAGCAAGTTAGGTAGCAAGTGTCAGTGCTGTGCTGGTTCCCAAAGATGGCCCTGTGCTTGTTCTGAGGGGATGGGGGGTGGGGGGAAATGGCACCAACCAGTTCCTTTGTGCCTGGAGTGGTGTCTCCATGAACACTGTGCCCTCTGGGATGCACTCCAAGATGAGCGAATAACTTTTCCGCTGTGTGCCCCAAGTGCTCTTCTAATTGCTGTTTGTCTGTGGGTTGTTCTGCTGCCTTCTTTCCAAGAGCACCCAAGTCCCTCTTGGCTCTATCTCAGCCAAGCCCACTAATCTTTAAAACTCTAGACTTTAAGTCCCACTGGTTGTAAGAACTCACGAAATTTCAACCCCTCTCACCTTCCAAGCCCAATTGCTATGGGGATCCATTTTCCCTGTGTACTCCCTGTGTGCCAGTCTGTCTCTCACCCTTCTCTGTAACTGCAGCTCCCTCCCCACTGCAGCAGCTGTGATCCATTTATGTTCCAAACTGTGCCTCCCTACTTCCTACCTTTTTCAATATGGCCTTTTCTCTGCCTTTAGCCATGGAGTTTATTCTTCCACTCTTCAGGTTGATTTCTGGCATATTTAGGATGGTGTTATAGTTATCTAGTTGTCTTTGTGGGCTGAGGCAAGCCTAGGTCTTTCTAGTCTGCCACCATCTTCCCTCTTTTTCCAGAAACATTGACAAAAGCCATTATTTTATTTACACACACATGTGCATACATTGCTGATTTTTTTTAACCTTTAGGGAAGAGAAATTTAATATTTTCAGTGTGTAATTCAAATTTACAGAGCAAAAAATTTTGTGATCTGCAGAAATGGAGTATCATATAAATAGTAAGAAAAATTGTTACCTTATTTTTACTAGACTTACTGAGATAAATGGAAATGCTGACAAGACCAAGTCTTGGTTTTCTGAAGTCATTTGTAGGCAAAATATTCAGGTTTTTTCTTAGTAGTAAAAGGTCACTATGGGACATGAAGAAATCTCTGTTCTAAACTTGAGAATCAGACCTGCTATATATGGTTGTATAGTGGAATATCATTTGCAGCATGGATATGGTTGATTTGTATGCTTATTACAAAGATTTTAAGGAAGATGACGGTACAAAATCTGGTTCCAACACATGAACAATTTTCCAACAGATGGAAATGAGTTTTAATAAGGAGCCACTTTTTCCTAATTTATATTTTAAAAAAGATATCCTATGGATAAGCAATAATCCTAACAATCCTGACATAGATTTGTCAATGGGATGGAGATTTCAGCTCAACTCAATATTTATCTGCCATTACCCCCACCCACCTTCTTCTTTTCAAAGCCTGTCTCTCCTCTCTTGATTCATGGACTACTAACTTTATTAACCCTGACATTGGAGCCAACATCTTCTTCTTCTGTATTGCCTTGGCAATAGATTTAATTAAAAACATAAATCTTCCGAGTAGATTGAAATCATTAGAACACTTTATAAATGCTTTCATTTTCTCATTATGGTAATCGATATTTTTAGTCTTGTATTTGAAAATTACTGTCTAGGTGTTAGTTTTTTAAGATTTATTTTCTGTAAATACTGATTGATCTTTTGGAGATCATCATGGTTAGCTATTGTTTGGGGACGCTTTTTGGAAGAATAAAAAGAATTTTTTTTTTTTTTTTTTTTGCTATAGGAAAGGATGTGTGTGTGTTTGTATGTATGGTGTGTGTGTGTGTGATGATACATGTTATTACTGTTGCTAGAATAGCAAGAGGTGAGCTCCAAATTTCCTAAATGAAGCATTTATTGAATACCATTATGGCTCCATCATTAGTTAATACAATAACTCTTGTCTTCAAAGAGCAGAAATTTGTGAACAGAACCTTTCTTACAATAATATATGAATTCCAAAAAAAATATATATGAATTATTTAACATGTGACCTCAGAAGTGACAATTTTGTTTTGAAAGAAATATTTTTAACATAATTCAATAAGGTATTGTTTCTCTTTAAGTGTCAGAGTCATTTGATTAAAGATATCTTTTAAAAGGTATTATGAGAATTCTTTAAAAGATTATATGAGAAACATATAATGCTTTATATGTTTTAAAAACTATGGATTTTTATGTGTATATGAAATACACTGTCTTTATATATTAACTCTTTTTGTAGTCCCTTTCAATTCCACGGGCTCCAAAAAGCATTTTAAAATGCTTTGAATACTTCTTATTCACTTAGTCCTCTTTCATGACTCTTTCTAGCCATATTCTAATTTTTTTGAATTAGGCAAATGATATTCATGACCATGGCATATGATATTGATGAATTAAGATTCAGTACCACTTGTTTATTTTTCTTTAAGTACAGGAACAAAATGAGTTATTTAGAATGGAGAGGATTTATATTGTATAATCTATGTCACTCTTCTTTTAATTAAGGATTTAAAATGACTACATTGGAGTCCTAGTGAAACCATGAGTCAATGTGAAAATCTGTTTATTGACAAAAGGCAGTAACATGATGCCAGATATAATTTTAGATAGTTTGCATCACTACCTAATGGATCTGTCACTTTCTGCATAACCCTGCACAAATTATTTTCCCTTTTTGTGACTTAGTTTATTCCATTATAAAATGTGGATAACAAAATGACCTATTTTGTAGAATTAATATGAAGATTAACTCTAAGTTAACTGATGTAGCACAATTAGGATACTATGTAGCCTACATTAAATAATCAAGAAATGTTAACTATCATCATTATATTTTATCATCATTATTTCAATCTTCAGAAAAATCCAAGATGGAGTATTATTATTATCCCTATATTACAAATGAGGAAACTGAGACTCAGAGAGGTTGATTCCTGCCTTATCTACTTGAAAGAATTGTTTGAAATTTGAACATCAAAGATATCAAAGCATTTTTGAAACATGAATTGCAGTACAAATAAAAGGAGTTAAGGGATTATTTGAGCAAAAGAGAACAAAGAATAATCACATTAACAGGTACTTGCTAGCTATACAAGCAATGAAGTGTAAAAGAAGCAGTTTCTGCATTTGGGCTATAATTTATGAAGAATATGATTCTCACTGACTCTAGAATCATAAACTGTGCCCAAGACACCCCAAGGCAAAGCTTCTATACCACTGAGGGTAAAAGCTCTTTAATCTGACGTTGGTTTATTTAAATCATAAACAATTAGAAACAAATGACATTTTGCAGTTGACTCCATGCTCTGTTGTTCTTTAATGAAAATACCGATAATCCAAATGTAATTAATTCAACGTTTATTTTTATGGGTATTATCTTTAATATTAATGAGGTTTGCCCATGTTTGTATGAGTTATGATTTCTGAGATTTCTTTTTCTGTTTCATACTCTGTGAGAAAGTTGAATAATTGAAAACTAGCTGAGTGGTCTACCATTCTTTGCAGATAATTTTAGTAGTAATAGTTAATGTGGGTTTTTGTTTGTTTTATCTAATACAATAACCTCAGATTACCTATTACAAGAATTACACTTCCATGTGTATACCATCTGAGGGCTTATTTTTTTTTTTTAATGCATTTGCCCCTTGTGCTGGAAAAATTACCCAGTTAACACCATGATAATAGTAGTGATTTTCAGGAAAGGATCTGTGGATCCTTTCTCTGTAATTTACTTGCTGTTTCTGACAACCCTTCACAATAGCTGTAATCAGTGTGGTGATTTTTCCCTTGAACTCTGCCCAGACCTGCCCATCACTGATTCACTTACATGTTTTTAAATACTGCGCTGCCTTTCTCAGTTTGCTATTGATTGCAATTAATCAGAGGTATTTTTTTAGTTGTTGAGAACTTTCCACTTATAAACACTGTAAACATGAGTGAAACGTGTTTTTCTCTCAAAAGAAAACACAAAATTACATAATATTATAACTTAAATAGATTTTAGAAATTATCCAGTGTTCCCAATGAACGCATTTAATACAAGGGAAACGGGGTTTTCAGAGGTTAAATGTCAAGGCCAAGTCACAAATCTAGTGCGTAAGAGGTTAGACCTTTTGACACTCTTTTCAGAAGAGTGCTCTGTAATTCTCAAATGAAGTGACTTACTATTAACAATGAATTAAATGTAAATCTGCAAATCCAAATGTAGATAACTATTGCCTATCCAGATTATTAGAACATTCCAAGAGGGCAGACACTTGAGTGCTTTTGTTCACTGTTGTACTCATAATAGATGCTCAATAAATACTTTTGAATAAGTAAATGAATGGCTAGTTGAATAATACTCTATCACATACATTTATAGTTTTTCCCTAATTACCTTGATTTTTAAATAGTGTTATGTTTTATTTACTTCTTTAGTTGTCTATGTAATTTCTTTTCCTTTTTTCTTTTTCTTTTTTGTATTATATGCAATCTTACTACTACATTAAAGGTATAATATTTAGGCAGCCAGCCAGTTTTTTTTTTTTAACCATATGAAGTCATATAACATGTGACTACTATTTTTCTAAGTAAATTGACTAAATGAATTCCTTCCTTCCTTCCTTCTTTCCTACCTTCCTACATTATGTTAAGGAGTTTACTTTCATGATTTGCAGAGAGCTACCAATGAAAATATGGTTTTATAATTATGAATCATGGGTTTAAAAGCTCCTATATGAAATCTACTTGCTGGCATTGAGAGTGTCAAATGAGAAAATAAACCTTTAGAAATATTTGTCCAATAGTAAAACTATTTCTAAATTCTCCTCCTTGTCACGGCCTTCATTTCATGAATAGCTTCCTAGGACTATTCATCAATTTCTTTTCCTTCTTCAAGAGGATCTAGGTACCTTATATATGTTCTCTTGCTAACATGGTGTGATTCTTTTTTTTTTTTTTTTTGTCTTGGGTCAGAGACTATTAAATCTAGGAAATAGCTTGGCTTCAAATATACATTATTGGTGGTTTAATTTAGAGTGTCACCCTGAAGAATCATAATTAACCACAACTATGGAGTCTTAGTGTACAAAAGTAATAAAGATCATCTAAATGAATCTTATATTTGAGTAGGAGCTTATTCAAGTGGTATGCATGCTCCATTCATCTATTACCAAGAAAGGAAGGAAGGAAGGAAGGAAGGAAGGAAGGAAGGAAGGAAGGAAGGAAGGAAGAAAGAAAGAAAGAAAGAAAGAAAGAAAGAAAGAAAGAAAGAAAGAAAGAAAGAAAGAAAAGAAAAGAAAAAGGAAAAAAGTTGTAAGAACCTGCATTTTTGTCACCTTTTTGCTTTAATGCTGAAGTAACAATCTGATGATATGTAAGCGTGTATAAATTACGCTACTTTTCAGTGCACGCTGAGAAAACAAAAACAAAACTCCAGAAACAAACAAACAAACAAACAAACAAACAAAACCAGTGGTTAGTGTACAGCAGATCATTCACGGGGATCTCCAAACGTGATCTCATTTTTTCCCTGAGTCTGCTGTTGGTATACTGGCCACATTTGTGTCAACCCTGCATCAGGGTCAACCCACAGCAACGCAAGTTGTCCGTTATCTCAGATACTGGATGATGCTCGCCCCTTCTCCAGACTGTGGGTGACTTTGCCAGTGAAAATCTATCCCCAGTTCTTAAATTCAGACAAACCAGCCCAGAGGCATTGAAAGTCTTCCTCAGAGATTCTGGTTTTTCTCCTAGATTAGTTGGTTGTTAATAATTCTGACTTCCCAAATAATAACAATAATTCAAACTGTTCTTCTTTTCCCAGTGGCACAGCTCAAGATGCATAAGTGATGTGGCTAGTTCATAAAAATACTGGATTTTGAAGAGAGACAGTCCTGAGCATTTTGGTCATAAATAAGTGGAAAGCTTTGGGTAACAATTCTCCAGGCCTGACAAGACACAGAAAATCCTTGGTCAGTTCTTAAAGCTTTCCACTTGCAGACTATGGTTAAGCACTTCTGCATTTCCAGTCTTATTTTACATCCCATCCTACTGACTGTTCACCCCTCATGTTTCTTTCTTGAGGATTGTAGATCTTAGAGGATTTTTACTCTTTATTTCCCCCTTTACACTTTCAGGATTTACACCAAACCAGAGAGCAGAATAGGAGCCCTGCCTGTCTTGGTAGAAGCCGCATATTAAACTGGTTAGAGTAGTAACCAGCATTTTTACCAACTGGATGACAATACAAAGCAAAACCATCCGTTTACTTCCAAAAGCTTCCAAGCGGGAGACCTACTCCACTTCATTATCCCAAATGTGAAAGGCCTTTATGATTATGAAGGAGGATTTGGGCCAAGGGAAGATGCCACATCTGACATGATTGCAAAGCACTGACTAGAAATTCAAGGCAGCAAGACTAATCACAGTGAGGCACCTTGGTCCTCATGAGGCTCTCTACACAAATCTTAATTATGTTAGGAATTTTATTTTCCTCCAATTTGGAGATTTTTCAAATAGTTTCTTTTTGCTCTTCTTGTTAAGGTATTGCTAATACTATTTGATTTTTAAATAAAATGCATTGAGTGTTTCACTGCTTACAAATGAAAGGCATATTCACTGTAGAAAAGTTAGAAAACATGAAAGAGCAGAAAGCAGAGGAGATGATTCTAATCTTTACATAACCATTATTAGCATTTGCTGAAATGTTCTCTCTGTGTATTTTTGTAGATGGAATCTTATGCCTATATATTATAGCCTGCTTGTCCACTTAAAAATATATATCAAAAGTATTTTGAAGTCATTAGGTACTCTGCTGTAATGTGATTTTAACGCTATCTAGTTTTCCATCACTTGGATATAGAATAATTTACCTGACCAATATTTTTTTTTTGCTCATTTAGGTTTTCAATTTGCTACCATTACACTTATTCCCTTATGATCTCTTAGTACTCTGTGTATACTGATAATACACCAGAGTACATTATAGTAAATTGTGAATATATGTGTTTCCCCTCTTTTGCTGTTAACACCCTCAGCTTTGGGATTTAGTCTTTTAAAATCACTGTTCCACCAGCATCTGGTCCAAGATCACTGCAGGAAATGAGAGGTGCATACCCAAATTATATCCATGAATATAATTTGAAACTTAAGAATTAGTTATTGAACTCAATATGTTTTGACATATAGCAAAGACCAGAAAAAAATGGTTTTGGTGTCTTATTATGGAATGCTAGTTTCATTTGGATGTATACTACATAATGATCACCTTTCCTCTAAAGAGCAATGGCACGTCTAGAGAACTCTTGCAAATATAGTGTTTCCGACATCTGTCTTTTTTTTTCATAGTTTTCTTTATCACCAAGGGACATTTCTTAAGAGCTCTAGCTGCAACAATCATAGTTGAACTCTTAGATAAATTCTGGTATATAGTAGATTAGAATTGGAATTCCAGCTCTGCTCCTTACTAGCTATTTAAGTTTGTGTAAGTTATATAACCTCTGTGTGTATCACTACTTTCTGTCTGTAAAATGTGAGTAAAAATGTCCACCCCAAAGGTTTGTGAGGAGAAAATAGCTTTATGTTTAAAGTAAAATAAAATTATATATAAAAAACATAATAGTACCTAATATATAGCAGATAACTGAGAAGTATGACACCTTTAGCTTCTTTTATTTTTCCTTTCCTTAACTCCTTTTGACACTTAGGACTAATGCCACTTCCGTCAGTGACTTGGTTTCCTGAAGATTAATGCTTCATGTAGTCCTCATCTGTTTGGCAGAGACAAGGGAGAACACACTATATGCAAGAAAAATGGGGTAGCCCTTGTCTTATTTTCCCTTTTTTAAAAAAATGTTTATTTAGTTTGAGAGAGAGAGAGCATGTGCATATGTAAGCATGAGTGGGGGAGGAGCAGAGAAAGAGAGAGAAAGAGAATCCCAAAAAGGCTCTACATTTAGCACGGAGCCCGACGCGGGGCTCAGTCTCATGACTGGGAGATCATAATCTGAGCCAAAATCGAGAGTCAGACACTTAACCAACTAAGGCACCCAGGTGCCCCTCCCTTCTTTTAATAGTTATAAATACAATAGTAGCTATTACATATCAGAGGACTTTTATGCTATGTATTTATAGTTAGTAAGGGGCAAGGCATGTGACTCTGAAATGCATGCTTCAGAATCTTGCTCTTGGCTCTGATATTTTCTAGTGTCCATCATAAATTAGAGGTCATTTTACAACAGGATAGAAACATGAAAGAACATTGTAGATTATCCAAAATGCTAAGGGAGAAGTCTTTAGTTTGTAGCTCCAGGGAAATTGCTAGAATTTCATAAAGCTCTGCTATATGATTGGGAATTGAAGGTGTAGTCTGGGAGAGCAGATATGTGAACTGTCCTCAGAAGTTGAACAGTCCACTCCAGCTGAGTCATAGAGACTGGGGTCACATTTTCCATGTTTACATCTATTTTTATAGAACTAAGCCTTGCATGTACTTGGAGATAAATGCCTATTTAGTGGGGTATAGAGATTGGACAAGGAACTTCGGACCCCCAGGAACTGGATGAGAGTCTGTGTTGTTGGATTCCAGGCTGGAACTGAACAGTCAGGAGAACAGCTGCCGTAATATGCAGGTGTGCTACATCTGGCAGTGACTATCAGGCTGCTCATCTAAGTGGCTGGTTCAGATTTCAGAGATGGGGTGGGAGAAGGGAAGCAGGAAGAAAGGAGAACTAAGTGGCTCCTGGGAGCTTTTCTCCTGTTCTAGTGTTTCTCTGAACCATAATTATTGTCATGTTTTTAAAGACTTGATAGCTGGAACAGAGAATCTCTTTGGTGAAGTGCCTAATCTGTAATTGGGTCTGAGTGTCTTTGGACATGCAGGAAATCCCAGAGAAACTGCAATTAGTGGTTTATAAATGTAAAATAGCACATTGTGGTTGAACACAGATCCTTTATCCTCCTAAATGCTCTAAGTTCCATGAAAGAAAAATGGAGCCCTTTGATGTAAGTAGGAATGCAGATACCTGTTTCAGCCACTGAGTCTTGTCCCTACCCTCTTACCAGTAATATTGCATAATAAAAGGATCTCCAGTAAACAAGGAGCCCCTGAGGGCTCAGAGCTCTTTTGTGTGCTTACAGATGGATAGAAGCAGGCAAAGAGTTCAAGTTAACTGGAAGATGCAGCTCTACCTTTTTAAATGTGTCTGATGTGTACCTTAGACCAGAGGGAAAAGGTAGGCTGAAAGAGACGTGTTGGAACTTGTTGTACATAAATTCTACTTTATTTAATTTGTGAGAGTTTCTCAAAATAAAGGTCTCTATATATTACACATCTGTGTAATATATATTACACATCTGTGTAATATATATTTGTCATATATATATATATATGTATTGCTTATACAGACACTGTGTTTTCTGAGCCAAACATCTACATATCCTGTGCAGGCTGCAAATTTGGCACCCTGAGGAGATTAATGATGTAATGCTTTTATAATTTGTTCTTTAAACTTGTGTCTGTATTTATTTCTATGGAAGTCTGAGGGTTACTTTGGGCATGGCTAGTGGCTTCACTCAGCTTCACCCCTTTGGTTGGTCCAAGCATTTCACTGGGGATGATTAGGAGACTTCAGGAAGGCCACTGAATGTGAACATGATTTTGAAATATAAAGAGAATTTTAATAAGCAAAGTTGGCCTAAGGAAGGATTTCAAGATTAGGAAGGTAAAGACCTAGAAATTTCAGTTATGTGCAATCTCAATGAAACCTCCATGCTAATAGCCACAACCAAGAAAACCCCAAATGATATTTATTTTAAATAATAAATGTATTTTAAAATGGAAATAATTTACTTTTAAAAATATTCATCCTTTCTTGCATATGCTGGTTAGACTGACAAAGTGGTGTTCTTTTCTCCCACGTTCAATTCATTATAAGCATTCATAAACTGGAGATACACTAAGAGGCTTAAAGAACAGAACATAATATAAACAAACACAATTATGATGAAGATGAGAAGTCCTCTGGCTAGTCCACAAACCTCCAGTTCTTTGAATATCCTTCAGTATATTTACTATGGTTGGAAGTTGTAGGATTTTATGTATATGTGTGTATATATATAACATATATATATATATATATATATATATATATATATATGTTATACATATATATACATATAACATATATATGTATATATACACATCTGTGCAACACATCCTAAAGCAGGGATTAGAGATGGTCTGTTTTGTTTAATCAACTGAGTGTCAAAGAAAGAAGAGAAGGAGGGATGGAGGGAGGAAGGAAAGGAAGAACATTAAATGTCCATACCCAACAAGGTTACTGTGTTACCTATTTTCCATAGATCCTTCTGTTTATAGCACACACACATACCCTTTTGTATTCATACACAGCACTTGATCCTAAAAAACTTTGACCCTGAAACCTCTGCTGAAAGGCTCTTATTTTCCTGATACCACAATTAGTGATGGCCCTTGATTACTCATCCAGTTTTGGACTCAGTATCATCCTGAAAGAGATCACTGTGTGAACTTGAGTGTATTACTTACAATTTCTGATCCTGGTTTCCTTGTGTATAATATAAGCATATTACATATTAATAGCTATCTTGTATTGAGATTGAATATAGCAATATAAAGGTTTTTTTTGTTTTTTGAGAGCAGAATGACTTCATCTTTTATTAATCTGCAAATATGCTTCTCCTCCACTTCCTATATACCAGCCATGGTCTGTGTGTCTGTGTTCATCCATAGCTAACTTTATTGATAGTAATGTGGCTAAACCTATTTATTTATTTTTTTAATTTACTATTTTTGAGAGAGTAAGCAGGGAAAGAGCAGAGTGAAAGAGGGATAGGGGATCCAAAGCAAGCCCTGTGCTGACAGCAGAGAGCCCATCGCGGGTCTTGAACTCACGAACCACGAGATCATTACCTGGGCTGAAGCCAGACACTTAACCGACCGAGCCACCTGGGTGCCCCTAAACCCATTTTGAGGCCTCCATACTCACATACATATGCAAAATATTTATATTACAACATATACTTTATTATCTAGTCTCAGAAAGAAGATAAACTTTCCACAAGGATCTTTCCCCCGCCCTCTTTGACTCACATACATGTCATTTGATGAGTACTTAGTATATAAGGGACTCAGTACCAATGTTTATATGCATTTATATACTAACTGTCATAAAAATCCTTAAAAAAAGGATACTATTTATACCTAAAGTCATATCTTAAAAACCTATGCATTTAACCACTATGTTATTCTGCCTTTCAAAGAATAGCAAAGAGAACAGCATCTGGGAATAACTAAAGATCAGAGACCCAAAATATTACCCTAGCCTCTGGCTGTCTGAAAAAAATGAACAGAACAATATATGTATAGACTATAATTCTAAATTAAATTCTTCCTCCTGATATCAAGACAAAAATTTCTATTTTCAAATGTAAAATTTATCAAAATAAGTGAAGGAAGCTTAGTCTTGTCTGAAGAGATACCAATTAAGAGATTATCATCCTGTTATTGAGAGTCACAGTAAAAAAAAATCACACTAGAAGCTAAAACATCATCATTATAGATATTATTGTTCCAAAAGAAACAATCTGTATAAATCTGTGTGAATAATTGTGTTTGGTGGGATCAGCCGGGGGTGGGGGTGGGGTGGTATGTGGAATGTGGATACCAACATTTTAGACTTAGTAGACTTTCCATTGAATCTTCAAGTCATAACAGATAATCAGAATTTGATAGTATTATTCTTAGAATCTTTAAATTATTTAATAAATACTTAATAATTTTTAAATTATTAAATGTCATTTAATTTAGTAATAATAAACTAAAAATAT
Source organism: Neofelis nebulosa (assembly GCF_028018385.1). NCBI lineage: Eukaryota > Metazoa > Chordata > Mammalia > Carnivora > Felidae > Neofelis > Neofelis nebulosa. Next base: position 70,993,262 of record NC_080790.1, read on the forward strand.
GTGTTAAAACAAAGTAACACATATCTATTGAATATTGATTTTGAATTAAGTTCTTACTGTGCTAGGCAATGTGGAGGATACAAAGAAATAAAATTAAGGAACTAGTTTCTAAGAAGCTAACAGTCTAGTTTGGGTGCATAGATACACAAATAATTGCATAAAACTAACATGAAGGCTCTTTTAGGTAATGGACTTTGTTTTATCCACTTGTCTATGTTCAGAGCCAAGAACAGCACACACCTAGTAGTCACTTAATAAATATTTAACTAGAGCAAAGAAAGAAAAAAAAAAGTAATGATGAGAGAGAAATAGTAGTTCTAATAAGTAATGGAAGAGATATCACAAATATCTCTTAGTAGTACATAGACAGTATGGGATTAAATGTCAAATTAATGGTAAAGGAAATAAAGAGTTCAAGGATGTCAGTTAAGAGGATTAAAAGAAAATGTGTTTCTGAGGTGCCCAACATGCTGTGTAATATTTGCGAAATCCTAACAATTGTTAGTTCCTAAAAGCTAGTACACTAATTGAGTAATCGAGTAAACCATGTCTTTCCCATACCCATATATGTGCATGGAGATAGACGTAATAATTTAGGTCAACTAGAATGAAATAAAATCTTGCTTTCATAGTTAATGGGTTGGAAGATTAAGGGACCACTTGCTTATGTGAGTAAATTTATTTTCTTTGTTTTTATTTCATAATTTCTTATTTGAAATGTAGACTGTAATTATTTTTCTTTCATATTCTATTATTTTGTTTTCCGTTATTACTTGGCCAATTGTGCAAGTCTTTTTCATCAGTGATTTGTGTGTTAATTTAGTTACTATTACATAGACTCCTTCCAAATATACTGTGGATTACAGCTTCTTAAATGTTTCTTCTTTGTGAAAAGAAATTAGTTTGGTTTTAATCTGTGGTAACTTTCTAAACTCTGAAATGGGTTGTTTTATATGAGGCTCTCTTCTGGCAATTCTGTTAAACATTTGTACCCTGAAGAGGCACACTATGCAAATTGCAACTGGAAAATCATACTGGATCATAGTATTCAAAAAAAAGCAATACCTGTCACACAGAATGATATCTAGACCTCAGTTATTATACCTACATCACATTTTCATTCGTTTCATTTATATCCATCATCACACACATTAAGTACTGCTTATAAGATACTTCACAAGACATGTTGGAGGTAGAAAGTGTGATCTTTGTTCTCTAAACTCAAGAACCTTTACCCTTATGATAGGGATAGAATATGCACACATTGTTTGAAAAGATAACTACAGAGAGGGATGTGGGTACAGTAAGTGCCAAATGAGTGGCACCAAAAAGAAGTGCTTTAAATGTTCAGACAACAATATAATTGGAAAAGAGATCATTAAGTATGGAATCTGATGATGGGGTGAGTGGGGGTGGGGACTTCACAGAAGAGGTAACAATTGAGCTGGGCCTTGAAGGATGGATGGACAAGAGCAAAGAGAGTTTCATGTGGATATGGGAAGAGAGAATGTGGCATGTGCACTAAGCCAAAAGGCAAGAATGCACAGTATAGGAGATAGTGAGTTTACTATACTATATACGATGGAAGTTCACTGTGGTGAGTTTTGAAAGATGTCTGGAAGAATCAGGTCGGAAATATGATATTGTGGGAGTCACTTAAATTTCTAGACATAGATGGCATATTTATGAACTCTGTATCGATGTAGTAATAATAAGAATGTTTCAAAGCAATTATTAGTTTACTGAAAGTCATTTTTATATCCACTTTCTCATGTGATCTTTACAGAAAACCTGTAAGAAATATTCTTAAAGTTATAATCATAGATAATAGAAACTGAGGGTCAAATGGTTGAGACTTACCCAATGTCACAGATCTGGGTATCTGTCAGAACACAGATGAGAATCCAAGTGTGACATTAAATCCTATGTTGGCCTTACCATTCCACTCTACTTATGACAAGATGACTATTAATTATTCTCATCTAAGACTAAATGAACCAATTTCTGTCTAGATAATGCCATTTGAATGGATTAAGGTGTGGTCATCCTTTGAGTAGAAGGGGTTACTTAATATGCATCCTCTACATTGTTTTCAATAGAATGGCTCATACGTGATTCTGCCACTTTTGCCAATAAACAGACCATGTATGGATTTTAATCTAAATTTCTCAGAGATGTTGCAAACCCCTTTCTATGTCATTATAACCTACAACTAAAAGTAGTTTCGCCTTTTTCCAATTTCACATTTCTTTCATATACTGAATTATTATGATATCTTTATGATTTAAACACACCAGGTATCATATACCCATTTAACAAATGTATGAAAGCAAACAGAACAATCTATCCATTGTCCTACTCATACTGGTGGTGGAGCCAAGCATGTTGACTGTCAGGTCAGCTGACAATCCACAATTCTAGGCTGCTGCCTAGGATACTTATCATCGTAGTTAGCACTTGATCATACAATTTAACATCATGTATCAGAAGATATGGAAATATCTGTTAAGAATTTAGTATACTCAAAATTTTCCTGGAAACTTATAATTTCTAACTTGAGCTCCAAGCCTTTCTATCATTGTATTTGGTGCTATAAAATGAACAAATTAACATGAATCTATTTTTAGCTCATGTAAGCATATACCAAGATACTTAACCATGGCTACTGATTGCTGGAGGGAGGACACTGTCTTTCACTTCCAAGATGAGCTGTACAGCTGAAAAATGGCCACGACCCCGATGTTGGACATGCACCAACCTAGCTTCTAAGTGTTAAAGACAAGAAAGGGTTATCTTCCTGGGCAATGACACTAAAAAGAGACAATTTTCCTATAATATATTACAGTGAAATCTGAATTATGGCTTTCTTCTCTCCTCCTTCTAGCTGGATGTGAAAGATTTCATTTCGCTTCTTGCAATTTCCAGGAGGATTAAAGTACAAATTATATAGCCAAGAGACCCAACCATGGCGATAGAATAGAGTTAGTTAACCTTGACTAAAGTTAATTTAGCTACTGGAAATGGTAATGGACAAAGATGGGGAAGACAGATGCCAGTTCACACTGTTCTTTGTCACATATCTTGCCACCTTACCTAATGTTTCAACAAAATTTGCTTCTGAAAGTAAAAGCTGTATACCTTATTTACTCTTAGATACTAGTCATATAGCTTGCTCATCTCTCTGTTACTTTGATATTTATATAATCATTGTCAAGGACGTGATGGTATAATTCAAATTCAGCAACACTTTAATTTACTGTACATTTGGGTGATAATAAAAATATCAAAGCACATCACATTGCATTTCTATTACACTTTTCCAAGAAGAACAAGGCTCTTATAACATTTGATTTTGGTTTGGGAATAAACTAATCTAGTTCAGCTTATTCCTCAATAGACCAAACAGCTTTTTATATTTATATGTGATGTTATGTTTTGGCGAAATTCAGTTGCTAATTAGTGATAGAATAGTCTCTATCTACAATTTTTTTTTTTGCTAAGTACATTTAGACACACACACATGCACACACTGTGCTTCTAACCAGTTTCTTTCTTAAACGTTTGTAAATTGGATGCAAGAGAAATTGCAATGTGTGTTTGAAAGGGGCAGGATGATTTGATTGTTTTTCTCCCTTTGAGCTTACTTTAACTCAGTCAAGCCAATCACCCACGGCTGGCTGCTTCCTGGTACAGCTGGCTGGAACACCCCATATAGGGAACCTCTGCCAGCCTAGCACTTGCCAGGTCAGAGCTCTGCAGATGTTATAAAATGTTACTGTCTAAATTAAGGCTTCTGATAAAAGTCTGTTGTCATGTGTAAGGGCATTACATTAGAATAAGAGTATTTCCAAATGGACATAGGGTTAAATTAACCATTATAACTGTAATATTTTAAATGTAACTATCAGAAATACAAGCACAAAGGATGTGAAGCCATATTTTTATATTAGGAAACAAACTAAGTAAAAGATACCATTTTCATCAAATGAAATGTTTAGATTTGGATAATTAGGGAATATTTTTTCTGTGATTACATACTCTCCCAGAGAAGAAATAAGGTCAGGGTATTTCAGCCAGGTTCAGCCTATTCCCACCATGCTTTGCTGGTTAGGCTGTCCCCCTTTGATAGACACTGTAGTTGTGAGGTTATATAGGACACAAAGCCGCCAACCTCACAGGGCAGGGGAATAGCTCATATACATCCTGCGTGTGTGAGCTGAAGTGCTGAGATGCTGATACCTCTGAACTAAGGAGCGGAGTGAAAACCCTGTTGTGATTTTTGGTACGAAGAGACAAAGATGTCATCTATTTTGTGTGATCTAGTAGTGTTGTTAGAAGAATCAAATGAGATAATGTATCGAAAAGCCCTTTCAAAAGTGTGAAAGGCTATAGAAGGACACAGGGGGCCTTGTTTGACCTACATTATACCAAGATCTCTGATTAGCTAAAAAGTTGACCTTACTAGGGTAACTAAGACACTGAACTACCATCAAACTTTGATAAAGGAAAGCTTGATGAAAGGAGTGAGTTTGTTTATTAACTTTGATAACCCAGAAAGCTTTTTTAAATGTCAATTTGAATTCATGTTGATGAGGGCACCTTTTGGGATGAGCACTGGGTGTTGTATGGAAACCAATTTGACAGTAAATTTCATATATTAAAAAATAAATAAATAAAAAAAATAAATAAATAAATAAAAAAAAAATGAATTCATGTTGATGAAAAGTATCTTTTGAAAAATGGTAGTTATTTTTATAGCTTTGGTAGATAGAGTAGCAGCATCAGAAAGGAAAGGGAAGGTTTTGGAATCTGACTGCTCTTTTGTGGAACCTGATTCCCATAATTTATTCTGTGATCTCAGCCAGCTAAATTCTCTGAACCTATAAAATAGATTATAGATTATATCTTTTTGAAAATCATATGATTTTTTTGTTTTTTTTTTAAGTTTATTTATTTGTTTTGAGAGAGAGAGCAAGCAGGGGGAAGGACAGAGAGGGAGAGAGAGAGAATTCCACACAGGGTCCACGCTGTCAGCACGGAGCCTGATGGGGCTCAAACTCATGGACTGTGAGATCATGACCTGAGCCAAAATCAAGAGTGTGTCACTCAAGTGACTGGGCCACCCAGGTGCCCCAAAGATCATATGATTTAAGAAAATATACAGTATGTAGCATGTGTCTAGAAGTTAGCAAGCATGGAGGTAAATCTAATTTCCTTTCCCACCTGTAATAATGTAGGTTAGTGTAGCTCAAAGTGCAGTATCTGAACCAACATTTTAGAATCCCTAATGCAGTTCCTGAGGTCTGTTCAGGACCTTCTACATGTAGATCCTGGGAATGTGCTTTTTAGTAAACATTCCAGCTAATTCTTTTTTTTTTTTAATTTTTTTTAACGCTTATTTATTTTTGAGACAGAGAGAGGACAGAGTATGAACGGGGGAGGGTCAGAGAGAGGGAGACACAGAATCGGAAGCAAGCTCCAGGCTCTGAGCTGTCAGCACAGAGCCCGACACGGGGCTCGAACTCACAGACCGCGAGATCATGACCTGAGCCGAAGTCGGCTGCTTAACCGACTGAGCCACCCAGGCGCCCCAGTTCCAGCTAATTCTTAAACTTACTGCGGTTGACAACTATTGCTATTAATAGAAGCTAGTACTTGCTATGCAAGGTTGTTGAATTTGAGAATATAGTAATCAAATTTTAAGCTCAACTAACCCAGTAACTGCATGGACGTTTCTATTTTATATTAATTTTGTCTTCTTTGCTGTCATTTGCCTCTTTATCCCCCAAACCAGAAGAATCATTAAATATTCTTTTTAATTTGGGGGCCCTAATGGGTAAAGGTTTCAAGGTCTTACTGTACTTGGTTGTAATTTAGTATTGGGTATGGATGCGTGGAGAAAGGAAGTTAATAAGGAGTAAATCATATTGAATTTGGCATCTCAAAAAACTAGTTTAAAGCTGATAATTAAACTAACAGAGGTCAAGTAAAAATTCGTCCTTTCCTTGTCAAAAAGGTAGAGGGAAATAGAAAAGTTCAAGCTAGATACTTAGCAGCCCTGCCCCAGGTGCTCACTTACCAGAAAAGAACTGGGTATACATTTTTAATATGTATAAGTTAAATGTGCATCCATTTATTTTTGATATTTTTATTTTTTTAATGTTTATTTATTTATTTTGAGAGAGAGAGGTGGGGAGGGGCAGAGAGATAGAGAAGGTGAGAAAGAATCCCAAGCTGGCTCTGTGGTGTCATCACAGATCCCGATATGGGGCTCAGTCCCATAAACTATGAGATCATGACCTCAGTCAAAATCAAAAGCTGGATTCTTAACCCATTGAGCCACCCAGGCACCCCTATTTTTTGACATTTTTAAATGTTTATTCATAAATCCTTCAAAACTGGGTAAAACATATTTAGGCTGAAAAATATGTCAAGTTGACATTAACTTAAATGTTTGAACTTTATCAAAGAATGAAGTATTGAAACCACAGAGAATATTAATGACATCTCACAGCTTGTTGAAAAGTACAGAAGTCAAATTCAAGAATGGGCAGGGCAAGAATAAGGTTTGTAAGTATCTCTCTTTACAGAGAGTAGTTGTGTGTGTTGGAGGGGCAGGGTCCTTCATGAATGAGGAACAGGTATATATTTATAGCAGTGGGAATTGAAATATTCTCCACAGTGGTCTGAAGTTAACGCATCTATGATCAAGATAGGAGCTTATAACTTTCATTTATTTTTTCGGCTTGCTGAAATATCAAGGCCCTTTGACAGTTATCAGGGATACCAATTATCTGTTCATGAGGTTCTTTCCTGGCATGTGGTTGACAATGGAATTACCTTAATTAGTAATACAAGTCTAGAGCTCCTTTGAAAGCTCTCTGTTCAGCCACAGTGTGAAGTAGTGAGTAGAAAGCTTTACCTGTTCTCCCTGTTTTCACCTTCTTTCTTTATATAGGAGAGCCTTGCTTAGTTATTGCATTTATTCTCGGTTATCCTCTCTAGCCAGCAATTCAGATGACCCTAGATATTTCCTCACCCTTTGACCAATAAGAATGTATGTAGTCTTAATTATGTCAACTCAAATTGCATCCTTTGGAATGGGATTGCTAAAGAACTGGACCACCAAAGTGCCTCCATTCTCTTGATAATGTGATCTTAGAGGAATGTTCCCATCTGGCAGATGGTGGCCTCCTTCTAGGAATGAACAAATCATTTAATACAAGCCAAAGTTCCAAAATTTTGGACTAGAACCAATGGATTGTTCATTCTTTAAGCATAAAACAGTCCTTACCCAGTCTTCTCAATTTATTCCTTCAGACGTATTTAGGGTGACCAAATCCCTGTCTGTGACTGTTATTCTATAGAATTGGTTAATGGTGCCTCTTCTCTAAAGTGCTCCAATTTGGATGATGTATTATGTGGCAAGCTTTGTCAGACTATATAGGTTACTTCCTTTGGGAAGCCTTTTCTGACTCTCGAGTCAGATTAGATCCCCTTATTATACTCTTATAGCATTATGCATTTCTACTTCATTGTGTTTATCATAAGTGATTTTGGGGAATCATATACTCAATATATTTCTCCCTGCTAGAATATAGTAAGCCTTAGAAGGACAGACTCTCTCTTTGGTTCAGGGTGGCATCTCAATGCCTAGCAAGTATATAACAGGCATTCAGTGCATATTTTTGAACAACTGTATGTATATATTACATGTCATCTACCAAGGCCAACTTCATTCTTCAGCCAGTGAGCCTGTGGTCATCTATGTAAGAAGGTAAGGCCATATGCCAGTGCTGTGAGAGAGGACTACACTGCCCTTAACACCTCTAAGAGGCTCCTGTAAATGCTTCTTGGGAGGGCAAGAGCAGAAGAGTCTCCCTTAGAAACCAGCAGAAAATCTGCTGTCCATATGGGACCTGTGTTCCTTTTAGTGAAGTCCCAAGGCCATAGCATAAAGAGGCTTTTTGTCGATTCCGGGGAGACTAGCTTTGAGCTACTCCAGGGGGCTCACTTAGTGGGCTTGACTCTGGGCTTCTTCCACCTGACTACGGACTCTGCCCTGGCTCCCTAGTTGAGTAGTCCCAAGAAAAGAAAATGTGAGAAGAGGAAGAGGGGCTAGATTAAGGAATGGAAAGAAGCAGAATATATCCTACTGATACACCATAGATTTCCTTTCCCTGTGTGACCTTATACTTCTCACCCCACTGTACGGAGTTATTTTGAGGAGGGGTGCCATGTCCCATGGGGAAATGATCTTCCCTTGTGTGACTTAGATACTCAGCTGCTGTTGAGCACTACCTTTCAAGGCCATGAAAATCCTTTTAAACTGTGAAGCTTCCCTTGTTCCAGGTGCTTCAAATTCTTTATCCTGGTAGTGAGGCCTTGGCAGGGAAGCCACAGGCCTGTTCCCAATAATAACTGAACAGTCTTATCACAAAGAAAATTAATTGGGCAATAAGAATAAATGCCAAACTGTGCACACTAAGCCTATATAATCCCAGCCAGATGCTGATAAAATTGACATTTTATTTATCATGTGGAGTCCTTTTAGTTACAATTGCTATGATACTTTTGGAAATATAGAAAATGGTTCATGAACCACCAATTCTTGCTTATCCAATTCCCCGAGTACCTGAGGAACCTGGATTAGGAATCATTATATGAGATTATCTCTAATTTTATTTCAACTGTAACGTTCCTTAACTATCAGATTCACCTATATCAGTTCGAATTTTCAGAGTTTTGGCCAGCGTAGGAACACCTGCCCTTGTGGTAGTTTTCTTAGGTTAATCGTAAAATATTAATGAATGTTATATTCCTATGTAAGTCAAAGAATAGTAAACTGCCTCTATATAATACACGCAATCCTTATAAAATACCTAATGTTCAGTTAGCAATCTGCATTTTTAGGTACAGGGTATATAGTAATGATAGGCAACTCTAACATTGTTAGTTGGAGATTACACAAGTACAATTGACAACTGAGATTTAAATGCAAATAACATATTACAACGTGTGTTGTAACACAGGAACTCTGTAAGATTTAACAGAATCTAAAAATCTGAATGATGGGGGACTTTATCTCTAGGCGAAGAATGAAACATTTTTCAGCTAGATTGGGTATTCTCTTCTGTAGGAGCACCCACAGTTCATTGCCCCTGGTTTCTTCTGGATCGATCACATTGTTCTAAATGAATGATGCTGTCAGAGCTTTAAAGAATGACGGGTTCTGCAGTCAGGTCTGGATATAATGAAAATGCCCTCACAGCTTCCTTGGCTTCATCAAGGCAGCAGGATTAAATTTGAGCCTGAATTTTGAAGTGATAAAAAGCTGTTTGACTGCATTTCCCATATGTTTATCAGAAGAAAGCTGAGAGTACAAGATAACTTCTGCAAGAAATTTGGAAGTTGAAATGGGTATCAGAACTGTCTGAAAGGAATCTGCTGCAGTTGAACTTTACTCACGTTTCCACCGCCAAGAACCAGTACTGTACTTTTCTTCCAGAATTATTTTTAACTAGCTTGGAAGTCATCCAGGTTTGAATCTCCCAAAAGCAATTTTATAAATGTGAGAGGGGCTAACTGGGTTCTGATTCAAAAGACAGGTGCACCTGGATGTCTTTTGTACAGCTGTGAAAATCCACAGGATGGTCATCACTTATCATTCCATAGTGGAACAGCTTAAGTGTGAAATGCAGTTTCTTCCAAAGGTGATGAAAGCCAGCAAGACAGATCAGAGTTGAATCAAGCAAATATATGCACACCTATTTTCCTTTTCTCCTTCCTCAGAAAAATATCCAGACAATAAAGTGAAAGATTTATGACCAGAAACATGAGAGACAGCTGCATATACCTAACAGAAATTACGTTTGCCACTTTAAGCCTATCTAAATGATGTGCAGGTTCATTTGAAATTTTGTAAGATAAACTAGCTACAACCAACTTATAATCGTTCAAATTTTGTAGAGCACGGAAAAGTAGGAGGCTTTATGGTAAACACTGAGGAAAAAATAGGTAGAATCTGAAATGGGAAATATTACGGATGACCCTTGCTTCTTAATAAAAAAAAAAATCCAAGTATGTCTTTTTAGTCTCATAACATTGGAGTTGTCTTCTGTTATCACATTAAGATTAATATGACCCAGTCATTGATAACTTTCCCGTTTTACAATAACATTTATTATGACATTTATGCAAAATTTACAATTTGGGGTAAATATAATCAAATGTAGAACTCTCAAAGTGAATTAAAATATTTAATATTGTTTTCAATTTATCATAAGCCACACCTAGTATATACCTATTTCCTGAGAAAATTCCTTTTAAAATCGATATTCATCTTAAAGCTTTCAAAGGATTCACTTGCCAATTAAAGAATCTGTAATTCTCTAATTGCTCTCAAGATTGTGTTCTCAAGTATCTAAGATCATTTGCTAATGTAAAAGTCTCCCTATAATTAACAGAAGTGATGGGTTTAGATAGAATAAACCAGAATATGTCCCATGCCTCATGTGATTATTGCCTTAAAGGTCTTGTGAAACTCAGGACAGGAAATGAATAGATGACTCAGTAGGTAGATAGATTTAAAAAAAATAGTAACCCATATCAGTAGACTGTTTTGTTAGTTGGTTTAAAGGAGAGGTCACTCACGTTACTTTGATAATGGAAATGTATTATAAAGATTCACGAAGAAAGGAAGAAGATAGTCATCATAGTGTTCTTGAATTAGCTGCATGTCCCAGGCTTCAAAAGAAAGAACAAGAACTTCATAATATTCAAGTCTATAAAGAACAAGATGGACTTCAGCACCTAGAAAGTTGACTCAGATCAAAGGCAGAATTTGGTGGGTCACTGATCTAGTACTCTACCACTAATTGATGTCCATACGCAATTTGTCTCTCTTTTCTATACATGATTTTTCTGCTTTCCCTTCTACCAACTGACTGCTTTATCTCTGCCTTGAATTTGTAGGAGAGATGCTGATAGGTATAGTATATTAACATTCTTACTGTCTGTGTAGATCTTTAATCTATGGGCACTTGATAAGCTAACATTCATCCTCTTTAAGGGCCTTCTTTGGATCAAGTGGTCCATGAGCATCAGGTGTGGCCAGGGGGGTGGCAACCAGCAGCCTGCTCATGTAGGTGGAAGCACTTAGAAGGAAATGTTAAAATGAGGTTGAAGGTGTGACTGGTATTCTGAGACTTGGCTGACCCACTTCTTTTCCCCCTGAGTGATTTAAGAAAAACATTGTATGTTGGAAGTTGAAAATAATTCAAATCCATAGGTCAGGAGATTTCAAATAATTTGAAATTGTGATGGTCATGATATATTTTGTGGTCAGGTATAAAGAAAAGAAGCCTATTACTGTCATATTTTTTGAGCATTTACTATGTACCAGGCACGTTGCTAAATATTTTCAAATATTAATTACATTTAATTCTCACCATAAAACATTCAAATGCTTTGGTAGGTTTAATATAATTATTGACATTGCCAGTTGATTAACCTACTATAAGCATTAGAATTGTATACATACATTTAAATGAAAATAATAAACCATGTACCACTTGAGTGAGGAGTTAGAAGTTTAGTCCATTAGAATTATTATAAAAATAACTTTGGTGAAACATTAATCTTTGTCTTATTTCCTGCTACAATCAATATAGTTGTCAAAATAACAATTGAACACCAAACTAGATAATTATTTATTCAATTATGAGTTGCAATAGATTTATACCAAAAAAGAGCAATTCCTGAGGTGTTTTATGTTTCTTATATAAAAATGTATATGTTGTATAAATATATGTGTATATATATTTAAACATTATCATGCTGCATAACCTTAGGCAAGTAATTTTACCTCTTGGAAGCTCATTTTCCTTAGCTGTAAAAGAATTAACGGTTTCTGCCTTATCTTACAGGTTTTGGGGAAAATAGATGAAAAATTATAATGAGAAGTGCTATAAACTGTAATATTATATGTTATTAATAAGCCACATTGTGATAATACAACCAATGTTTTGTTGTTCCTCTGCTTAGTGTTTACCTTGTGCTGTGTTACATTTTGACAAATTATAATTGTAAATATTAAGGAGAAGGAATTAAAGTGAAGGATATGATATACAGAGCTTAAAATATCAGTATAAGACAGAAACAGTAGTTTACACATATAAATTAGAGCAAATGATGAAAACACCTAGGTTATATTATCTGATATGATTTTATAACATAATACTTGAAAATTTATCTCAAAATGAAATAATTGAGCTTCTAAACTAATGCCTTGAAATCTTTTAAATGTTTTGAAATACTGATCAAATAATCTGTTCCATTGTCTTTTATTTTTCATTTTTTGAAGGTTAACACAAACTTTCTATTCCTTTAGAAATAAGAATCATAAAGTACTTGCCAAAAGATGAATAATATGTATTTGAAAAAAATAGACTTGACCTAATTGTGAACCATAAAGAGGACAGTTTGGAAAATAGTTCAAAGGGTCTATATTTGGATTAGTAGAAATCTGTTATAATCCATTTTAGTCCCATATTAGTACAAGGGAGTGCATACCATTCTGTTGTTAGTAGATATTAGAGCTAGATACACCAGCTCTCTTCTAGAATCTGATTCACTTTACACATTTCTATAACCAGAAAAGTTTCCATTCATATATCACTATAGTACAGCCAGGTTAGTGAATGCTGGAATCCATTAGAACCACCAGAATTTCTATTTTCTTTTATTCTATATAGTAAAGTTTAAAATTCTAGGCTCTGGGTTTGAGTGCTGCCTGACTTCACCAGCTAGCAGCTATATGAGTTTAGGCAAGTTCCTTACTCATTCTATTTTCTTACCTGTAAAATGCGTTAGTGTAATATATCTCACAGATGTCCACATGATTGCAGTGGCTATTCTATAATCCATGTTAAATTTTTAGCATGAAGCCTGAGACATAATAAGGCTTAACTATTGCACCTTCACTGTTGCATAACACCAATCTCATTTTAGTATTCTTTTAGAGTGCATGAATACTCTAAGGGCCTTCATGTCACTCCACGAGTTTCTCTACTTAGGCAAGAGCCTCTTTGAGCAACCATTGATCACTAGAACAGACCTGGTATCAAACATCCCCAAATAGACTATAACGTGTGAACAAGTCTAGTAAAAGATGATACTGACACATCATTCTATTTCCTTTTTTCTTTGTCTTCCACCTGAAATATAACTTTTAAGACAAGATTGCTCCTTTCCCTTAATTGTCATCCTGACACTTAGAAGTACATAATGCAGAAATCAGCTTACATTTGTTAGAAGGTGGGGGAGGGACAGTAAAGTATCTCCCAAACTGAGAAGGCACTTTGAGACCAGAAAATGAAGCAGGGCACGCCTTAACGGTTTACACAGAATTTTATGCAGGATAACTCACTGAAAGAGGGGATTCGGTGGACAGTGATCCAGCTGCAAAGTCTGGACCTTAGTCCACAGATTTTATAGAGTGAGGGGAGAAGCAGAAGAGCCTTGTCATGAGATCAAAGGGTTTGCATGCACCTCAGAGGGTTTGCGAGCACCTGACAGCTAACCTTTAATTAGATCTTGTGGCTCCACCTGTGTGCATCAGGAAAGAGAAAGAATGCATTGTCTCTAGCAGACTCACAGGAGGCCAAAGCAAATATTCCCAGATCCCGGCCATGGAGGACATTTCTAAGGTATGTATATTAATCTCCAAAGGGGCCTGGAACACGTAGCCCCAAGAGAGGTCATTAAACTAACAGGAACAATACAGAGAGCCAAAGATGGAGTCAGAATTGTCAGTACTCCTACAATGTTTATTCAGGACTGTAGCCATCAGAAAACAATTCCCTTGTATTATTAAACATACTCCAACTTCTTTAGGGGTCAATTTTAGTCTTGCTTCCCTCCCCCCAAACCTACATCTTTACATCTTTACTATTAGAAATTGTTTTTGCTTTTTCTCAGTGGACAGCCCTGAGAAATATAGATATTCTTAAAACTGTCCTTGGGAAGCTTTAGCATCTATAATTATTTTGCTTTGCTGTAAAATCTACTTTATTTACAATTAAGCAAAATAAGCACTCTTAACTTTAATAGAGTCCTCTACCAAAACATTTGAGGATTTCACAAGCTCTTTTTCTTAACTGTTATTGGTAGGTTTTTTGTTTTTGTTTTTGTTTTTTTTTTATCTCCCACTGGAGATTTAGCTGTTACCTCTTGTTCATCCCTTGTTATTAAAGAAGGGAGAAATGAGTAAAACAAAAGGGGCATTTGGTAGAGGTGTTCAGTCAGAGATAATAGAGAGCTCTGAAAAGATATTTGTGGGATTGATTTTAACATTAGAGAAATAATTATAGTACCAACAAAGACTATACATTATTTTTATGCTATATCTTGCTGTGAAAGACCATTCAATTAAAAAAAAAACAAAATACATTTGCCATAGTTATGTATTTTAGTGATTTCATCTGAAGAGTTAGCTAAAAAACAAATAATCATATAATGTAAATACAGCAATGTTTGTTTCTTGGCTAAGAGATGTTAAAGAATTTGATAAAATATGGTAGAATATCATTGTTTTAAATTCTTTAATCTGAACTATGGATGCCAAAGTATTATAAATTCACAAAAAGCTATGCATACGTTTATATACCCAGAAAGCATTTTCCCTATTGTTCTTTGAATTATATTGAGAAGATGAGTTATATAGTTTTGTGAAGCTTGTAAAGGAGATCTGAGCTATTTATGTCCTTCTATCAGATATGCCTTGTCATCTGTGTCCTATGCATGGTGAACACAATTGACTGTTGTTTTTTTTTTAAATACAATATATTTTATAAGATTTTTTTAAGTTTATTTATTTATTTTGAGAGAGAAAGGAAGAAAGTGCACCACCAGAGAAGGGACAGGAAGAGGGAGAAAGAAGGAGAGAGAGAATCCCAAGCAGGTTCTACATTGTCAGTGTGTATTTCGACACAGGGCTCGAACTCACAAAGCATGAGATCGTAACCTGAGCCAAAATCAAGAGTTGGACGACTAACTGACTGAGCTACCTAGGCACGCCCAAGTACAATATCTTTTAAGACAAACATCTTTTTGTAACTTTTTCCCCATAGTATGATTCATGAAATGGTCTGTAGGACACTCATGTATGTTATTTGGGAAGGGAGTTCCATGTGCAGCTATGTTTGGAAACACTGGTTTCAGCAAAATTACACTCACTCCTTAGAGCTTTGTGCATAATAATGGACACAGTGAGTTTCTAACAATAGGTAACATTTCCATAACTCACTAAGCCATTTAATACTTTTTCTTCAAAATGCCTTCAGGTTTTATTTCCTATGAAATAATCTTTCAGAAATCAAGTTAAAGAAGTCTGGCATTATAAATATCATTTTTAGTCTTTGATATATAAAGATAAATTATTAGCAAATGCTTATTTTGTATTGAATATTTATCAAATATGTGAAAAAAGTAGGGGCACCTGGGTGGCCTGATTGAGCATCTGACTTTAGCTCAGGTCACAGTTTCGCCTCAAAATAATGATTCTTACATTCACTATATTAATTCTGATTGTGAAGATGAATAAGTAGGCACAAAACACAACTGGAAAAATGGCAGAGGAAAGAAAAAAGGAGAAAATGTGTTCCCCACTCTTAAGGGATATTGGACCTACTGTAAGCATCCACACAGTTGTGGAGACATGGATGTTCTCATGAGATATAAACATTGAATGGATAGATAAATGAAATGAGCCCTAAGGCCTTTTTAGTCCCTTGCAATCCAGTGATGTGTGTGCATAAAACTGGCAGAGAATAATATATGACTATAGGCAATCAAGTACTAAGAGAAGTAACAAAATGTAGTAGAAATAGAATATGATTTGGAGAAACAGAGACTCCAAATTGATGACATAAATCCAGTCAAAGGACATAACTTTCCTAAGCCTCAACATCCTAATCTGTAAAATGGTCCTAAGAATTACTATCACTCTGTGGAAAGTAAAAGAGGTTCGTTAGATACTGAGCTGGCCCAGTACGAAGATGGAGGCAGGCTGGATATGAAGACCCAGAGTGGGGGAGGGGAGTCCCATAGGACCAACTAAGATTGTCCTTGACTTTGTGCTGGATAGAAATTTAATTCAAGCCTGAGAAGGTGAAAACAAAGTTTATTGAGCAGCATGAGTAACAAAGAATAGCAGACAGAGTGCCTGGGAGACTGTGAAAGAAAAGGAGAATGAGTCTCGTCATTGCTTAGGGTTACGGGTTCAGATTGGAAAGGGGTCTAGGATACGTGTTCCATCAAGAATCCAGGGCAGGGCACAATCAAAGGCAAGTGTCAGGTGAACAATGAGTCTTATTCCATAAATCACTGAAGGTAGGGGGTGTTGATGCCAGCATTGGCTGAGGTTTCTTCAAAGCTAATGTCCTGGAACATACTTGGAATCTGGCTCTTTTTTAGATGTTATCAAGTGTTTGGGGCTTAAGACAAAAGTCAGAGAATTATTAACTTCCTTGCTCCCCCCCTTGAAATGGGAATATCGCTTCTTTGGCTTATTCAGAGGCAAAATACAGAACATGAGTACGTGGGGCCAAGCAGAAAAACAGCAGAGACAGAGCCTTTCCAAAATGAAGTCCCTTTAAGCTTCCATATCTCAGTGTAACACATTGTAAGTATTTCATTACTCTCAGATCTTCTGGAGGACTTACTTCAAGGGTTATAGGAATTCTATACTGAAAAATTGTAGATATTAAATTTAAAAGAAATCATGGGGGACAATAGCCTGTAAAGAATGGTACTCCATGCACTTGCCTTGTATGGAAGTGTTGAATCACTATATCGTATACCAGAAACTAATATAACACTGTATTTTAACTATATTGGAATTAAAAAAAAAGGTTGCTACTCCATGTATAAAAAATAATAACAGTATATTTATTTTTGTTTGTATATGCCTAAAGCAATTCTGGAAGAATCAATCATAATAATAAGGACAAGGACAGCTACCTTTGAAAGTAGTAGTGGTTGGGAAGGAAACTAGACAAATACACTACAAATGGGAAAGAGACTTTTCTCTGTATATTTTAATGTTTTTTAAAGGAAATATTACCTATAAAAATAGACTAAGTACAGTGAATAACTTTGTTAACTTCTAAGAACAGAGTGTCTAGTGAGGACTAGAATTTATTTGTCTTGATGGTATACTGGGAAAACCACAATTTGGACAGTTTAAGAGATTAAAAACATTTTTTTTAATTCCCCCTTCCTGCTCTTTGGAAATCTCTTAGTCTGGGCGGTAAAGTAAAAACTTATCCTCACACTTTTCTCTAAGGACACTGAATAATCAATAAATAAGGTAAATTTTTATTTCTTAACTCCAAGATATGACCTATCAAAATTACAGTATGAACAAAATTCTGATATTTTATTAGCACTTAGTTAATAGTCTGTTTTAGAGTAGGATTCCAAGGACTTTTCACCTTATGGTAGGACCTTACTATAACAAGGTCACAGGAACTTCAAGTTTCATGGCATAAAAGAGATGGTTTACATTTGCATCTAGAGAACAGGCCAACTTTTGTCTTTTTATTTCCCTTGAACTTTTTTTTTCTTTTTGGCTTTGCCATTTACAGAGTATCTTGTCCAGAAAAATTACCACTGGCCTGGGAAGGATACAATCAAGTCGATACTGATTTTGTATAAGTTAAATGGAAGAGTTGTACTCCATCACTTTGACAACTACATTACATGAAACTCAGCTGCAGATCAGGTGCTGATTACTTTTCCAAATGGAGCTGGTGAAGAAACAGCCTCATTTGACACTATTAACAGTTTAGATGGCTTCAGATTTGGACATCCCTTTGGAACTACTTTTAACTTCATTGACCAAAAAGTGTAACTGTAAAGTTTTGTACAACAGTCTTGGAAACAGGCCCTTGTAGGATGACGAGTACACATTTAGAACAAACAAGGGAAACACAAATTTAAAACAGTGACTTTTTACTCCTGTTTTATGTAGTCTTTTAACATACAAGCATGTCTATTGTGTACATAATTTACATGCTAAAGAAGGCAGCCAGGGTGAGTAGAAAGAGTGCAGTATACTCATTTTAATGCATGTTGGTTGTATTTTGTGTGTGCTCTTAGAATTACTTGGAATTAATGTATCAAAGATGCTATATTAGTTTTTTATTGTTGCTGTAAAATCACCACAAATAGCTTAAAATGGCACAAATGTATTATCTCACACTTTTGTAGGTCAGAAGTCTAAATAGATCGTGTTTAGACTGAGACTTCTGCTTTGGCCAGAATGCAGGTGTCGGTGGGGCTACTTTCTTTTTTGGAGGCTCTGAGGATAAACCTATTTCCAAGCCCATTCAGGATTTTGGTTGAATTCATTTCCATGCAGTTGCAGAACTAAAGGCCTGTTTCCTTACTGTCAGTCAGCAAGGGAGTGAATTTTGTCTAGAGGTTACCCTCTTTTCCTTGTTCATGTTTTACATGTGCCAGTCTCCTTACCGCCTAGGAATGTGGAGTCCCTGCCGAGCTTCAGTTTCTCTGATTTTGCCTTCTGTCATATCTCCCTGCTTCCAGACAAAAACTCTCTGCCTTTAACAACTCATACAATTAGGTTGAGCCAACTCACCATAATCCAGGATAATAATCCCCATTTTAAGGTCCATAACCTTAATTACACAATCACTTTTGTCATGTAAATAATATATTCAGAGGATCCAGGAATTAGGGTGTGGGCATCTTTCATGGTTGGGAGAACTCTGCCTACCTCAGGTAATAAATTCCAAAAGAAACGAGTTCTGAATATTACTGGAATTTATAAATTTTAGAGTGGAGGATTAATTTAGTGCTGTTCTTAAAATTTACGCTTTATCATTTCATACTTTAGGAATTAAGATAAAAAAGTTTATCGAGGACAAGATCCTGTTTGCATTTTATGCTGTCTGCATGGTACATACACAGGCTCCACCATTCCTGTCTGTGAAAGACCATTAATTCCTGCCCCCAAGGGGGTTTACAGGAACTTGGGAAGATAAGAAACACTACAGAGGTGCCTGGGTGGCTCAGTCAGTTAAATGTCCGACTTCGGCTCAGGTCATGATCTCACAGTTTCTGAGTTCCAGCCCCGTGTCAGGCTCTGTGCTGACAGCTCAGAGCCTGGAGCCCACTTTGGATTCTGTGTCTCTCTTTCTCTCTGCTCCTCCCCTGCTCCCACGCTCTCTCTCTTTCTCCTTCAAAAATAATAAACATTCAAAAAAATTTAAGAAACACTACAAATTGTCATTTAAGTAGTATAGGTGATTAATGCTTAAAGACATACAAATAGAGAACTTTTGGTGTTGGAACTGCGGGGAAGAATTCATAGAAAAGGCAGCATGTCAGATGGCTTTAAAGCATGCTTAGGATTTGAAGAGGTGGAAAAAAAGAAAAAAAAAACAAAAAACAAAAAAGTTTTCCCATAAATAATGAGTAGCAAAACCAGCAATCAGGAACGACAAAAACTGTATTTGGGAGGTAATTCTACCTGGAGGAAAATATTCTACTGGATGTTGTCTAGGGAATAAAGGAAACTAGTTGGTGATATTCTGTTCCACTACCTTTCAGACTTTTGCACTTAGAATCCTGTGGCACTCTTAAAATTTTTTGAGTATCCCTAAGAATACTGTATATGTAGATTTTGTCTCTCAATATTTACTATAATATTGAGAATGAAAATTGAGAAAACATTTAAATATGTATTTATTGCTTTATTTAAAAATAATGACCCTGTTGCATATTAAAATAGTGTGCTTTTATGAAAAATAACTATTCTGGAACTAAAATAATTCAGTGAGAAGAATGCCATTGCTTTACATTACTGAAAAATCTATCTACTGTTACAGGCAATCTGTCGTAATATCACAAGTTGTGTAGCTTCTCAACTGCTCCAGTGCATATTTGTGAGAAAATAAAAATGGTTTTGACCTTTGGGCCCCATGAAAGTGTTTCAGGGACTGCCAAGTTTCCTTGCATAATACTCTGAGATCTGCTTTCCTAACACTGTCAACAAATTTCTACTGAGCATCTAGAAAGTGCCAAGTCCTGTTTTCAAAGGCAGAAAATACTGGTGAATAAGACAGAAGAGGGCTCTGCCCTCACAATGCTTATTTTCTCGTGAGAGAAGGCTGACCTTAAAAATGAAACAAAGAAGATGATTTTAGGTACTGGTAGGTACTATAAAGAAAATAAAGCAGGTATTGGGATGAACTGTGATAGAAACAGATCTGAGTTGTGGGAGATTTAGATACAGGGTAGTCAGGCAAGTCAACTAAAGGCAGGGATTTTAATCACAAGCTACAGAAAGTGCAGCCATGTGAAGAGCTAGGAAAAACATACTCTGAGGGAACAGCTGGTACAAAGGCTCAAGGTAAATTGAAGAGTTAAAGGAGCAAAAAGACTAATCTGTAGGCAGAGAAAATAAACAAGAGAAAGAATCAGAGACCTGGGCAGGACCCATTTCATTTCAGGCCTTGTAGACCATCGTCAGGATTTTTAGATTGTATTCTCAATATTATTTGAGACTTTCAAGAAAAGAATAGCATAATCTAATTCACATTTTGAAAACATCACTCCAGCTGCTGCATGAAGAATAGTTTGTAAAAGAGAAAGAAAGGAAGAAGGGAACCAATTCAGGGGACTCTTGCCTTAGGCCTGATACAAGATGATGGTAGTTCTTCCTGGGAACAGCTGGGGAAATGATGGGCAGTCATCAGATTCAGAATGGAGGTAAAACGGACAGAACTGATACATTCATTTTCCCCTTAGTCTGATTAAAATCCGTTTCTTTACTTGACCATTTCTCTAACTTGTCAAACTTACTTTGAAATATGTTCCGATCTTTCAAAGCCTTAGTGCTTTTTGCCACTTATTGTCACCCACAACTTTAATGAGCATCCTGTCTCATAGACATCATTATAGCATATTAATCATATCTTGCCATAACTTACCTCAGTGACCTGTAATAGTGAATTTTTTCTGGAGCAACTTTTTTTGTGCGTTCAAAATGAACGTTAATAAAAGTTACTGTTACAGGCTAAAAATATGACACCTAGACTTTTTATGCAAAATATCCCATTCATAGTATATTACCCTTTCTCTTCTATCTTTTCCCATCACCCTCATGGCAAAAATCTCTTTATCTCCTGGTTGTTGAGAGCTTGCAGGGTGCTAGCATTGTCATATTGTTGATAAATTAGGACAAGTTTGTCTATGAGCCAGGTTTGTTCAATAGGGTGCTTGGAATTAACAATAAGTTCTCAATAAGACAAAAGCAAAGATCTGGAAACAAAAGTTGAAATAATGATACTATTTCTGTTTAAAGAATGTACACATTGGGGCATCTGGGTGGCTCAGTCCTTTAAGTGTCCAACTTCAGCTCAGGTCAAAATCTCGCATGGTTCGTGAGTTTGAGCCCCACGTCAGGCTCTGTGCTGATAGCTCAGAGCCTGGAGCCTGCTTCAGATTCTGTGTCTCCCTCTCTCTCTGCCCTTCCCCTGCTTGTGCTATGTCTCTGTCTCTCTCTCAAAAATAAATAAACATTAAAAAAAAAAAAAAGGAATGGGGCGCCTGGGTGGCGCAGTCGGTTAAGCGTCCGACTTCAGCCAGGTCACGATCTCGCGGTCCGTGAGTTCGAGCCCCGCGTCAGGCTCTGGGCTGATGGCTCGGAGCCTGGAGCCTGTTTCCGATTCTGTGTCTCCCTCTCTCTCTGCCCCTCCCCCGTTCATGCTCTGTCTCTGTCTGTCCCAAAAATAAATAAAAAACGTTGAAAAAAAAAATTTAATAAAAAAAAAAGGAATTTGTACATTAAGATTTCTTAGCAAATAGATTGAGTAAACATCCGCTCAAATGGTATGATTTCATGGGCCAGGAAGGTGTCCTTGGTCTTGAAAATGCCTCCTCTGTGACCATTGTTAATATATGAAACTTGATAATTATAATTTGTTCAACTTTAATGAAATAAATATTTTACTCTCTATTAAAATTAAAGTATTCCCAAAGGGACCCAATGATCCTCCCCAAAATTCATGCTTTTATTTTATTAGGTGTGTTGGTTGCTTTATCAAGAGCTGCTTTGATGAGTATAGGGTAAACAGAAGTGATGGTGCTTAGGAACCAAGCGGAAAATGAACAGACATGGGAAGAACAGGCAAAGAGTTTTCTCTGTCTGCTGTACCCCTTTGCCTTAGCTTCTTTGTCATGCATTTACCTCATCATCACCTTCTTTAACTATGAATTAGCTGAGGATGGAGGCATGTTTAAAGAGTTTTGTTGGGGGTGCCTGTGTGGCTCAGTTGGTTAAGCGTCTGACTCTTGGTTTTGCCTCAGGTCATGATTTCATGATTCCTGAGATCCAGCCCTGAGTTGTGCTTTGTTCTGGGCATGGAGACTGCTTGGGATTCTCTCTCTCCCTCTGTCTTTACCTTTCCCCTACATGCTTTCTCTCTCCCACTCTCTCCCTCCCTCTCTCTCTCTCCCTCTCTCAAAATAAATAAACATTACAAAAAAAGATTTTTTTAGACTTTGGTTTCCTTTTCTAACTCTCCATAAGTATATTTCTTGCTTCTGGATCTCTTTTTCCCTTATCTGTAAAAAAGGAGATTTATAATACTATTTTTTGATTACCTGGGTGAAGTAAGGAGTTGAGTGCATTTTAATTCTCATTGTTTCTCATATATCTAGAACATTTTTATGGTCTTAATATCTGTGCCTTATATATTATCTTTTAAAATCTCCAGAGTCATTCCCGTCACATTTATCTCCTCCTTGCCTTTTTGAATATTAGTAAAACTGAGACCCAAGAAATCAATGCACTAAAGTCATATGGCCAAAAAGTAATGTCTTGAACTGAGCATTTGTCTTCAACTCTTCTCACTGTATCATTTGGCTTTTATGTCCTGGGTAAAACATTTTTGTATTTCATAATTGCTAATATATTTTATTACTTCAAATTCTGTTTCCTTTTTGTACATTTTTTCCTTTAATTATACTTTGACATAATTATGTAATTAAATTATTACTCATAAGAAGGAGTTAATCAATTGGCCTTTGCCACCCAAAGAAAGGCAGAGAAGATGGTCTAATTATCTTGTCAGCTGTACTTTTGGGAAAATAGACAAATCATATTTTTGAGGAGTAAGAGACTTATCTCTGCTGTTAGCTGGATGTCCCTGGCTAAGGATAACCAATAGTGTAAGGGACCCAGCATCTATGAAGTAGGACTGTTTGGGGCACGTCACTACACTATACCACTGGATGGGGGTATACAGTGCTTTATCTTAACTCCTTGATAGCTCATATCCTTGAAATTACTCCACAAAGCTTGATCCTGGGTAAAATCTTTTAGGTTTATGTATTATTTGACAATGCGATCCTCACATTTGTCAGTGGACAACACAGTCATATTCTGAAGGAATCTCAAGTAGAAATATCAGATATAGGAAGCCATTTTGCCTTATTTTGCCTTTACCCAAATTGAAATGTTACTGACACAATATGTTGGTAAATAGTCTCCCTGTTGAATTGGCGAATTCAAAGCCATCCTTTTAAGCAGTGAAAATGCCTGATTTAATTTCAATAGTTATAAATCAAAATTAAGCCTAGGAAACTGGACCCATAAATAGCTATAGAGAACCCAGCTGCTATCATTCTAAAGGCACTCTGAGATCAATTTGCATGGAGGTGATGTAGCTATGAGATAAAGGAATTGTCTTTCTGCCCGGTTAGGAGCAATCACCAGGATTTAAAGTACCCAATAGGGAGAGAAACCAGCAATTATTTATTTTTTTAAAGCCAAGGAAAAATCGCCTTGCTAAAATGAGGAATAAAGTCTATTTTTGCAATGATCATTTTGTTCCATCAAACATTTTTGTGAATTAAATATGAAGATTGGAGATAAAAGGAATATCTGATTTCACCTCAAAGTCCTTAAGACAAGGAATGTAAATCCCACCTTCTCCTAATCAAATTAATTTGTCTGTTGATAGAATTTTTTTTTCTCTCTCTCTACTTTGGATTTAACCAAATGAAATGATGCTTCTTAGATTGTGACCTTGTGAAAAAACACAGACAATTCATCTTGTGTGTTCAATTCTAAGCAGACAATCCTCAAGCTTAGAAATAATTACTGCAATGAACAGATAAGGTTGTAGAGTGACACAGTGATAGACAGATTTCAAGGATTTCTGTTAATTATATCAAGTGTTTATTTGTAGTATATATCTTAGAAGTTGACTCAGGTTATGGTTTAGTTTCAATTGTTGTACATTCAACCATAAAATGAGAGGGGAAATAGGTCTGAAGAAGTAAAATAACATATCCAAACTGACATAAATATGTAAATGAAAGAGAAAGTGTTAGAATCACGTTTTTCCACTCAAATTTTTATGATCTTTCTTCTTTGGCCTAACATACCAATTTACAATTTTTTGTTATATTCAAGTAACAGTTCATATATTTGTAGTTGGTATCCACTGTTTAAAAATACCATTAATCTTTACCTATTAAATGATACATACTTCAGTTCCTGAACTCTAAATAAAACGCTATGAAACATACTTTTAGGTTACAGATACATCTGTGATTTTGAAAATACAGTAACTTTCTTGTGGTAACTTGGATTCTAGGTACCATTTCCTTGTTTTTCTTTTGTAATTTCCTAGGTCAGTAGTAGTAGTAAAGATGCTATTTGAACACAGAAATAACAGAGCTCACTTATACAAAGTATTTCAGCAGTGCAGTTATGACATCTTTCATTTGTGGTCACCCATTTTGTTCTGTACCACTTCATTTGGTCTTTGTACACAAGTATAGGCAGAAAATGTGCCAAAGTCGCTGGATACAGTGGGCATTGGGAGTATGGCCACATTCAGAAGCACAGCCAGGAGAAACCAGGCAGTGGCTGGGGAAAACCATTTAACACCTGACTGTCACTGCCCAGGGGAGCTGTTCTTTGACATGCCAGTCTCCAACCCTGGGACCTGGTATCCCTCTTACACTCTGTTAAGCATTTGAGCATTTCGTGAGGATACTCTTTTCCCTATTTCATCTATCAAAATCTGGTCAAGGGACCACCATCTTCCCTTTATATATTTATGTACTTTCTCCTTGGAATCTTTGCCTTTTAAATATGTATTCTATTGTGATATGAAAAATTGTGCCCTATCAGAAACTATTCAATTGTTAGAATTCAGCAGAGTCAGCAAGGCCAGTTTAGGGCAATGGAGCCTGGCAGACAGTAAAGTTCCCTGACTTCGCATGGAGGAGATATTTTTCTACTCAATCCATGAATAATGGTGGCCTTGCTGCTGCTAACTTGGCACTTCCCATTTATAAAAATTCACTAGTAGTTTTTAGTCTTTCCCAGGTTGAATGTCTTAAATTAAATGTGAAACTCATAAATTGTCACAGACTAGGATACAGAGCCTATATTTACAACAGGAACATTTTGATTGGCAGATGAAGAAACAGCGATTGATAATGGGATTTTTGTATTTTGCTAACATGAAAAAGCTGACAAGGACAGATAGATGGGGTGTGAGTAATTGTTTAAATACAGGACTGACAGAGTGCCTCATACTACCCAAAAGGAAAATAAATAAATAAGTAAGTAAGTAAATAAATAAATAAATAAATAAATAAATAAATAAATAAATAAAAAGAGAGAGAGGGAAAGAAAAAAAAAAATCCCAAAACCTCTCTCTTCAATTTTTAATCCAAGGCCTTCATTGCTGGCAGGTCTAATGAGATTGATTGCAAAATAGCTTTTTGTTGATGGGTTATAAAATAAACAGGGACAAAATAGTAGATAAGTGATTTTAGATTCTCTGTTTTATATCATATTCAAGTGTAGCCCTTCACACTCTGATTCTGATTAGAATTTTAAATATGCCTGGGAATTGAAAAGAAATAGAAGTTATGAAAGATCTCCACAGAGTAGCATCTTAAGC
Source organism: Neofelis nebulosa (assembly GCF_028018385.1). Taxonomy (NCBI): domain Eukaryota; kingdom Metazoa; phylum Chordata; class Mammalia; order Carnivora; family Felidae; genus Neofelis; species Neofelis nebulosa. The sequence continues at coordinate 71,019,277 of NC_080790.1, forward strand.
AGACTGGAATTCTTTGACCTTGAAAAGATAAATCCGGAACAAGCTAAAAACAGCACATAATATTACTGCTAACATACAATGCATAGCATGCAATAGTATATCACAAAGTAACAATAAAAGGAAACAACCAGAAAATAAAAAAGGAATTATGCTTAAAATAGGGTGATATAATGATGCAATATTTAATAATATTCAAAGGCATTTGTATTCCATTTATGAAATGGAGCCTGTTTTTTCTTATGGAGGAACATTTAAATATGTTCCCAAATAATTTCTCTCTCTCTCTTCCCCCCACTCCTTTTCTCTCTTTAGTTAACTAGGCTTACTTTGGAAAACAAAACAGGAAGGGGAATTAATAGAGATTAGAAAGAATCTCCTCTTTTTTATGGTCTCAAATCAATTCATTTGATATTTTTTTCTTTCTTTTCATACCCAGATATATCCTCCAAAGCCAGTCTGAATCAGTACAGGATATAAATTAAAGCCTTTTCGGATGAGTATAGGTAACTTCCATCTAGATGACTTCAAATGTATACAGAAGTAAAATTAAGTATGTTTTGGAAGACTTTGCAAAAGATTGTTCTGTCTTCTTCACAGGAAATGGGACGTGTGGACTGCTGTTACAGTTCAGAGTGAGAAAGCAAAAGGAGGGTTTTGTATGATAGTAGCCCTGAGTCTGCCCATCGGGTTCTTTGGCCACAAGAAGACTGAAAATAAGAGGCTGGGGGACAGGGAGAGGGGTGGTAGGGGCAGTTTGCTGTTGATGCACAATGGGTCAAGTTCCTAAAGGGAGCTGGGTGCTTATTCCTTGCTTTTCTGTCTTCTTTGGTCCAATCTGGCAGTTCTACAGAATGCAGTGTAGAAGCAGGAACTGGTAAAAATAAAAAAGCATCACAAATCTTTACCATGACGTTTCAGAACAAAACTGGTCATTTGTGTTGTTTCTACATAAAATACGACAGTTCTATTTTTCCTAATGAAATAAAATGAACACTTAAAGACATTTTAAAATTTCTTCCACTTCAATGTTAAAAAAAGTCATTTATTTGAATTGCTACCCAAACGTCTTATGAGATAACAAGATCATTCTGAACCTGTTAGCATGGAGTTAAGCCTGTAAGAACTATTCTAAGAACGCACATTTTCGTTTACATGTAACACAGTTATTCAAATACTATATATTTGGCCAAGCCCAGTTCTGTTTTCCTGGTTTTTTTTTTCTTTCCCCATGTCATTCATTTTCCTGTTTACTTTTAAGCTAAGAAATTTTACTTCTAAAGATCACTTGGTGTATGAAGCCAACTACGCATGCCCCTCCTTACATCTTTAAAGCCGCTATATATTCGCCTACAAAGAGATTGTGACCATTAGAGATTCCTGTCATGCCTCCATCTAAAATGTAATCATTGACTTTTGAAGTATTCAAAGGAAATGCCTTTAAAAAAATGTCACCCCAGGGCAGTGAGGTGACTGAAACAGCATCCTAAATTTAATATCCAACTTAATACAACATTTAATCTGTTGTACCTGATGATGGGCAGATATTTCACATAGATAATACAGGGAACACAGTGGTTAAGCAATTTTCATGGCTAGAGGAAAAGAATAGGGCGGAGAGTGGTTAATTTAATATGTGTGTGTGCCTGCGTGTGTGTGTGTGTGTGTGTGTGTGTGTGTGTGTGTAAGAGAGAATCAGGAAAAGTACTTAACATATTTTATCTGCTTCAGTTTATGCCACTTTAGTTCATAGAAATAGTTTTCAGGCTCAGATTTTGATGAGATCTATGTTCCAAGATGACACTTAGGATAAGAGTGCTTCAGTACAGATATGTACTGAATTCTTACACAAACATATGTTCTCAAGGCCACTTATTGAGACTTTTATAATGTGATAGGAAATACATATTTGGTCTCCCTCCCTAGTTTATGGCGCTGTGTTCCTAAAACCCTTGGAATGTCCTGATAGATGTCAGAGGAGTGTCTTTTGTTATTAATAATAAGACCCTTTCAACCATACCAGAGCTGATGAGGTGACTCCAGGAGGGTGGGGGCTGGTTCCTGAGGAATCAACCATATGATTAGAGGTTGGAATTTTTGCGCCACCACTTTGACCCTCTGGGGAAGGGAGATGTCTGGAGATTGAGTTCAGTCGTCAATGGCCAACTATTTAATCTTTTCGTATCTGCAAATAAACACCATAACCCAAAGGGGTTTGGAGAACTTCTGGGTTGGTGAACACATCCCGGCAGGGAGGGTGACACATGGAAGCTCCGTTCCCTTCCGCATACCCAACCCTATACATCACCTCCATTTGGCTTTTCCTAAAGTATATTCTTTCTAATAGGTGGGTAATAGTAAGAAAAGTGCTTCCCTGAGTTCTATGAGCTGTTTTAACAAATTATTGAACTTGAAGGTGTCACAGGGCACATAGAACAAGTGGCAAAAGTACAGGTGATGGCCTGGGACTAGCAGTTGGTATATGAAATGGGGAAGAGTGTGGTGAGACAGAGACCTTACACTGTGGGGTCAGCTCTAACTCCTGGTAGTTCCTGTCAGAATTGAACTGTAGGACATGCAGTTGGTGTCCAGAGATTTAGGGAATTGGTTGATGGGAAAACCCCCACTCACTCAGTGTCAGAAGTGTTGAGAGTAAAGGAAACCAACAGGGTTTTTTTATTGGGGTGCGCGCACTACAATTCACTCTGACACTCTCGCACCTGTGAATGTACTTGTGTATGACATCTCTGAGTAAAGATACAGAGAAACCCAGAGATTTGCAAGTGCTTTGCAAGGCTTTGATGGCTTCATGGTATGATGCACTAGAAAATTCATCCATTTTGTTGCCTCTAGATGGTTTTTATTCTATACGTAAAGAGCACCATTAGAATTTCATAGGTTTGTGTGCTGAATCATTCATTGAATGGGCCCCTGAATGCATATTTATGAATGCCTGGAATATTCTGTTTTATAACACCATGCTTTTCATTGTGTTTTGTATTTCAGGTTATGTACAATTATTGAGTAGCCTAGCAGCAAACTGAATTGACTGGAAAGTTGAATTTGACTTAAAATTTGATGTAAAAGTGAAATGTCAAATCACAGCATTCTGTTTTGCCATTGTTATTCAAAATATAGGATGATGAGAAACCCCAAATGGATTTATAAAGTTATTAGCCTTTGTTTCTTCATTTCAAGATAACTCTTTTTGTAGATATAGTGATGGATGACAGTCTTAAATGCAATTCCATTCCCATATTGGACTCTATTCTAGGTGCTTTGGAGTACATAGAGATAGAAATAACTTCCTCTTTTGCTACCTAAGAGCTTATGATTTCCTATGGAAGACATCAGATGGTAAAAATTAAAAACACAGTGTGAAACCAAGCAACCAGGCTAAACATAGAGATAAGACATAAACCAAGGACTTCTGGCTAGGGAATCTGGAGAGTTTCATAGAGGATGTGATTTTGAGCTGGGCTTTGAATACAGAGAATTTAAACAAATGGAACCCATTTGTCTATGTTGGATGGTATGTGGAGCAGAATTGTGTTGGTGTATACAAGTGATTACCCAAATTGGTGTGTAGTTGTACTGATTGAAATCTGTGAGGCTGATAGAACTGTTAAGTTGGTTTTGTTTGTAAGTCTATTTTTTGGGGCTTTTAACATTTCTGGAAGAAGAGATAAAATGAGGGCTACAGAGATTGTACACTTTTATTGGTTTGTCTACAGTGATATTTTGTTTCAGTTTGCTTTCTAATGTAATAAGTCTGTGTATATTAAATTTAGTTGAATGTTAATTTAAAAGGTTTTGATGTGGATCTCAGTACATTGCCTTAAAATAGAATAAACTGATTACCTCAACTCATATTCTCATAACTTAGATCCAATTGCAGAAAACCCAACTATTAATAGTCAAGAGGTATTTCTATCTATTTTTAAGTCTCCAAATTGGAAAAGAATCCATTGCAATGTGTTTGTAGGAAGCAAGCCCAGCTTAATGTGGTAGAAAGGACCTGAAATACAGCATGCCACTACGGAGGAAAATTCTGTGATTATCAGTAGCAAGGCCATGGTGTTTGTTTCCCTGTGACCTTTGAGCTTTAGGACTAATTGTATAATCAATATTCTTCTACTGGATTTCATACTAATTTTACTCTTGATAGTGTTTGGGACATGGAGGGCCTTACTATCTAGCACATAGGTTGACATTAAGCAAAGTCCACTGTAATGCTGGAAAGAAAGCTCCTGGCATGGTGCAGAGTGCTTTTTCTCATCAATTTCATCTTTGTATAAATCTAAGATATCCTTATTTAGTGGCTGTACCTGGATCCTCAAGATACAGAGATAGACAAAGCAAATCCATTTTTCCTCTTCACCTAGCCAAGCACCACTCTGTTTTAGAGAGGTGAAATCCCTTTAAAATGACGATTTAGAGAAATGTTTAAAGAGGACAAAAATGGTGGCTCCGTCAGTTAAGTGTCCGACTCTTGGTTTCAGCTCAGCTCATGATCTCGTGGTTTGTTGGTTTGAGCCCCATGTCAGGCTCAGCGCTGACAGCATGGAGCCTCCTTGCGATTCTCCCTCTCTCTTTCTGCCCCTCCCCTGCTCTCTCTCCCTCTCTCAAAATAAAGATATTTTTTTAAAGGAGGACAAAAATGGACTGCATGAGCCACAAATAAATAAGGCATACATGGAGGGAACTGAAGGAGTGCTCTGACTGTTGCTAAGCCATCAACATGAAGTCAAATACATTTGGGAGCCCCACAGGCTATCCTCAGAGATAGCATTAGACACAAGGAAAGGGACTTTCGGTAGGGCATCTGATTGGAGCATTATCTTGAAAAAGATGAAGTGAAGTAGATAACTTAATACATGTGAAAAGTTAGTTTTGGGCAAAATCTCAGGTTTTTCCAAGATCATCTCCTCACCTGGCCAGCAGTCTGTTATAAGAGGTAAAGGTACAATTCTGAGACATTCCAACAGGAAACCATATATTTTACCTGTTATTCCCAACTTTCATTATTCTAAACCTTCCCTCCATCTTTATATAAAGAAGAGTAGGACCTCTAGTTATCAAGGGAAGATTTTGATCTTCACAATTTCCTGGAGATTTAGATGAGAGTCCTCTCATCTTCTCTTGCCTGTATCTTGTTAATATTATTGGTCTCTCTTGGGGCGCCTGGGTGGCGCAGTCGGTTAAGCGTCCGTCTTCAGCCAGGTCACGATCTCGTGGTCCGTGAGTTCGAGCCCCGCGTCAGGCTCTGGGCTGATGGCTCAGAGCCTGGAGCCTGTTTCCGCTTCTGTGCCTCCCTCTCTCTCTGCCCCTCCCCCGTTCATGCTCTGTCTCTCTCTGTCCCAAAAATAAAAAAAAAAAAAAAAAAAAAAAACGTTGAAAAAAATATTATTGGTCTCTCCTGTAGAGAAATACTTTGAAATGAAAATGCAGAAATATTCTACCAATTTAAAAAGCAACCCCAACCCTAAAGGGGTTGCCTGAAATGTAGAATTAAGTGAAAAAAGCTTCTGCATATCCAAACTAACTTTCACAAAAACTCCACATTAAAGACATGTATTTTATTTCTTAATGCCTCACTCTGAGCCATATTGACTTTTATTCAGCATGCCATTCTTAATGAGCCTGGTTATCTGGTTTCCTAGCCCACAACAGATTAGAAACAGCAAAGGAGAAGATGAGAAGAGGGACAATGACACCCGGAGTGACAGCTGAAAGCTTGACATTGAGGGAGGAGAAAGAAAAACGATACGGTAGGCATAGAACTATATAACCATATGGTACAATAATGAATGTTCACCAAGATGACCTCTGAGTTGTCAAGGGGAAAAGAAAAAGATAATATTATGTTTAGAAATATCTATGCAAGAAGGCAGGAAGCCAGTGCTTAATACAGGTTATAAAGATTTCCATCTAAAATTTAGGTTTTAAGTGGGCATAAGCTTTAGGTGCATGGAAAATTCAGTTCTCCAGAACTGCTCTTTCCCAGGAAATACCCAGATAAATGAGGTGTTACTAATCTCCTCTGTAAATACCCTACTGATTTTCTCCTACAATTCGACCATAAATAGTCTCACTACTCGCTGGTTTTCAACAGTTACCTTGTTATAGGACAAAACAAACCTAACACAATTCTAATGAAAGATGTTTTCTTTTTCCATTCAGTGCTAAGCATTTGAGTTCTAAGTTGATGCAATTGATAAGTCACATACCAACTACCTACTTACGGAAATATTAAGAGTCTTGCATCGTCCTCCCAACACTGACTTCAGAGAATTGAATTGAAGGTTAAGTGCAGGGTTTCATTTTTACCAAACTCAACAAAATAGCTGCTGGCACTCTGTGGACATTAATTCTCATTTACATGCATAATACAAAAGATGCCCTGACATAATCAACCCATCGCTATGCATTTTGATGCATCTCTGGAGAGAGAGAGTCCTTGTCTCATTGACTTGGCAACAGTCCCTACCAGTGACCTTTAATGCTATTATACTCTCCCTGGAGAGGGAATTGAGATGTGATGGACATAGCAGAAACAAGACCTTTCCACGAAATCGGATTTGAAAGCATGATTGTTGTTGGATGTCTATTCTTCCTTGTAGTTTTAATGTGGTTTTATGTAGCATTTTATAGATTGTGTGTTTTTTTAATTGCTTCCATTTGTTAAATAAGACAAGCAGCAGTATTTTTGAAGATGGACAGAGGACCAAGTGGGATTATTTTTTGTGAGTCAGGCTGACATGGTCTTATAGTGACAAAATTACCTTTTATTTATGTAAAATAATGTTTTTTCCCCTGTGGGAGCTCCTCTTAGCCCCAAGTAATGTGAAAAGATGTCACTTCAATTTCCGGTTTAGCATCAACTAGTTACATATAATAAGGTGGTAGCAGAGGACTCTGGCCAATGAAACATTGTAGCACTTCCCAGAATCCTATGTGGATATGAATATATTGTTTCAATTCATTTTGGAAACCTAAACTGCTATAACTCTGGGTGGTATAATGTAGGTTCTGGATTCAGGAATTGTCTGTTCCTATCTGATTACTCTTTGTTATCTCCAGACCAGTAGCTATCTACCGCCTTTCTAACATGATTTGGAAACACATTTTTTTTTTCTTGAAATGTTCTATTGGCTATATAGTTCCTATAGTAGAAGCCAGTAAATCCAAGACCTCACAAAAGAGTGGAATGGGTCATATTTGTCTTTGTTACACCAAGGCAGTCTGTTCTAAGAGTTCACTCTCCACCCCTATCTTTTTTTTTTTTTTCGTAAATACTAGCCATCTCATACTCTATTTTGATCATATTAAACACAGCCCTGAGGAAACTAGCTCAAACATTATTCTTTCTAAGATGTAAATGACCAATAAAGAATGGTCCTGCCAGGACCAAATGCCTGGCAGGTGATGTAGATGAGTGGAGACAACTGGATGTGAGATGACAGGAAGAAACAATCTGAATCAGAGAGTGGCTGTCCCATCCAACTTGCCATTGAAACCCACCTAGTTTCTATTACACAGGAACGAATACCCAACAAGACTAAGTGTTTTGATTTTTAAAGAAATAACAGAAATCTAAATGTTTATTTGAAACTTAACATTTATAATTTTGGGCAACCACTTTTTTGTTTGCTTGCTTGCTAGATGTGGACGATTATGAAGATTCAACTTTAAGCAAATAGTGTATTTCTAGTTGTGGAACTGCAGGCATCAAAAACAAAGGAGGAAGGAATTTGAGGGGGAGAAGACATAAGTACCTCCAAGCCCCTGAAATTATACTTTAGAGAAAGCCTATGAACTTTCAAGACTATCTTTAGAAGCGAGATTTGTATCTTTGGGTTGGTCTAATTTAAGTGTGGGAGAAAAGCAGAACACAGAAGAGCATGGTACTAGGTATGCAGCCCCTAATGATGCCATTACAAATACAGAGATGTTAAAACAAACCTGCAATCATTTTTCAAATGCAAAAGAAACATTGGTGTTTCTGACACAAAGACCGTAAGTTTTACTCTTTCTGCAGCTGCTTTTAGGTCATAAATAAGAAAATGTAGCAAGTTGTTCAAGTAGTATTTTAAATAAGATACTGTCAGGGACGCTTGGGTGGCTCAGTCTGTTGAAGATCTTATCTGACTCTTGGTTTCGGCCCAAGTCGTGAACTCCTGGTTCCTGGGTTTGAGCCCCACATTGGGCTGTGTGCTGACAGTTGGGGGGCCTGCTTGGGATTCTCTCTCTCCCTCTCTTTCTCTGCCCCTCCCCTGCTGGTGTGCTCTCTCTCTCAAAAATAAATAAACATTAAATAAGATACTGACAGAATAAAACAAAATTAGGAATATGAATTGTAAATGGAATTGAGGGGAAAAAAAGAAAAGACTGCTGTGGTAACTCAGTCCTGAACTTAATGGGTTTTATACTAGCTGTAGGAGGTTGGGAATGGAAGTAAAGGCATGGATGTGACAAATGAACATAATGTTCAAACGACAAATGTTCAAATGAACACAAAGAATGAAAAAAATCAGGTGACTCAGAGTTTTGAAGCTGTAGCAATGAAGACAATGTTGGTGTCAAGAAACAAGTTTGTGAGACAGAAAATGATTATCATTTTGGTCCCATCAAGTTGGAAAGAGTAGAATATCTAGACAGATGCCAAAAAGACCATGTAAAGTGAGTAGTGATGTACAAGAGATATTGGACAGTTGTCAATGTGTCTATCTCAGCCCCACAGAATGATTATGTTCTTAATGTTTAGAAAGAAGAGTTAAGGGGCAAAGAATAAAAAAAGAATATCAAGGAAAACAGTGAAGCTAGAATCTTAAAAAATTAAGGCAGAATAAAGTGAATTAAGATAATAATAAACCTTTTTAAGTGAGGTGTTCATTTTCAGAACATAAAAAACTAGTTTCATTCATCCTTAAGAATGAAACAAACCAAAATTAAACCCATTTATAAAAACTTTGTAATGTATAATAATTCTTAGAAATTTATATTTCAAAAAGTGTCTTCCCATTTTTGATGCTTTTATTATTTAATGGTCTAGTTCTCATCTAAGATCCAGAGTCCAAATTCTCCAATTCATGTTCTGTTCACATCTGTCAACAAGGTTGAGGGAAAATTCCCAACATTCTCCAAGAAAAAAGTAATATGTAAGTTAAGAATTTTATAATTTCATGAAAATTAAACATGCCAATTTATTATTATTTAAAATAATGTAGAGGAAACTTGAAACAAAATGGGATTTCAAGGTTTTCCCTTAGCAATTTAGTGTGAACATAAACTGAGGAAAGACCATATCTCTGAGCATGTCTCAATCTGCATAATGACATATATTAAGTGACCTGTGAAGTAGCTTAGGGCTTATCAATAGGTGTCAATTCAGGATTGCCTTGAAGGCCGGAAGAGACAACTCAACAGTAATAAAACAGAAACCACCCAATATTATGCATTTTCTTGCTCAGTTTTTCTAAGCTTTCAAGAAAGCATTTTTACAGAATTACTGTAAAATTATCCTTCATGTTTAAAAGTTAGTTTAAAAATACAATTAATTATAAAGTTCAGCCATCAGTATGCATTTTTTTTTGCTAAGTAGTATACTATACTGGAGTTTGATGAGATTTTCAGAGGTAGGAGTGGCAGTTACCTGAAAGAAGAGGAAATTCAGTCCATGAATGGATGCATGGATACATGTAATAACCATCTGATACCATTAAAGAAGATTGTTTTATAAAATGAGCTTTCCAGATAATGAATTCTTTCTAGTTTATGCAGTAAAAGGTTTTTTTTTTTCATTTTTACCATTTTGAAAGTGATACACATTTCCCACCTTGTTAAATGGGACTCACTAACGTAACTTAACCTCTTTTTTGAATACTCAAGGTCATCATGAACATGAATCACTGTACTTTGCTACAGTACAGCGATTCCGTTGGGGTTGCTGAGGTGTGTAAAGCTTGTTTGTCCTGCCGCTAAGCGGCTATGCTTTCCAAGTTCCTGCATCTATCTTTTGTAATTCATTTTTCAAAATCCTCCTTCTTTATTAAGAGAGCGGTTATCATCAGTGTGCCTGCTTCTTGAAGCCACTTCCATGCCAGAGTTGCTGGAGGCTGGCATGTTAAATAGCACAGAATGTAGAATTGTGTCAAAGATAAAACTAACAGATTACCAAGGAGATTCTAAAGAGTCCTTCCATGTACAGAGTGAATACACTTCTGTGAAGAAGTGTGTAGTAGTAGCTTTTGGATACTTTATTTGCTTTCTGATTCTTACCCATGTTCTGGAAATTTAGGATTGCTAGATAAACACCTTCAAGATAAATGTGATCTGGGTACACAGAACAACCCAAGTCTGTCTCTTTTATATTATTGAAACACACTATCCTTAGTAGGCCTTCAACGGCTGGTGAGTAAGTATGTATTTAGGTCTATAACTACATCTGAATATAGACATATATGCATATATATATGCAAAACTTGTGTCTAAACATGTTACTGTATGTGAGGCTACAGTATAAAATAGTGAGGTCACTCCCCCCTAAAAGCCCCATAATTAATACAGATATTTAAGTGAATAAAATATATATGTAAGCTTTATTTTTTAAAGTTATTCCTGAATTACTGAGATTACTTTTGTTCCTTTCCTAGACCTTAGAACAGGCCACGTACTATGTCACGGTGTCTTGCTAAACCCTTGGAAATATTTGCTACTGAAAACTATAATCCACCTCAGCCTGTGTAATTATCTCCTGATACAGAGAACAATGTTGCATGTGACAATGACCTGCTTTGGTTTTAATCTTCATGCCTTTGGAATGACATCAAGCTCTAACACTGTTAAATGCTTAAAATTAGTATCTTTAGTGCCCTCACATATGCCAACCAAGGCATGACACTTCTAATCTCCTTCTCCTTTAATTTTAACAAGCCAAAGATGTTTAGCACCATAATTTTGAGACTGTTACCAGCACTTTGTGTTGAAAGTCATTTCTCACCTTTTAAAAAGTAGGAAGAGATTGGATGGCATAAGTGAACAAGAATAATTTATAGATGGATTGGTTGTACATTATAAGTAACTGGTCAAAAGATTTATGGAGATTTTCTTGAAAAAAAAAACCTATATCATTCTTTGTAGATAGAAAGATGCTCCTTAGTCATTGTCATCAATCTGGGTAATTTATTGGGACATATACATGGTCTTACCTGGCTCACAGGTAGACGTACTATACTAGACAAACAGTTTTAGGACATGGAAAAGGCAAATTAATTAATCTAAGTGAGAATTCGAACTTGTGGCCTTGATACTGTGTTCTAACTTACAAATTAACAGGCCTTGTACTTATTTAATGGCTAGCAGCTACTATTTATTGGTTCTTGCCCTGTGTCAGAACTGTGATTTATATTTTATATATCATCTTATTTGATCCTCCCCCAAATTCTACAAGTTGATATCAGCCCCTATTTTATGGATGAGGCAGCTTGAGGTTTGGAAAGATAAGGTGCCATGTTTAAGATCACACAGCTAATAAGTGTCAGAACACAGTTTTAATCATTGGCTGATTTCCAGCCATAAGGTAAATGTGACCACGTTCAGTGAATAAAATCTATGTAAACATTGTTGACTTAACATCAAGTCACTTACTTTGATTAGTTATAAAAACGGCATGGCTGCCACGTACCAATATTTATTGCCATCCAGTGGTTCAAGAAAGCTAAGCTCCTATTCCCTTTTTCCGCCAAGTCTTTGTGCTTGGTGGGCTAAAGAAGAAGGGTTAAACTTACTTAACACTAGAATATTGCATCTGGATTATTGTTTACTAATTTCTATTTAGCATTTTTTCTTACTATTGTCTACTACAACATACATTAATTAGTATTTACTAGAATCTTTGTAACATAAAAACCTGCTGATGAGATTGATAGTTCATTTGTGCCTAAGTAGAGTCAAAGTTCATCATTCCAAACTTCTCTGTATGGCTTGGGACCCCAGGATGCTTTTCTGTGCCCACTTATACTATTTTATTTCAGTTCTTTTTGCTCTTGTCCTGCAGAGTAGGATGGCCTGTACCTGTCCTGACTCCCAAAATGGAAGTAACAGACCACAGATTATTTTGTTCCTTGTAAGATTTAGTTCTGATTTTTTAACGTTTATTTATCTTTGAGAGAGAGAGCTCAAGAGGGGAAGGGGCAGAGAGAGAGGGAGACAGAGGATCTGAGGCAGGCTTCACACTGACAGCAGAGAGCCTGACGCGGGCTCGAACTCACAAACTATGAGATCATGACCTGAACCAAAGTCGAATGCTTGGTTGATGGGGGGGGGGGGGGTGTGGGAGGGAGGGTAGGGTAGGTAATGGGTATTGAAGAGGGCATCTTTTGGGATGAGTACTGGGTGTTGTATGGAAACCAATTTGACAATAAATTTCATATATTAAAAAAAAAAGTTGAATGCTTAAATCAATGGAGCCACCCAGGCACCCCAGTTCTAATTGTTTTCTTAAAAGAAGTCAAGGTCATTTCCATTTCTACTTGGCCTAGTCTTCTGAGCAATTAATTTATGCTTCGTAGACATTAGAAAGATAGGTATTGATTTAAAAAAGGGGGGGCGAAGCAACATGGTTTTTGCACATTTTCTTGTTGGTGGTGGTCGTTTCATGCACTTAAAATGTGACCGACAATGTAAAAGTCAATTGCCCCAAGGGACCCATGTGTCTGTTTTTTCATATCTTTACTGTAGGCTAAAGTAGTCTTCAATGTAGTCCTTTGGGTTTGCAAGAGGCATTGATAAAGGCACTGATAAAGAAGCCAGGTGTGTGTATGTGTGTGTGTATCTATCTATCTATCTATATCTATATCTGTATATATATTTATAAATATATATATTTATACGTATAAATTTCTAATATTGCAACAGTAACATTATATATACACATATATACATACATATGCATATATGTGTATATACACATATATACATACATACACATATATATGTATGTATATATGTGTATATATAATGTTACTGTTGCAATATTAGAAATTTAAATGCTGTAAGATGTACTGAACCTCCTGTATCCTAACACAGATCTCCATGTTCTAGTGGGAGATAGCTAAGAGTGTCATTGTATTCAAAATGCTGCCCAGCAATTTGAGAATTAGAAGACAGAAGTTTTAATCCTAGAAGATTATCCCTTTTTTCCACTACATACTTAATTTTTCTTTTATTTTTTAACTGAGCTTTTTCTAAAGTCACCCAAAAAGGAAATTTATTTTCTTATAGCAAACTCTTTTGATATCTGCTAATTTCTGCCTTATGCTAAAACAATATCCATTACACAAAGGCCATGTAATATCCTTGGTAACATTGTGTAGGTTATTAGTTTAAAAATAAAAATTAAAAAAAAATTGAGGGGCGTCTGGGTGGCTTAGTCGGTTAAGCATCCAACTTCAGCTCGGGTCATGATCTCATGTTTCGTGGGTTCAAGTCCCACATCGGGCTTTGCTCTCAGAGCAAAAACTGACTTTGGATCCTCTGTCTCCCTCTCTCTCTGTCTTTCTCTGTCTCTGTCTCTCTGTCTCTCTCTCTGTCTCTCAAAACTAAATATTTTTTTTTTTTAATTGGTGTCTTACTGGTCTTAGGGGAGACACTTGAAAACATCTATTTGACAGGGAGCACCTGGGTGACTCGGTTGGTTAAGCGCCTGACTCTTGGTTTCTGCTCATGTCATGATCTAATGTTTGTGGGTTCCAGCCCCTCATCAGACTCTGCACTGACAATGCAGAACCTGCTTGGGATTCTGTCTCCCTCTCTCTGCCCCTCCCCTGCTTGCTTTCTGTCTCTCTCTCTCTCAAAAATGAATAAACATTTTTTAAAAAAGGAAAAGAATCATTTCACTAAAAGTTTGGATTTTCACTCATACATTTGATCTTATATCAACATCATAGTGATGTTTCACTTGAACTTCATTTTACCTGTATCTATAGTCTATTTTCTTTACTGAAAGACATGAATCTTACCTGATATCATTAATTTTTTTTTCAAATTTTTTTTTTCAACGTTTATTTTATTTTTTGGGACAGAGAGAGACAGAGCATGAACGGGGGAGGGACAGAGAGAGAGGGAGACACAGAATCGGAAACAGGCTCCAGGCTCTGAGCCATCAGCCCAGAGCCTGACGCGGGGCTCGAACTCACGGACCGTGAGATCGTGACCTGGCTGAAGTCGGACGCTTAACCGACTGCGCCACCCAGGCGCCCCATTTTTTTCAAATTTTAAAGCTAAGTCATATCTGAATTGAATTCTTCATAGGATTTTACAGGGTGCTTAGAGTGGGTTGGATAATGTATTTGATAAAAAAAGAAAAATCATAATCAATTCAGAAAGTATTTTTTTTCTTTTCACATATCTAGGCATTAGGTACATCATTTTTATATATTCATTGCACTATTTGTATATTTAAGAAAAAATAATGGATGTTATATTAACATTTAAGTTAATTTCATACAAATTAAAATAAGTTAAATTTTAAACAAAATAGGTTGAGGGGTTTCATGAGATGATGTTTAGAGGCTGTATAGCTTATAGGATAGGATGTTAAACAGGAAGCAAAAGTCCTGATTCTAACACTTGCCAACAATATTACTCAGGATCAGTTAATTGAACTTATAAGATGAATGTTCTTCATATGTATTGGTTTATCAGTAAAGTGAGGATAGTTTTATTAAACATTTATTTCACAGTATCTTACTACTTTCGATTCTCAATGGTCAGCAGAGGATAATACCAAATCATCTCTAGTTGACTTTGATGTGTGGTGTGAGCTTTGTTCTAGTGTACTTGGGAGTTTGTAATATCTCCAAGTAGTGAAACTGTACTCTGGAAGAGCTAAAACATTTTTAGCTTTTATTCGTTACCTATATAATTCAACCTTTTCCTCTTCTTGCTTTCATGCTAAAAACAGAAAACATTACTTCTTGTTCTTTGATTCTGTGTAGTGTAGTTGTCTGCTGGCTTGGTCATGATCATTTGAAGGAGAGAGGACCTCAGTCCCTGCCCCATACTCAGAGAACCCTCCCAAAGGTTTGCCTCCTCATACTCTAAAGCTGTTCCATCATCTTAGTCCTTGCTTGGTATCCACCTGTTATTTCACTCCTTCTTGGGAATCTGCCATTCTAATTGTCTCCCGCCAGTAAAGCATTTTGGTGAAGAAAATATCAATGTGGCCACTGCCCCAGTTCATAACAAGTATGTGTCTACGCATCCCCCAAGAGCTACCAATCTCCAGGCTCCAGAGTGACACCACATCTTATAATAAGTAGATAACTCCTTCTTTTCCAACTGTGGACCTCCATTGATTATTTAAATGTCTGATGCTGCTCTATGTGGCCCATAGTCTCACATACACACTTTTGAATCACTCTAAAGGCCATCCTTTTAGGGGCTAAAACCAGTAAAATGAACCTCATGGACTCCAATTCATTCTCCTCAATTATTCTGCTCAATTCCCCCATCTCTGCTCCTTCTCTGGCTTTCTCTCTCCTATCATCATTAGCATCATCATCATCATCACCCTCATCATCATCTCATGCATACCATATGGTCCTGAGTTGAGACAGTGGAAGAGAAGAGAATGTTCTCTGCACTAGCAACAAGTAATAAAAAAAATGTCTCAGGGAGGATTAACATATAGAATTTAAAAGGTCTTCTGGGAAAAGAGGCTCTAGGGTTACCAGGTCATCAAAGGTTCAAATTTTAAAAGGTGCTGAGAACTTGAAAACAAGATTTGCCAGTGCTAGTCAGTGAATGGTTGAAGGTAGATTCATAATAGTTGATTCTAGTTAAAGCATGTAAAATTAATATATAGTCACTCAGAAAGGACTTACTTTTACTTAATTTTTGCATTTTCCATGATAGCTGTACTGCATTTTTACAAGGATGTCATTTAGAATAATAGGATACTTTCTAAAGATTTTCAGTAACCAACCATAAAATTCATTTAAATTGCTTAAGAACTTTCTTTTGCATGTGAAATAAAACTTAAATGGTAATGTAGCCTTGTGCATTCATGTTATATTAATACAAACAATGCTTGATGATAATGTGTTGTTGAACTTTCCCCACAAATCTGTCCTGTCAAAGAAAACACCAGATGCAATGCTTAGAATGATGACTTGATAAAATTAGATTCGTTGGGCAGAAAAGAGAATGGGATGCTCTAAATAAATGTCATTAGCAGTTGGAAGGATGGAAGCAAATTACTCTGATAATATCTCAGACCCTTACCCAATTGACAGTTTTTAAAAAGGTATTTTGGGTATTAAAGGAGATGGTAGAATTAAGGGGGAAAAACATATGAAGGAAAAGTTAGTATTCATGAATATGGCTTATGGAATACATCTTATTAGCCATGATTCTAAATGATTCTGGATTGGCATTAAAAAGTGGAAGGGAGGGGGTGTGTGCCTAGGAGGCTCAGTTGGTTAAGCATCTGATTCTTGATTTCAGCTCAGGTCATGATCTCAGGGTTCATGAGACTGAGCCCCATGTCAGTCTCAGTGCAGAGTCTGCTTGGGATTCTCTCTCTCCCTCTCCCTGCCCCTCTCCCCTGCTCTCTCTCTCTCTCACTCTCCCTAAAATAATAATTTTAAAAAGTAGAAGGTGATTTACACAAATACCAAAGAGAACATTAATAATAAATCTCTTGTGGTATACTCCATGTGCACAAAGCAAAGGTGGGCTTGAGAATGGAAGTGTGGGAGAGGAAAACTGCTTTTCCAGATATTGATCTGAGAAGGGGAATATCCATTTATAATTTTGTCTTCGTCTGGGGTTTTCTTTCCATGTAAATTCTCATGGCCTAGATACCAGCATTAACAAAGAAACGATTGTCTTTTGTACATGCTTGGAAATACATTTTCAGAAAGTCCAGTCTAGTCATTCAGCCAGTTGAGGTAAGAAAATAATCAATTAATTCAGTGGAGAGTTCTCCAAACCTATTGAATTACCTAAATTGATTGTCTGTGTGACTGAATTAGGCCAGTAAATTTAGTCAAAACTGTAGACTTTGCAATGGAGTGCTAACACAAAAACCTTGAGTTGGCAAAAGAGATTGAAATACAGTGGAGTTTCTTAGAGAGTGTCGGGAAATAGGAAGGCCAATTTAAGACTTGTATCCTTAAGTTACAATACAACTTATTCCAGAGTCTTTCAATAGCCTGCACATAGACATTGCCAAAGATAAATTCTGGAAGAGAGTGTCAATTATACATTGGCTGTTGAAAACTCTTTGAAATTCTGACCATGAGATTCTTCACAGAGCTAGACAAAAAGTGTGTGGGAATGTCCCAAACCAGCTGTTCCCTGTGCTTTTTCCTGCCTAGAATGTACTATTTCTAAAGGCATAGACTTTTAACAAAAGCGTTTCAAAAAGAAAAGTCTGAAGGAGATACATAAGCTCTCATGCCCTTTTGTGGCTTATTATACATACAGTTCATGTTTATTGGGTAGCAAAGGATTGCTGTAATGAAAACAGTGGTTAACAATGGTCTGCCCTCTGCCCTGTTATTCAGGAATGGCCCCACATTTATTTATAGCTCACTGGTCTCCAAAACAAACCCTTCTTTTAGTCACATTTGTGACTTCATGGCCTTTAACACCTGGTATCAAACAATGGTTCAATGTTTTTACATGTAATTTTAAAATTAATGAATGCTGAATGAATGGATGAATGAATTGTATCAGATTTATGATGGCTTCTTGTTTCTTCTTTATCTCAAAGCTTAACCTCTTTTTAAAGCCTCAGCATGTAGCCTAAGTGCTCCAGGCCCAGTTGAACTTTCCCTTTTTTGAAACCCTTTAGAGGGGCGCCTGGGTGGCTCAGTCGGTTGAGCGCCGACTTCGGCTCAGGTCACGATCTCGCGGTCCATGAGTTCGAGCCCCGCATCGTGCCCCTGTGCTGACAGCAGAGCCCGGAGCCTGTTTCGGATTCTGTGTCTCCCTCTCTCTGACCCTCCCCCATTCATGCTCTGTCTCTCTCTGTCTCAAAAATAAATAAACGTTAAAAAAAAATTAAAAAAAAAAAAAGAAACCCTTTAGCACTTGCATGCCCTTACCAATGGTATAATAATACTAAGTACTATTATTATCAGAGCTAATACTAAGTGGTTAGCATGTGCACAGCACTGCCTGAAGCACATTGTATGTTATTATCTCACAACGGCTAGTGAAGTAGACACAAATATCATTACACTGTAAAGATGAGAAAATTAATGCTCAGAGAGAGTATTTTGCCCAATATCACATAGCTAGTATCTAGCAGAATGGAGAATCAAGCCCAAACCATCTACTCTAACACTTAGATTTTTAACCACTAAACTGTATTGCCTTCTGTGTGGGGACTTTCCTCTGATTGTTTTTTTAGTGCACATTTTGTCTTCCTGGCTAGATCTTAAGCTTCTTAATTCTGTCTTTCTCCTGCACAGTTTCTTTGATAGATTTAACCACAGTACAGGTCACTAACACATGTTTGATTTATTAATTATGGATATTCTTGGCTAATATACTTCTTTTCATTTAATTATTGTTCTGGCAAGACTTCTTAAAATTCAGATTTCTCAAAGAATGATATGATGGAGTTCAAGAACTAAAGTGTATTTATGCCATGTTAGTTCTAAACCTGGAGTAACCATATGACAAAAATTATTTATGGTTTCATTGGTGAATTTTTCAGATGATGTATAAATATTGCTTATTGGCATCACATTGGAATAGCTTGAGTTAACTTATTTCACTGTTGTCCAAAAGGGATCTTTGAGTTTATCATGACTTCACTGGCCAAATGCAAATGCTTATTTTCTTGTAATTATGCTGCTTATTTATACAGACAAGCCAAATTTGGTGGATTTCCTGATACAGCATAAATTTAACTATGTTTTCCAAAAGGAGTGGTAGTCTCACACACAACAAATTAAATCATTCTTGAAATCTCTCTGTTTCTGTTATTGACTAGTAGCCCAAATTACTCAAGCAGCCTGTTAGAAGCAAATGGTATTGCCAATCAATTTAAAAAATCTATTGATTCCCAAAATAGCATTTGTGTTTTACAGGATTGCTGGGCTATTTTATTTCTTTCTTCCATAGCTAGTCTTTTCCATTTCAAATGCAGCACATCTAAAATTAAACTCATTATCTTTGCTCCAAAACCTATCCCTCTTCTTTTATTTTCTCCCCGTTTAACTGGGCCACCATTCATCCGAGCCAAAAACCTGCAAACCATTCCCAACTTTTACCTCTCTCTCATCTGCAAGTATAAGTGATCACAAAATTCTACTCTCCATTTCAAAATGCTCTCAAGTCTCTCCCCATTTCACTACTATGACTAGCCTTACCATTCCTTGCCTCAACTGTTGTAATAGTCTCTCTGCTGACCTCTCTGACCTGTATTTTGCTTCTTTTCCATTTTCCACACTTAGTAAAACTCAAATGTGATTATTTTACCCCCATTTAGACAATTACTCCATATATCCCCTATGACCTAAGAGTAAATGCCAAACTTCATGGCAGAGCAGAGAAAACCTGTTTGATTGGCTTCAGCCTACCTAAGACATCTGCCTCTACCCCACTCTCCAGCCATCTAGTCTGGAGGACCTGGCAATTCTTCACCAGAGCCTTCCTGTTTTAGGCCTGAATGCTTTCATTCAAGCTGTGTGTTCTCTAAGAAAATACCTCTGTCCATTCTACCTTTTTTCCTTCCAGGCTACATTTTCAAGAGTTCCTGTCTCTTCTCTAGGTACCACTATATCTTGTACACATCCTTCTTAAGGCTTTTATTACACATTATTATAATTAGTTATTTATCTGTCTGCCTTTTCTACTAGTTGACAGCTTTTGAAGATGGTGCTCTCTGCCTTTCTGATCACTGTGTACTCTGAGAAATAATAACCGTTTTATTAGTGTTGAATCAATGGGTTCATTTCTTCTTCATAGGCTGGTGTTTTCCAAGAGATCACTTTTTCTGTAAAATTTATTGGTTATGGATTTTCCTGCAAAATAAAACAGTATAGAACAGACCTCTCTGAAGCATGCTGATGAGCTTGCACATCCAGCCATGATTCCTGTACTTCCCAATGTAAACATCTTCTGGGGGCAGTATTGAAGACTAATTACCTTTTGTATTCTACATTGAATTAGGGAGCTCAGTGTGTTTTTTACATTCATTTCCACCTGAAGAGAAAAATTAAGCACCATAAACACCACATTGGAGGCGTTGCTATAAAGTACAACTGAGAAGGCATTGGCTTTGTATTATTTCCATTCAAATACATGTATGTTTTTACAACAGCACTTCTTTTGCTAGTATTGGTAGAAAAACAAATGAGTTTCAAACATTTCCGTTTTAAAAAAGCTTCAAAAACATCATTTCTAAAATAATAAATTGCCGTTAAAAATGTATCCAGATAACCGGGTCTCTAATAGAAATGCATTTTTAAGCATCTAACCTCAGGCAAGTCTGAGAGCTAAGAGCTATCACGCTTTCTAAACTACCCTCAGTATTAATTATTGTCAATCTCTTCAACTGATGTTCTTTTAAGAGTCACATTGTGTACTTTTACCATCTACTTTGTGACATATACAGATATGCATAGGTTAAAAAATACCAAGTAAACACTTTATTTTCTAATTCAATAAATCGTAAGCAAATGATGGTTACATTGATTAGATGTGATCTAAATGTGTTGTTTTGCAAATATAAAGATATTTTTGAATTATAAGTGCATAGTGATACTCACAAAAACGTGTTTGATTTAATAGATAATTTCCAAGAGGTTTTCATGAAAAAGAACCTTATGAAAAAGTGTCACTAAAGTTAGCCATCTGAAATGTATTCAGTAAATTTAAAGTATAATAATCAAATAAGTTTTCTAATAAATATTATGAAAAATGTACAGGATTTTATCCACAGCAGCACTAGGAGTTTCAACTGAATACCATTTTGGCTGCACTTATTGACTTTTCTCAAAAGTCTATTAAGCAAACTATTTTATTCACATTTTATTCGAAAGAATACTGAAATGAGAGGGGGAATAAAACTTTAGAGTGGATGATTATAACACTGAATTTCAAAACTTGTTGTCTTAAGACCTCTATAATGAATTCTGTACTCTTCCTCTAGGGAGTCAAGTTCAATTTAAAATTGTATAACAAGTTCAACAAGCATATGACTCCTCTTGACCACAGCAATTAAAGACCAAGAGGTTGTTCTTTGTAGAAGAACAAAGGTATAGCCACTTTTTAATGAAATCATGTTTTTAGATTAACTTGAGCAATTACATTTCACTTAAAAAGAAAAACGATTCGTAAGAAATTTGTAATGGACTAACTTTGAACTGTATTTCTTTAACATTAATGGTTGAAGGTGTAGCTTATGGCCTATAGACCAAAAGAGCAATACAAATCTTTGAATTGCTGTTTGAAACGTCAAATTATTTAAATTCCTACATTATGCTCTATGAATAGTCGATGGAGGTTAATGGCTATTATAGCAAATTATGATTAGAAATCTTTTCAAAATTGATCAATCATTCAGTATTATAGATCATCTTAAATAGATTTATTCTCATTGATTTCTACATATATTTTATACGTTAGGTTAGGAGCTAAGTTGAATATTTAAAACTCAGAGAGGGGCGCCTGGGTGGCGCAGTCGGTTAAGCGTCCGACTTCAGCCAGGTCACGATCTCGCGGTCCGTGAGTTCGAGCCCCGCGTCAGGCTCTGGGCTGATGGCTCGGAGCCTGGAGCCTGTTTCCGATTCTGTGTCTCCCTCTCTCTCTCTGCCCCTCCCCTGTTCATGCTCTGTCTCTCTCTGTCCCAAAAATAAATAAATAAAAAAAAAATAAATTAAAAAAAAAATAAAACTCAGAGAACTGAAAACTAAAAAAGGAATCAGATGAAATGTAAGAACAACAGAAGATACACAAATAGTGTTAAATTCTAACGAGCATGTTCTGTTGCCTTTTTTTAGTTTGGTTATTCCTATAATGAAATTGGATGGAAAAAAATCCAATTTTTCTCTTTCACATCTATAGCTATAATGTGCTTACTGGCAGCTTAAATTCTGTTACTTTAACAAAGTGGCAAAAAATACTGATGGTCAAAATATACTGCTGAATTAGCAAAGCTCCACTTAACCATTAGTTCTTTATTTTTGTACTTAAAATGCAACATCATATTGAAATACAAAAGCTTTTTCCCAAGGCCAGCATGCTTTCCTCCACAATAAATTACACTCCAGGTTCTCACTATTGATAACATATATTTAGTTACAATATGTGCATGCAATAAGCAAAATTGATTTGTGTGACTTGAGGCATAGTGAATATTTAATAAATTTGGTGTAATGAATATTTATCATCAGGAGAAAGAAATGATTTGAAAATAATATAATTGATAATATAAGTCAAGAAGGGTATCAGGTAATGTATTGTTTCACTGTATTCAGCAACTGGAAAATCTAAATTTTAGCTATCAGAGTGGGAAAAAATGGTGTATTGTTTTCTGTACAAATAGCCAAATAGATTAAAAATGAAAAGAATCTATTAAGTTTCTCATACAATATGCAGAACATAAAGTATTATTAATATTATCTATCATTACTTGTTTTTTAGAGCAATGTGGAAAATCTTGTGCTCAAGAGAAATTCCCTGACATTTGTTTGCATTGTCAGGGTAGAAAGAAGAAAAGAAAAGAAAAGAAAAGAGGAAAGGGAAGTAAAAGAAAGGAAAGAGAGGGATGGAGGGAGGGAGGGAGGAAGGAAGGGAAGTAAGGTGGCAGGGAGGGAGGAAGGAAGAAAGACAATAAATCTAAGATCTATAAGCAATCAGATCTTTTTATAAATGGTTCAGTTATATATTCTGACTTACAAAAAAATGCCTTTAAAGCTGACAAAATCCACAGATGGATGCTAAAATTACTGAGCACAAGTTTAAGAGAAAAAGAATATTTGCATAGTCTCAAAGTGTCTCCCCCAGGGTATTTATTAACTACAAAGGGAAAAATAATAACTTTTATAGTGCAGAAACACAGCAGACACTAACCAAACCAAATCATCCAAATTAAAATCACCAGTCATAAGACACAGCAACGTAATTTACTCTCAGATATAATGCACCAAGAAGAGTGTGTTACTTCTGGAATATTCTTGCAAACATGCATAACCTCACCTTAATCACGAGAAGACATCAGACAAACCCCAACTGAAGAACATTCTACAAAATGAGTGTTCAGTACTCTTCAAGTATCTAAGTCCTTCATCTTAAGGGGACTGAGGAGACATAGCAACGAGATGTAAGGTGGAATCCTAGATTGAATTCTGGGTCGGGATAAGGAAAAACTGGTAAAATCTAAATAAAATATTTAATTTGGCTAAAGTGTTGAACCAAGATTACTTTCTTTTGATAATTGTCCTAGGATAATGTAAGATATGAATGTGAGGAAACATTGAGTGAAGAGCGTACAATAATTCTCCGTATTATCTTTGCAGTTCTTTAAAATTATTTCCAAGTGTTTTTTAAAATCCAAGTTACTCTCTTTTTTTAAGTTTATTTATTTTGAGAGAGAGAGAGCATGAGTGGGGGAGGGACAGAGAAAGAAGGAGAGAGAGAGAATCCAAGCAAGTTCTGCACTGTCAGCACAGAGACTGATGATACAGGTCTCAAACTCACAAACCGTGAGATCATGACCTGAGCAGAAATCAAGAGTCGGTCCTTCAACCGAGTGAGCCACCCAGGTACCCTTAAATCCAAGTTATTCTTATACTGTTGTTTACCTTATGGTAAAAACATAAGTTCATAACCATGTCTCATTAAAATATATTATAATGGAAAAAATAGCATTGAAGGTTTTGAAGAGCATTTGTAAATTTTCATTTTTGTTAATAAAGAAATGATTACTCAATTAATATACAAATCTGAACAGCCTTCTACATGATCTTACAGAAAACTTATGGAACATGCATGACCCAGCAATAGCACTGCTAGGAATTTACCCAAGGGATACAGGAGTGCTGATAACATAGGGGCACTTGTACCCCAGTGTTTATAGCAGTACTTTCAGCAATAGCCAAATTATGCAAAGAACCTAAATGTCCATCAACTGATGAATGGATAAGAAATTGTGGTTATATACAAAATGGGATACTACGTGGCAATGAGAAAGAATGAAATCTGGCCATAATTTTATAGCAACGTGGATGGAACTGGAGAGTGTTACGCTAAATGAATTAAGTCAGAGAAAGAAAGACAGATACCATATGTTTTCACTCCTATGTGGATCCTGAGAAACTTAACAGAAGACCATGGGGGAGGGGAAGGAAAAAAAAGGTTAGAGAAGGAGGGAGCCAAAACATAAAAGACTCTTAAAAACTGAGAACAGGGCGCCTGGGTGGCTCAGTCGGTTAAGCGTCCGACTTCGGCCCAGGTCACGATCTCATGGTTTGTGAGTTCGAGCCTCACATCGGGCTCTGTGCCGACAGCTCAGAGCCTGGAGCCTGCTTCGGATTCTGTGTCTTCCTCTCTCTTTGTCCCTCCCCTGCTCATGCACTCTCGCTCTCTCTCTCAAAAATAAATAAACATTAAAAAAAAAAAAACTGAGAACAAACTGAGGGTTGGTGGGGTGGTGGGAGGGAGGGGAGGGTGGGTGAGGGGTATGGAGGAGGGCACCTGTTGGGATGAGCACTGGGTGTTGTATGGAAACCAATTTGACAATAAATTTCATATTAAAAAAAAAGAAAGAAAGAAAACTTATGGAACATGCTTGATGTTTTCTTAGCCTCAACTAATCTGTAGGAATTGGGTAGAAGGAGAAAACATCTGCAATTATTCTTAAGCTGTATGGTGCTATATTCTTCTTAAAACTAATATTTTCCTTTGATAAATTCATAAAGATAGGATAAACTTAAAAATAACAATTGAATACAGTAAGACAATGCTGACCATAGATATATGAAGTTATTGTTAAAACTTTAATTTGTTCAGAACAAAATTAGCTGTTCTAGTTCACATTGTCTTTTCTTTTGAAATAGCTCAGGAAATTATGCTAGCAGCAAACCTCTAGGGAGATGGTTCTAAATTGAAGTGTGGTTGATTTAGTGTTTTTTAGTAACAATGGGCAAGACAATGTACTTTTCTGTGGAATCATTATTTGTGTTTCAGTGTCTCTACCTGTAAACTGAAGTTGCTCTTTTAGTTTACATGGATTCTACTCTGGGGAACCATGGTGACATGTTTGATGATGGATAGGGGATGGAATTTTTTTTAAATCATTATTAGAAGAACTATTTTATTATATAGTATTTTAATCAAGTGGCATTAAGTGTCATGCACAAGAATTGTCATGAAACTTGCAATAGCTATATTGTCCAATTTCTCAGCTCTAATTAAGTGATTATTTAACAATTATACTATATCTCTAAATGAGGACAATAAATGGTAATTATAGAAGCATCTTGTAAAGCTTAAAATATCATACAAAAAATGATTTATTCCTATTTGTATTCTTTATATTGTTCTTTATTTCTATTATAATAATTATTTTGGGAAACAGAGATCTTCTCTGAAAGCTTTTAGGGATTTTCAACAGCCTTAAACAGCCTTAGAGCATAAAGTTCAATCTCCCTCGTTTTGTAACAACTTCCAAATATCTCATTGCTATGTCATTTATTAATCATCTGAACCTTATTGTGTTCCAGGTCTAATGGCTGTCACAGGGGACAAAAGTGACAGTGGGCCTCTCCTTTAGGAGCTCACAGCTTAGTTCTGCACACCTATTTCTTGATATTTCTCTGGATGAGCCCTATTTTGTGACTAGCTGGACACACTCTTTCCTGATGGCTGCCATTCCCTCCCTTCCATTTCCTGCTTAGATGTCCTTCTCCCCAGTTCCCACACACCCCATAAAGTCAGTCACCCAGAGGTGCTGCATCCCCTGACCAGTGCAGTCCTCAGTAATCTCTTCATGTCCATGCTGACAAACTCAGCTCGCACTTCCTGTGTGAGTCAGTGTGTCCAGATTTGGGTCTGTCACTTTGGCCTCTCAACAAGAGTGTCAGCAATCCTAGCATGGACCCACACTGTCCTTCCCTGTCTTTGCCTTTCTACCAACAACTGTGGGATCCCATACCGAACCGATTTTATCTTAATTTGTGGAAAAGTGCACCAGTATATGAGTCCTTCCGCCAAACTTGAATGTGTTTTATTTGACTTTTCTTCCGTTTACCTCTCCTTTCCTTTCTAGCACCCAAAAGAAAACTCTTCATTATGAAATTCCCTCCTGAAATCCCTTTCTCATGCTGATATAATTCTACAGCATGCGGCCAATGATAGGCTTGTCTTGTGATGAGGAGGATGCCTAATTCCTATGCTCTCAAGGCTTGTTTGCTTTACAGCCTTTTTCACATCACGATGCCCAAAGAAAATGATTATACATACATACATACATATATACACCCACTGTAGAGCCCAATGCAGGGCTTGAACTCACAACCCCGAGATTAAGACCTGAGTTGAGATCAAGAGTTGGATGTTTAACTGACTGAGCCACCCAGATGATGACTCAAAAAATGATAATATTTGAATGGCACACTGATACGAACGGGAATCCATGTGTCCCTGGCTTACCCTGCTGTTCCAGGACAGGGCTATATCACAGCCTATATCATATCCCAGTTATTAGTATAACCCAGTTCACTGCACTAATTAACTATACACGGTGATTACAGGGCAGCATTTGTTCTCAAATTCTATAAGCAATATATTTCCTTTTTCCCTGATGTGTGATGTGCAGTTACTCCTTTTATGTTGATTTCTGGAGACATCTGTGTAAGACTTGAGGATATCCTGCAGTGGTGGTTAAATAGGTTTGTAGACTGTGAAACAAGCAAACAAAAATTGTCCACACATTGACTCCCATTATTCAACTATTTGAGCCATTCACTTAAGCTCAGACAAAATAACACTGGTTAAGCAGGGACTGCTTGAGACATCCCACTTCTATTTCTCTATTTTTATTGTTCCACATAGCTCATCATCATGAAAGCTTCATGAAAACACTGACAAGACACTAGATTGCCCAATCAAATATAGTCCTGGATAGCAATAAACAGAGCCCTCTGTTAAAAGAGAAGAGGGAAGCTGAGATGTTAGACACTGTGTTGACTACTAGGGATGACATATATCCAAAATTTTGTGTAGCTCCCATTTTTTTTTCCCTGGAAGATATCTTACTACTCAAGGATAAATTGCCATTAGATGGGTAATGTATAGAATTCTTACTTGATTCAAGGCACTTTGTTAGATCAGACACACTATCAAATGTAAATATTTTCTAAAATTATATTTTTTTCTGAAAATTATTATGTACATAACGACAAAGATGGTAGTAAATTTTGTAGATGAGACATAGCTAGCTTTAGAATATGGTTTCAGAACTATGGGAACTTTTAACTTGCTGGAATAGATAAGATATACAGAGATGCAATAATCACTAGGTATACAAGGCTAATTAGGGATTACACTACAGCCATAAATGGTAAAAGAGGGAATACAGTGTTTTAAAGAAAGAAGATATCATTTGTAACCAGAGATGATAGGGAAGGTTTCTCAGAGAAGTTAAAATTTGAGCTGAGCCCTGCAAGATGAACATGAGGGAAAAATTCAGAGCTCAGATTAGGTTTAGCAGGGTACATACACCTCAGTACACTTTGCTTTTAAACCCCATTTACATGGTATTCCATCTTCATTCTTAAACATTAGCCAAATAACCAGCCCTGGGAGTCAGTACTCACATAATACAGCTTCAGGGCAATTGAAAAACTGAAACAAACTAACAGTATCTTTCTCATTCTATGAACATATATAACCAATATTGTGTCCTTCTAATAATTTGAAGCCATTTGTTCACCCAGTGCTTTTTGTAACACTTTACTACATGTTAATAGTAGAAGCTCTCAGTTATTTTACATCTCTGAAGATAGCAATTAGGAAATGATCCCTGATGAATAGGAAACCATGCTGATAACTTGGCGGTTGAGAGCATCATCTGGAAAAGAAAAGTGCTGTTTACTTGACAGAGTTAAATTTCCAAAAAAAGGAAAGAACTTGATTGAATTCTTTCTGGATTTTTCTATAGTTCACATTTATAGGTTTTGTTTTTTTGTTTTTTGTTTTTGGTTGTTATTGTTTTAGAACAAAAGCACAAGTTTATAAATGATTAAAATATTCCAATTGCTTTTGAAGAATGAAGAAATATTGCATAAAAAGGCAAATTATTAAAGTAAATGACAAATTATTTTTCCTTGGCTATTTGAAGGCAAAAGGAGTTTGCTTCACACTAGTTACATAGCCTTCTCTTTCATATACCTTCACCATGGCGCCCACATGTCCTTTAAACCTAGAAGCTCTAACTTTGTTAAATTGTCTTAAAAAATTATTATCTTGCCCTCTTGACCATGGATACTATTTACCTTGTTTGGCCTAGGATGCTGGGTCAGTACTAAAATATTGAAACAACTATTACCATTAACGCTGAAAGTGGTTCTGACTATTATTTTAGTTATATGATCTATTCAGAATGACAAAGCTTTTTACCTTTTATCTATAGTGTGCTACTTCTTATTTCCATAATTTATGATCTTTAAGTATATATATATACACATATATATGTGTGTGTGTGTGTGTGTGTGTGTGTATCCTATATGTATATATATATAGGAGATTAATAATTTGTCTTTCCAAATAAATTGCCTTAGGCCTAGTTGGCTCAAAGTACCCATTTTCCTGATTGGAAACTAAGATTTGGTCAGAAGTAATGCCAAGAGAAAAAATAGAAGTATCAGTTTATGACATGCAAAAAAGAATTACAGAGTAAGATATCAGCCTTATAAATAATGCTGACAAAATCATTTATTCCTATGAAGCAGATAAGGCATATATTGTCATGCTCATACCAAGTGTTAGCAAGGGTATGAAAGAACAGGAACTCTTACACACTACTAATGGGAGTGTAAAATGATACAGCCACTTTAGAAAATGGTTTGGCAGATTCCTAGAAAGATACCTGCCATACAATCAGCGTTTCATTCCTCAGCATTTGTTCATGAGAAATGAAAGCTTACTTGGGGCGCCTGGGTGGCGCAGTCGGTTAAGCGTCCGACTTCAGCCAGGTCACGATCTCGCGGTCCGTGAGTTCGAGCCCCGCGTCAGGCTCTGGGCTGATGGCTCGGAGCCTGGAGCCTGTTTCCGATTCTGTGTCTTCCTCTCTCTCTGCCCCTCCCCCGTTCATGCTCTGTCTCTCTCTGTCCCAAAAATAAATAAAAAACGTTGAAAAAAAAAATTAAAAAAAAAAAAAGAAATGAAAGCTTACTTGACTACAATGACTTGTAGTAAACACTTGAATGTTCATAGCCACTTCAACCGTAAGAGTCAAAAACTAGAAACAGCCAAAGTGTCCATCAACAAGTGGATGGATAAACAGTGATATATCTATATAATGGAATATTTATAAACAATAGAAAGAAATTAAGTTTTGATACACATAATAACATGGGAGATCTCAAAATAATTATTCCAAGTGACTTTATCAGTCAAGGTCCTCCAGAGAAAAGGAATCAATAAGTTATATAGATATAGATAGGGTTTTATAAGAGAATACTTATTGTGAGAATTGGCTCACATAATTATGGAGGCCAAGATACACTGCTGTTTTCCATCTGCAAGTTGGAGAACAAAGAAAGCTATGGTATAATTCATTCTGAATCTGGAGTCCTGAGAACCAGGAGCTCCAATATCTTAGGGCATGAGTAAATAGATATCACAGCTCAAGAACAGAGAGAAAGAGGGGTGCTTGGGTGGTTCAGTCAGTTAAGCATCTGACTTTGGCTCAGGTCATGATCTTGCAGTTCATGAGTTCAAGTCCCACATCAGGGTCTGTGCTCACGGCTCGGAGCCTAGAGCCTGCTTAAGATTCTGTGTCTCCCTCTCTCTGTGCCCCTCCCCCGCTCACACTCTGTCTCTCTCTTTTTCTCAAAAATAAATAAACATTAAAAAATTACAAAAAAAAACAGTAAAGAGAGAGAGAATTCATCCTTCCTCTGCCTTTTTGTTCTATTAGAGCCATCAAAAGATCATGCCTATCCACAGTCATGGGGGTCAATCTTCTTTACTCAGTTTAATTCCAATGTTAATCATTTGTGGAAACATCCTCACAGACACACCCAGGAATAATATTTTACCAGCTATCTAGGCATCCCTTAGCTCAATCAAGCTGACACATAAAATTAACCATCACAGTGACAGAAGCCAGATGATAAAAAGATTATATTCTGTATAATCTCAATTACATTAATCTGAGAAAATGCAAACTAATATATAGTGACAGAAAGCAGATCAATGGTTGCCTAGTGCCAAGAGGAAGGGTATAAAAGGTTACAAAGAGACAAGAAAACTTGTGGGGTGATGGAAATATTCACTATCTTAACTATACTGATATTTTCACGAGGGTGTCCATGTCGAAACTTTTGAAATTATACATTTTAAGTATGGTTTACTGAATGTCAACTATATGTCAAGAAGCTAGTGTTTTGTTTTGTTTCTAAAGAGGGAGGACATTCAGTTAATTACTGGAAGAACTGCAAACAGAACCCAGGTCTCTGCCCTTTTGCACTACTAGGGGACACTGTAGGGTCCTGATGTTAAATTATATGATCCTGCCAATTATGGACTTAGAGTTGATTCGATTCTTAAATATCATTAGAAAGGAGGCTCACTTTCATTATACAGACCTCTCAAAATATAGCAAGATCAACCCCCTTTCCTATATACAAGGTTGTTACAGGTTGTGATCCTACCAATACAGCACTCAAAATCTTTTGCAGAATTAGGTGAA
The DNA here is from genome assembly GCF_028018385.1 of Neofelis nebulosa. NCBI lineage: Eukaryota > Metazoa > Chordata > Mammalia > Carnivora > Felidae > Neofelis > Neofelis nebulosa. The sequence goes on from NC_080790.1 coordinate 71,050,214, forward strand.
GAGACTACAGAATCTGTGTTTCTCATTTTTTGTTTCATTAATTTATTCTAGCCTATTCGATCAGTGGAGAAAATTGTCAATAGGTTAGTTATTTGATTTGACAGAGTAGTAGAGAGATCTCATAAAAATCATTCCTTAATTAGTAAAATATACACAATTGAGATCTAGCTGCACAAAAAAAATAATTCTGATTGGGATTTATCAGTTAGAAATTTGAGGATCAATGAGTGCCTTGGTGGCTCAATAGATTAAGCATCTGACTCATGATTTTGGCTCAGATCATGATCTCATGGTTCAGTTCCTGTGATCAAGCCCTGCATCAGTGTCCAAGCTGGCAGTGTGGAGTCTGCTTGGGACAGTTTCTCTCTCCCTATCTCTCTGCACCTACCCTGCTCATGCTCTCTCTCTCTCTTCCCCTCTCCCCCTTTCTCTGGAATGAATGAAAGAAAGAAAGAAAGAAAGAAAGAAAGAAAGAAAGAAAGAAAGAAAGAAAGAAAAAGAAAGGGAGGAAGGAAGGAAGGAAGGAAGGAAGGAAGGAAGGAAGGAAGGAAGGAAGACAGAAATTATTTCCACTGGCCTTCATATCTATTCAGAGTGTCTTAAGGTATGATGGGGTCCACTCCTTATATCTCAGATATTAAAGTCTGTTTTATTATCTACTAGGAAAATAGTCAATCTACTGAATCTAGTGCATGAAATTAGCATAATAATTAAAGTGTAACCTTTGTGTAGGTCACAAAAATTGTTTAATCTCTTTATTCATCTGTGCATACTGAGAAAGAAAGTGGCCTGTGGAGATGCTAGTAAGCTGGGATCTATCAAAGCAAACATGTTATGTTAAAAGAACAAAGTTAATTATGCTTTCAGTTTATCACTTTTTTGATGCTGTAAAGGTTAACATGATTTATTTCTTTTCTTTCTTCAAAAAGCTTACATGTGAAAGAACCAAAAATTACATAAAAGTTTCTATCTGAAAGATAAGTATCTCTTCGCTTTTCATTAAGAATTATTGCTCTGCACAAAAGGTGATAACATTTGGCTAATTTTCTTACAAAACAAGACTAAAATATATCTTACATATCTTATATATCTTACAGCTTCAGTTCTGTAGGAACACCAGCTCTTTTTTAGTGTCATGTGAACCTTAAAGCTTTATCTCAGCTTCAGAGTGAATATTGAAGTATGTGATTTGGTTTCTAGGCTCAAGACGGTTTCTGGTTGAGACGAGATGGCTAGCTTCTCTATGTCCAAACAGTGGATGACATTGCACAAAACAATATTAACTACAAACACTTTTCCTGTTAAATCTTCCAATAGAATCTAGTGCCTTGCCTCTGGTTCCATGTGGCAATTACAGGATTAAGATTGGAGAAGGATATTTTTACCACCAGTGAAGGAAACAAACAAACAAAAAAGCCCAGTGCCTGTCCATCTATATCCCCTCCACACAAACCTTATTATAGAACCTCTTAAGCTTTGAATTGTCAAGAGTCTCTAAGCTACAGATTCTGGATAAACATTTTCTTCTAGATGGCTTACGCAAGTTTCTCTGAAGAGGGAAGCATGCCATTCTTTAATTTATATTGTAATCATTTTCTTTTTTAAAAGAGGAGAAGAGACAAGTATTCTGGTTAGAAAATAGAAAATACAAATGGTATTTTCATTGAATTTCAAGAATCCTCTAGCACTTACTTAAATAATTGCTTAATGGAGCTGTGTGTTTGTCATCTCTTTCTAAGAGGATCTGTTTCTTCACCATTGTGTTCCTAGCCTCTAAGCACAGTGACTGACTCACAATAAGATATCCTTAGATACATCTTCATTAAAGAATGGATTGCTGAAATTAATGAACAAAATACATTTTCACCATTTAAAAAGTGCTTTTCCCAGAGATCAATGCCATTAAAATTTTCAGATATGTATATTCACAAAGCAGGATTTCAGCTATTGTGAGACAGGCCCTAGATATTTCCAGAAAACCAAGTAAGAAAAATTAAAATAATACAAATATTCTTTATGTTCAAGTGACAAATCACGAACTTCCTCTCCTGAAACCGGTGTTACATTATATGTTAACTAACTAGAATTTAAATAAAAACTTGAAAAACAAATAAAATAATACAAATATTTTTAAACCTTTAAAGTCAGAATTGTATGTTGGGATACAGAAAACACAAGTACAAGAACAAAATCATCAATCGAATGCATACTGTTACATGTATAGACCCCCCATCTCCTCTGGCAATCACCAGTTTGTTTTCTGTATTTATAGGTCCGATTCTGCTTTTTCTTTGTGCATTTGTTTTGGGGTTTTTTGTTGTTTAGATTTCACATATGAGTGAAATCATATGGTATTTGTCTTTGTCTGTCTGACTTTTTTCACTTAGCATAATACCCTCTAGATCCACCCGTGTTATTGCAAATGGCAAGATATTATCCTTTTTTATGGCTGAGTGACATTATAAATATAAATATATATATGTGTATATATATATATTATAAACATGACATATAATATATAAAACATCGTACGTATGTATCTTTATGTTAACTTCTGTCACCCTGAACTTTTTAAAGGCCCCATCCGGTCAGAGTTAGAGTAGGCAGTTTCTTTCCAAAGATCACGGATCAGAAGTTCATACACTAGAAACAGTAGAGAAAGCTGAGCTAAAAAATGAACAAACAACAACAACAACAACAACAACAAAGCCAATATCTAAGAATCAGAAAGGAGAGCCCAAAGAGTCATTTATCTGAAAACAAACAAACAAACAAACAAACAAACCAGAAATTCTCCCAAAACCCAGCAATCTAAAAGACAGAGAGGTGTGAGAAAAAACGGCAAAGTTGGAAAAGAGTAAGTGATTGTTTGGAAAAGAAGACAGCAAAAAACATGGTTGGTGTCAGATTGGTGTTTCATTGAGGAATAATACAAGATGCACAGTTTAAGTTCAAAGAGAATGTTAGCAAGAACAGCCTCTGGAAATACTGTGAAGCAGATTAAGGTGTCTTAGACATGTCTTCTCTTTCTGGTCTCTATCATCTGTGTCTTGGTTTATTATCCTTAATGCATCATTTCTCAAGGAATAGTTTATGAACCAGAATGATCTATCAGAACCATCTGGGTGTTTGCAAAAATATGAGGCTTCCCAGAGGCCAACCCATGTCTACTGAGTGAGAATGACTATGGCAAGGTCTAAGAATCGATGATTTTATATCTGTAGAAGAGCTGTATGAGTTGTATGCTCTCTAAAGTCGGGAAGTCCTGTATCAAGACCTTCCATGCTGGTGTCCTCATCTTGCTCCCTGTTAGCTAAAATTAGATTGCATCTTACTCTCCTGCATAGACATTTCCTTGATCAAAATTTTCATTGCTTTAAGAACTAAACGGGGGCGCCTGGGTGGCTCAGTCGGTTAAGCATCTGACTTTGGCTCAGGTCATGAACTCGCAGGTTCGAGCCCTGTGTCGGGCTCTGTGCTGACAGCTCAGAGCCTGGAGCCTGTTTTGGATTCTGTGTCTCCCTCTTTCTCTGACCCTCCCCTGTTCATGCTCTCTCTCTCTTTGTCTCAAAAATAAATAAATGTTAAAAAATTTTTTTAAATGACCAAAACTTGCCATTTAATGCTATAAGCCATTCTTATGTATTAATTGGAGAAGTAATAGGTTTATTTTGTAGCAATTGTCTATGGGCAATCTTCTCTTTCTCGATATTTTAACCATTCATACTTTTCTTGGCTAGAATTTGAAGATGGGAAAGTGAAGCATTGGGTACCTAATGGAGATATGTTTGTAACGAGATGGTCATTACTGTATGTGTAAAAACACACTATGTAGGTGGCCACTACTCTGCCTGTGCAAAGAGTTAACCATGAATAAAACAGGGTAGGTGTAGTGTTTTATATACTGAAGGGAAAATGGAACCGTGTTTTTTTTCTTGCAGATGATGTGCTTGTCTAACTTATGCTAGCCGCAGTAAGGACATTCTATTTAGTTTGTAGCATTTCAGTGTCTGTGGACGGAATTGAAATAGACTTTATACATGGCACCCTAAGACTCTTGGAAAATATATGCTATGTACATTATAATATTAATACTGTCACAGAATCTGTAGGGAGCGAAAGCCCTACAGAATAATACAAATAACAATTAGGAGGAATTGCAGTGATGGACAGACCAAACAATTCCTTTCCCAGGTTCTGCAAGTCTAAGAAGGCTTCATGGAGCACTTCATGAATATAATAACAGACCTGCCTGGAGAGAGGCAGTTACTACAGTGTTGGCATGTCAAGCATTTTAGTTTTTTAATTAATATAAAAAGTATCTGGGATAGTTTTCAGATGATGCATCAGAAAATGAGATGATGCCACTTTGGGTTATAAATAGGCATGAAAAAATAAAATTATTTCAGAAGGTAGGGGAAAACTATGCTCTATATAATCTCATCACTTTATGAAGGTATACCGGTGCTGTCACTCATGTTACTATTCCATAGAATTTTCCTAACATGGCAAATGGAAGACCACGCCAACTTCTAGGGGTATGTGTCTAAACAGTTGATGAGTAATTACTGGGAACCTTTAAGGCACAAGCAAGGAAAAGTAGAGGCTATTAAAAATAAGCTAGGGGCGCCTGGGTGGCGCAGTCGGTTAAGCGGCCGACTTCAGCCAGGTCACAATCTCGCGGTCCGTGAGTTCGAGCCCCGCGTCGGGCTCTGTGCTGACAGCTCAGAGCCTGGAGCCTGTTTCCGATTCTGTGTCTCCCTCTCTCTCTGCCCCTCCCCCGTTCATGCTCTGTCTCTCTCTGTCCCAAAAATAAATTAAAAAACGTTGAAAAAAAATAAAAATAAAAAATAAAAATAAGCTATAGTTGAATAATGTGATACATCAAAGCACTATGTACATTTGCTAAATGGAAGGACACCAGTTCCTGAAAAAGGAAAGAGAAATTCATGTGCCTAATTTGTTTTTAGATTCAGGCAGTCCATGCATGCTAAACTGAAGCTGGGATGAGGAGGCAATCTGGGCAAAAATACAAATCAGAAATAGGAGGAAAAACACAACTCATTGTCAGTTCCTCTGTAAACCTTTTACTGAACCCCCTCTTCCCTGATGGGTTAGGAACCTTATGTTTGTTATCAAAGGGTCCTGAGATGTCTCTGCTGTGAACTTGTCACTGTTTGCTCTGGGAGCCTAAGCCACTGACCTGATGTCTGTAAAACTTTATTTCTTTATAAAATGGGGATAGGAAAAGGAAGAGCATATATATATTGCCAGGAATTAGCACTAAACTCCTGATAATTATACTCATAATCTTGATTTCAGACTAGATAAAGAAACTTGAAATGTTATTTTCCGACAAACATGCATGCACACATGCGCATGATGATTTTGAACTTTCTGAAGTCAGAAGCTTTTTTTAATCAGTTTCACTGAGGTATATTGACAGATAAAATTTTATGTATTGAAAGTGTATAATGTATTGGTTTGCTATAGTATATACATGGTGAAATGATTACCACAATCAAGTTAATTAATACATCACCTCCCTTCGTTAACTCTGTGTGTGTGTGTGTGTATATGTGTGTGTGTGTGCACGTATGTGCGCATGCGAGTGTGTGGTAGGAATACTCACCATCTACTCTTTTAGCAAATTTCAAGTATGCAATACAGTCTTTGGGTGCCTGGGTGGTTCAGTCAGTTAAGTGTCCAACTCTTGATTTTGGCTTGGGTTATGATCTCAGTTTCGTGGGTTTGAGCCCCACGTCAGGCTCTGAGCTGATAGCGAGGAGCCTGCTTGGGATTCTCCCTAGCTCTTTGGCCCTCCCCTGCTTTCACTCTCTTTGCCTTTCTCAAAATAAATAAACTTTTTAAAAAAGTATACAATACAATATTATTAACGGTAGTCACCATGCTATACATTAGATCCCCAGAGCTTATCCATTTTATATTTTTATCCCTATATATCCAACTCTCAGGCCAGTGCCTGGCACATAATTGAGACACCATAGATTTTTTTTGGATATATTGATGAATGGACTCCCTGAGGTTCTGGGAGTTCCTGCACCAGTATCTTGGAGGATGGGCCCTCATTGTAAGTCAGAAGCAGATAACCACATGCATGGTATCAGCCTGCTCCCTGAGGAGTCTAATTACCAGACATTCCCACTAATGTAAACCAGTGGCCAAGGCTCCTATTCATATTGTCAAGTCTTTCACCTCTTCTAACTGCAGGTTACACATTACCCTTGCAGGAGGTCTCTTCTCCTTCCCAGATAGGTTGTGATGTTTCAGGTGGGGGATATTCACCCTCTTAAAAACCCAGACAACATAGTAGTACTAGGATATGACTTTGTTGTGGCACTGACTTACAAAGATATGAACAAGTCATTTCACCTCAGTCAGTCTCAATATCCTTACACAACGTAGAGCTGGAGAAGTATTCCTTCTAGTTATGTCTTTGGGTGAAGAAGGCAACATGGGAAGTCACTGAGATGGCAGAATTTGCAGACAGACAGACTTCAAGGCTTTGTTCCTAACTGCAACTTATTAGCTCTGTTATCTTGATAGCAGATGTAGTCTTTCTTTTTAATACCTCTGTTCTCTCGTCTTTAAATTAGAGGTAATAATACCTACAAGAAAGAACGCTTGTGATAGTGAAAGGATATGAGATGTGCAAATTTCTTAGTACAGTGCCTGGCTCTCCTAGGCTCTCCTGACCTTCACTTCTCCAAGGGGGTAAGTGCAGTGGTTAGGAGGCATTCATCCAGTTGATTTATTTGTTGTGTATACCAGGTACTGTTTTAGATGTTGGGATAAATCACTGAACAAAACAGACAAAAATCGAGTTCTGCTGGAGCAACTTCGATGATGATTCTCTTGCTTTAATATAAAGTAAAAGTGTACTTCATAGGTTCCATTGTGTCTTCAAAACCTCAAATCTAATTAGAATAGAAATTTAATTTAGGGTGAAGTCAAAGCGAAATCAAGTGTAAGTGATGGTTATAATTTATTGTAAGACATTCATTAAAGCATTGACTAACTTTCAGAGGGAGAAATGCTATTGAAGACTTTTTAAAGTTGTAGATTCAGAAAGAAAAAGAGAGAGTGAGAGAGCACCACAATTCATACTGATTAAAAAATAAACCAGTAATTTTCTTTAGAAATACATAAGTGACATATAATTCCTAACATATGAAAATATATCCCCAGATAAGTTTGACATTTATAGAGGTATCTTTGGTTCTTAAATATGAAATAATTTATATATTTTAAAATCATAGCATTAAAAAAATTTAACATTTATTCATTCTTGAGAGACAGAGCATGAGTGGGGAGGGCAGAGAGAGAGGGAGACAGAACCTGAAGCTGGCTCCAGGCTCTGATCTGTCAGCACAGAGCCCCATGCGGGGCTCGAACTCACAGACTGACTGCGAGATCATGACTTGAGCTGACGTCAGATGCCCAACCAACTGCGTCACCAAGACACCCCTAAAATTATAGCATTCTTAATGTTTTATGTCACAGAATAATTTTTAAATAGATATATTCCATTTATCAACCTTACCCCCAAGACTATGTACCAGTATGCTACATATTCCAAAATAAGTTATTTTTAAGGTTCTTGGATCAAAAATAGCTTACTTTTTTCTTGAAGGATATTTATTATCCTCTGCATCCAAATAAAATGGTCCGGTAATGGACCTATCAAATAAACATGCTGTCTGTGCAGGAGGAACTATATATATTAAGCATAATGAAGCCCTTTGTAAGGAGTAAATATTGTAAGACATTGTCCAAAATAATGAAAAACAGTTCACACGTCAAAAAGTGTGCATTAGCAAAAGAACAATTGCTTATATATTCATTTACAGTGCAGTGGAACCTTGAAGCAATGTGTTATTGATGTGTTCAGCATTTGCCCTTCTGGATGGAACCAGACAGCCCTAGGTCATGCCATCCTTTATATGTGTGACATATGAGTGGTGAGGGAAATGGTGGCCCAGGAAGGGCCAAGAGTGCTGACGTCAAGTGGTGAAGAGGGGCGAGCAAATGCTTCCTACCACCGCCCTCACTAATAATCCACTCGGGGCTATTTTTTGAGTTCATGGTTCATTCTTCAGTTACCTACTGCTTGCTCGCTGTTATAAATGCTATGCTGTATGTATTCTGGGTAGCATGAAATTATACAGCCTGTTCTCAGGAAGCTTACACAATTCTGAAATGGAGGAAGAAAGTTTTTCAAAAGTGGGCAACATATGGATATGTAGGGGTAAGAGGAAGCACTTTTACCCATGTGGCCAAATCCGTGATGTTAAGTCTGGACCTAGAACCTGGCAAATTCCACTGAAATGACCGAGGACAACACAGAGGGAGCAGCAGCAAAGGCTCAGAAACAGGAAGGTGATGAGACATAGAGATGGTGGGGAATGGAACATCGATGTTTGTGAATGATGCTGACAGAATAATCACCAAGAGATAGAAGTAGAGTGCAGAAGTGATGAATTTCCTGAAGACATTTGTAGTAAGAAGAATTTGGATAACTTTTCTTCCCATTACTTTATTGTACCCTCCAAAACATAAAATTTAAAAAAAACCCAGCAAATGCATTTCCAATAAGTTAAGAACTTTGTGTTTATACTTAAAAGATCTGTTTGTGCCTTGGTTTGAGGCTCACCAGTTTTGTCCCATGGGGCAGGTCATTCATCCCTGCAAAGCCAAGAAACACCCACCCACTTTTACCTCAACTGGGGTCATTTTGAAGTTGAATCAAGTATATTTACACCTTAAATCAGGTGTGAATGCTTTCTGAACCCTGGGATGGACAACACAACTTACTATAGGGTTTATATTAGAGGATAAAATTAAGTAAAATGAAAATTCAGGCTAAGCACCTACATATTGAACCAAAACAAAGGCAACAAACAATGCCAATGAAAGAAAAACAAAGCCTTGCTGAAAGCATAACAATGATATAGTCATTCTTGTATCTTTATTGGAGGCTAATTGCATAGACTAAAAGTCTGTCTTGAGGTGGAGAAGGAGCCTCCTGTCGACTTGTTAATTTACTGTCAACTGAGATGTGGCTGCAGTTCATTGTGACTGTACAGAAAAGGAAATCCAATAACATGGTTTACTAGTCCTGGTTCTGCCACTTAGGGCCTCAATAAACCCTATGGCCTCTTTCATTCTCTCTCAATTGGGGATAATAATAGCTGGGAGCTGTGGTAAGGGTCAACAGATTATCCTTGTGATTTAAAGGAAGATGAGGATTTCAAGTGTAAAAGAGTTAAAAAGACATTCAGTTTCCTTGTTCTTTTTGAGGGCAGAATGCAGAACGCTTATCTCATGTCTATCCTTCAGCTCCGACTGAGCCCTAGTCTGTAGGAAGCAAAGACACCCACCAGTTCTCCAGCAGAAGGAAAGGGCTTTACACCTCCATGTCTGACCTATCACAAGGAATAACAATAATTATTTAAGAACTGCCTGTCACGAATGTGGCATCAGTCTAAGCCCCAGAGAGGCTACTGAATAAACAAAAAGTGAAGATCCCCGTCCCGTGCCACTTAACATTCCAGTGTGGGAGATGGACAACGAATGTTAATCATAAATAATTATATACCATACCAGAAAGTATGGAAGTTCAGTGGAGAAAAATGAAGCAGGGCAAGGCAAGGACAAGTGTGGGTGGTATTGGAACGCAGACTTGAAGGAGGTGAGGGGGCAGGCAATGCAGATATCTGGCAGAATATACCAGGCAGAGGAAAGAGTCAGTGGTAGGCAGTGATCCTGGAACTGTGTGGCGTGTTAAAGTTTCAGGGGGCGATCGTTGTGCCTGGAGCACAGTGTGGGGCCTGGGGTGGTAGGGAGATGCGTTCACAGATCTAAGAGTGGGGAATGACTGCACAGGCCGTTCTAAGATTTTGACTTTTATTTGGAGACATGGGAAGCTATGAGATAGCTTTTTTTGTTTGTTTCTGAAGAGTTTTTAATGAGATAGGGAAGTGTCTATGTCATGTTTAGTGGATAAAGCATGATACACAATGAATAAAAAATATTGAAAGTATTTGTTTCTGGACAGTTATTGCTGATATCTCTTCCATTCCATTTCTTTCTTTGCAAAGAATCAAAAAAGAAATCCCTCTAGGATTGCCTTTTTTTTTTAAGCCAGCGAACCAATGAATTCATTTCAGTGGTGTCATCTCTTATAATGAAGAAATTTTGTCTCAAGTGTAACTGAGATAATGTTCTTGATGAGAGGCGTTTTTTGTTTATTTCTTTGTTTGCTTTGGCTGTTACTTTGTTCACTCTTGAGCTTGGGTGGAATGGTAAGGACCTGGGGACTATGGGGTGGATTGTCCCTCGAGTAATTAATGGCGATGATTAATATAGCACAGATAGCGCTCTTGTCAGTTATGAATAGCTCAGAGAAGCAGAATAGGCTACTGAATATATTTAATATGCATTTGTGAGCAAAGTAAATATGTACTTAGGTGATAAATTCACTTTCCACTTACCTCAGTACACGTGTTTAAATGGAGCAAAAACTATACAATGGAGAAAATTGATACTTCTAGAACTTGATAAATTCTGTTTCTCTAAATATGCATTGATTTATCTTTCCCTTATCCTTGTGACTCTGTCAGATCGTTTTCATGACTTCTGGCTGCAGCTGTGCTAATACAGATTGAACTGCTGTTACTCTTTTTATTGACACCTCTGTGCTTCTAACTCAGAAAGGCTGCTTATTTTCTCAGGTGTGGGATTTGAGTCTAAGAGTGATAGGACTCAACTTTAAGTTATAAAAGCATCACTTTGATGTCTTGTGTTGGGAGGGGTTTACGGTGGGGTAGGGTGGGGACAGAGAAGAACAGACTCAGAGACACCAGTCTGAGAGGTATTTCAAAAGTCCAAGGGAGACGCTGGTGACTCAGGCGAGGGTGGCAGCAGTGAAATGTTGAGAAGTGAGTAGGTTCTGGATTTATTTTGATGGTAGAGCTGACAAATCTGCAGTGGTTTTACCTAAGCTTTCTGAAGCCTAGAGGTCAGTAACTTCTTGCTTCTTTGTGTTGGTTAATTAGACTGAAAAGTGGTTTAAGTTAATTTCACCATATTTATATGTCATCTTACCCTTAAATAATCCCTGGTCTAAGAATTCCTTTTCTTCCTCCTCCTCGAATATATTTGCCTCGTATAAACATTGATATCAAAAAGAAGTGTCGATTTATAAATTGATACTACCAGAAAGCTAAAATTATTTATATTAGCTGTATTTTTGCAGGTAAAAGGTAATGTCCTAGCTTTCAAAGTCCCAAAAGTCCTAGTTCTTGTCTGTTCTCATCTTTGCCCTCCTAAAACAAAAACAAGTATTCCCCATTTGCAAGAGTTTTGTTCCCAACAAGATGCCAAAATGTAGCTATCAAACTAAGTAATACCAATGTAGCTTTTTAGCTATTAGCAAATATTTTTCATTTCAGTTTAATTGTCATTTTTCATCCAATGAGCACTGCATCCTTATCAAGCTGGACTGGCTCAGATATTATTTATCAGAACTTCTCTAAACACATCTTGATAGAAAAGCATATATTCTCATCCCTGAGTTATAGATTAGAACAAATCTGGGTTACAAAAGCAGTGGTTTTGCAATATGGAAAGAGGTGTTTGAAGAGTTAAAAAATGCATCAAATAAAGTCTTTTGTGGTTCTTTATCAAAGCATGAAAGAAGGGTTAATGGTTTTTTTATTGTAGTTTTTGTTTTCTGAAAGGGAAAAGAGAAGAAAAAAATAGAAGAAAAAGTAAAGAGGCAAAGAGAACTCTACCTTTCCAGATAAGTCCAGATCAGTCCATTTTACTATATAGTCATATTCAGTTTATTGCTTCCTTTAAATTGGTCAAGACACCACACATCAAACCATCCCAGTTTCCAAAACTTTCTATTTTACCTCAAAATCTGACATGTTTCCCCAGGTTGCAAAGGACTTAAATTAATTTGACCTTTCCTGCTCTTTTGTTCCTTGCTTTGTTCTCCTGTCTCCCCATGTTCACTTGGCCGCATAGTGTGAAATGGATAATAATTTTTGTTTAAGCATCATTTGAACCTTTGTATAGAATCACCCTATTGGCTGCTGATTAGATAGGAAGATGAAAAAGCCAGAAGGGAAGAAAGGGAGTAGGAGATAGTGTGGTTCTACTTGTGTGCCTCAGCTGCAGCCATTATGTCTCCAAAGAAAAAGAAGGACACAAAAGAAAAGGGGCAGGTGGAGAAGATAGTGATGACAGCTGGGTTCTAAATTGAAAGTGTTTCCAGCCAAGTGAATCCTACACTATCCATGAGGCAATTAGGAGAGCAGGGAAATCTGATCATGTGGTCAACACATTTACTTAAAGTCCAAATGATTGTACTATACTAATACTTTAAGTAGTTATATGTAAACCAAGGTAAACATGAACTTTTTCTTTATCATTGATGGATAAATTTGAAATTCAGCTTACCTGCCTCTTTTCCAGAAAGAAATGTGACATCAGCGACATCATGAAGACAGACTGAGAATGAGCCATAACCTACAGGCATTTAGATATGGGAGTTAACTATATATGAGTGGGACTCAACATGACCCACGTGGATGAGGAAATGGGTTTTAAAAAGGGGGGACATCATAGAGGAATAAAGAAAAGCAAAGGAACAGTCAGACACAAATGAGAGATGGTCAACATTATAAGCCATTAGGGAAATGCAAATTGAAACCACAATGAGGCATATGCACTGAGATGGCTATAATCAAAAAGGTAAATAGCAAGAACTGGTGAAGATAAGGAAAAATTAGAACCCTCATCCATTGGTGATGGTAATGTAAAACTTGGAAAACTCTTTGGCAGTTTCTTAAAATGTTAAACATAGATTTAACATATGACTCAACACTTCCATTCCTAGGAATCTACCCAAGAGAAATGAAAACATGTTCACACAAAAACTTAGACATAGGTGTTCATAGAATAGCAGCATTGTATGTACTAACAAGAAGCAGAAACAAGTCAAATATCCGTCAATGGGTAGATGGATAAGCAAAATGTAACATGTATTGCATATGTATGCATATGTAATATGTATATATGGATACGTATGTATATGTACTATTGTATCCCATATACTACATGCTGCCACATGGATGAGCCTCAAAAACATTATGCTAAGTGAAAGAAGTCAGACACAAAAGACCAGACTGTATGATTCCATATTAACTGTCAAGATAAATTCATAGTCACAAAAAAAGGAGTGGTTGCCTGGGTCTGCCTGAGGATGGGAACAGGGAATGGCTGCAGATGGGCACAAGATTTCTTTTTGGAGCAATGGAAATGTAAAATTAGATGTGGTGATGGTTGCGCAACACCGTAAATGTACCAAAGCTCGTTGAATCGTACACTTAAATGTATGATGCATAAACTATACCTCCAAAAATACATTAAACCTTTTTCTTAAAATCCAAATAAGTCAAATCATGAATATAGAAACCTGGAGGTCAAAGAGGGCAACATTTCAAGAGACGGTGGGAGTGATAAATGGTGTCAATTGCAGAAAAGATGTTTGAAAAATTAAAATAGAAATGTAATGAAACATTAATGTTGACGCTTGGATTTTACTAGGGATGCCATTCTGTGGATAGCCCAGCCTGCAAGTGTCTGTAGGAAAACCCTCCGTTACTCAGGGTGCAATAACTTCCCTGCCATGGAGTAGCTCCTAAAGACCCTCCAGTAACCCGTTCATTTAAATAGGGTTCATTATGCGTAGAATGTTAGGGTTTGTTGTTGTGTTTTCAGGGCAACTCTGAGTAGACTATTATTGTGAAGTGCTTATTTTAACAGGAGTTGATTAGGACCAGAAAATTGTTCTTGTTTATTATAATTCCAAAGCCCCAGTACAAGTTGTACTAATCCTATCATTATGAGTGATGGAAAAAAGAAGGGGTGGGGTTGTGGAAGGCGGAGGGAATGGAAGAAAACATGTTTTGTCAGCAAGTTCATATTCTTTATAAAGAGAGTTTTCCTTTAGAAAAGCTCCTAAGGATAAAGAGTCAACTTTTATTTTTCAACATGCTCAGAGGGCATTTTACACAGGAGAGAATTATTATATGCACACACCACACATAGATCACTCATTTCGAATGAACTGAAAATAAAATAAGCCTAATAATAAATCTACTCAGAATTACTTGTTTGTACCACAATCTAATTCTAATTCCCAGGACTTTACATGTTTTGGGATCATTATTTTGGATATCAACTAGTTTCTTACCAGGTATTGAAAGATGTTGTGGTGAAAAGAGCTATTTTGAGTGCCACGTAATGAAGTTTACTGCAACCTAATTCATTAGATACCAGAAACAATAGAAAAATGGTTCCCTATTGTATAGTTTTCTACTACTTAAAATTAATTCCAAAATGTTGGCTAAAATGAGTTGCCTACTACTTATTTTTATACTTTTTTTTCCCATCTCAAAAATTCACAATCTTAAATTTTTAAGTGAGACAATGCAAAAGAAGACTTTGTACTTCTTGAGTGACATTTTGGTTTAAAAGTCAAAAGTTAATTAAGAACACAGTGAGGGGTTTTTAAAATAGACTCTGAGAGACTGGTTTCCGTTTGTTGGTTGGTTTTAATAGCTTGTATTAGCAAGCATTTTATCACACGAATTACAGTGAGGTACAAGGAAAAATCCTAGGTTTCATTGTCTGGCATTTGGAAAGGCACCTGTTTTTCTGCTCATTTGGGCATGCACATAATGAGCTCACAGAGTGTTTGTTTTCCTGACCTCTGGAATAAAAAAGCAACCTGGCATTAAAGATGGGGGTAAAATACTAGGCTGCTGCCCATAGGTTTGTTGGTGTGTTTGCTGTCACATTAGTTGTTTGGAAGCATTTTTATTCAATGTGTAAATTTCAGAACAGGTTCTTATGAGAATTCACAGGAAGAAAGGATAGTACCGGAAAGTGAATCATCCTTTGAGAACTGCGTAGACATCTCCCCAGAAACAATGTGCCGTGTTATCACACGACGTCAGGAGCCATACGCTGCTTGCTCTGACTGAAATCATTTTTTATCGTGCATAGAAAGGCAATGATGAGGAGGTCTGGCATCACAAATCAGGGGCCGCACCCTTGGGGATCTTTTCTTGTAGGGGACCACTTTTCTAACTACCTTACAGGAGTAGCATAAATAAAAGCGATGTTCTCACTACAGTATTATCACAGCAGACATTTATATTACATCTGCATACACAGAGAACAGGGCACAATTGAGGCAGTTCTTCAAATTCCTCAGAAATAAGAGCATTTCTGATTGGAATTGCCAAAACTAGGAGATAAAAACACCTGGAGGAAAAATGCAAATGCCACCAGTGCCCACTTCATTTTCATCTGGATGTAGAGCACCTGTGGCCCTTGGACAGTGAGAATGGAGGTGGCTACAGCAGGTTCATTTTTTTCCCCCATTTTAGAGATACAGCAAGGGCAGCATTGGCATCTAAGATTCATTCCCATCCATCAAACAAATCATCTCCTAATCAGCGAAATCTGTATTGTGTGCCAGGAAAAGTGCTGGAAGTCAGTACAACTTTCTTGTCCTGAAGGAGTTATCTTCCAGTGGAAGAATTTTCAGACAGAAGTATATAAATCCATTTTACTCTGATAGCATTTAATCTTCCCAGGAATCAAGTAATGCAATATGTGTTGCTATCCCCTTTTGACGTGATTCCAGAGGCATTTAAGTAACTTGGTTAAAGTCACCATGTTATTAGCAGAAACAGACCACCCCTACATCCCCAGCAAGGAAAGACTGACACAAACAGCAAACCGAATCAATCTATCAAGTAAAGGAATGAGTACATTCCATAAACAAAACTTTCTAATTTAACTCTCCCATCTTAAAATCTAGAGCTTCTTAATTGCACCTGCCTCCCTAGTTTTAGGAGTCGTAGAGTATTCTCTGCAAGGAGAGGAAGCCACATTGTAATCAGATTGTATTCAAATCCAAATGTGAGTACACTTCTAACTATTATTCATTATTCCTATAGCTTGATAAAGGAAAAATAAAACCTTTCAGGCAGAATACGTATTAAGTTAAGGTGAATTCACTGCTGGGCAGACCTGACCCAGCACACAGGTATTGGGATCTGAGGGAGATGACATTCAGACTAGCTGCCAAGGAAAATCCAGACACTATGAGTTTTGAGGATTTATGTGGATATACATTTATACAAGAGAGAGAAGCCCCTGAGAAGATGGCCTCAGAAACCAGATGCAAACTTGGCTTTGTGAGGGTGAAGGCCAAAGGTTCTATAAGGAAAGTCGATAGGTTGGCTTAAATAAGTCTTTGGCTTCTCAGTCCACCATGATGGGTTATAATGTAAATGAACAGTTGTGAGGGCAGGCTGTTTGCTGAACCCATGTCCACTTGGGTTTTTTATGACTTTGTTGATCCATTAATTCTCTGGGTTAGGTGCGAGTAGTATACTTGAATTATAGACCACAGAGTTTGCAGTCTATTTTTTTTTTCTGGTATTTCTGGTGAATTTTAGGAAAAGTGGCTGCTTACGTGTCATCTTTGGAGGCCCTGACCAATTGCTATCTTACAGTCTTTCTTACTTCCAGATACAGGGTCATACAGAGGACAAGATCAGGACAAATGATCTTTATCAGTGTGAGAGCCAAAGTGAATTCCATCTGGTAGAGGAAGATGTTCACAAATACATGTTTTATATATATTGCTTTAAATTTTGTCAGCCCAGGTAGAAACATAACTCAGAAATAGATCTACTAAGGGATTTTCCCTGACAAAAGTGCGATACAAAACACTTTCTACTAATGATCTCATCTGTAGCTTCTCAGCATTTCCAACTGTTAAACACTGTTACAAAAAAATGCAGTGTTGTGTGAAAGAGAAGAGGGTCTCTGTGGGAGGTTTTGTATTATGTCATTGTTGGCAATTGAGTCTCTGTAGAACCCAATATGGTATGGCATCTTTCTGGCTTGACTTGTAAAAGGAAGCTATTTATGTAGAATAATTCATGCACAAGGCAAAGTGAGTCTAAATTAAGAAGTTAATATTATTAACTTTTTCCTGATTATAAAAAAGTGTTCATTATAGAAAATTTGAAAGATATAAAAAGATTTAAAGCAAAAAGAAAACAAACAAAAAAAACCCCACAGACTTTTGTACAACAGAGAAATGGTAACATTCTGGTGTATTTCCTTCCAGGAATGTGTTTATGTATGTGTGTATGTCATATATATCCATATATGCAATATAATTGTAATCATACAATTTATAACACAATTCATAATACAATTTCTATGTCCAGGCTTTATCTTGTTTAGCTTTATGTAGGGAGTATTGTTTTCCTTCATGATTAGAATGTGAAAGTATGATTTTAATTGTGCCAAACTATTTCATCCTAATGTTTCATAAATTTTATTTAACAATTTCTCAATAATTGAATATTTTAATCATTTACAATTTTCCTGAATGTTAGGGCCGTAATGAATAGCTGGTATACAGATTTTTGTTCATATTCCTGACTTTTTTCCCCTTACCTATGGTATTTAAAAGTGGAATTATTATGACAAAGGTAGAACTTTTCCTTGAGTCTTTAAACAAGTGCCAATTTGCATTCCCTACAGTTTGTACCACTTTGTGTCTCTGCTAGTTAGAGCATGGACAGCTTGTCTTACTACACCCAACCAGTATTGAATATTGTAAGCTAAACACAAAAGTAGTAGTGTTTTGTTTTTCTTTGCATTTCTTTGAATGCCTGCAAAGCTGTAAAAATGTTCATGTTTATTGATTATTTAATTCCATGGATTATTTATTCATGTTCTTTATCATCTTCATCAGTTTTTCTGTTGGAGGACCAATACCTTACCTGTGTATCTTGGACACCTAGAGGTCCTCAAAACTGGCTAATAAACAAATAATTTCTATTTTTTTTCCTTGAACTACTATCTGTAAGTTTCCACTTTTTTTCTACTTCAGGATAATCTCCAGAGAATGATCCAAACAAACATGTCTAAAGTAGAGATGTGTTCGATAGATATGATTTTTTTGCAAGTAATTATTTGATTGATGACAGGACTTTCTACTGCACAGAGATTCTATAGAAAAATGTTGAAACAGGATTCCCAAATTGAATAATATTCTCCCAAAGAATGTAATACTTAACCTTGAGTTGGTATTTTACACCTGCTTTAGAAATTACCTTTCTTGGTGCCTGGGTCGCTCAGTCAGTTAAGTGTCTGACTCTTGGTTTCAGCTTAGGTCATGATCTTGGGGATTGTGAGTTTGAGCCCCACTTCAGTCTGTGCTGACAGTGAGGAGCCTTCTTGGGATTCTCTCTCTTTCCCTCTCCCTTTGCCCCCCCCCCCCGCCCCAGTAAATAAATAAATAAACCTAAAACAAACAAAAAAAAGGAAATTACCTTTTGAGGAAAATATATTCATGTCTGTAGTCTTTCTACTTTCCTACTTGTCTCCTGCCTTCTTCAACCTTTTCTCCTTAGGAATTGTATGCAAGCAAGGGAGAAACTGTGATAAAGAATATAAAATAAGAGATCAGGGAGGGATGGCTATTATAAGGAAGGATCCTGGTAGTGGGAATTGAGGTGATTCTGGACATATGTGGTGAGTGGGACAGGTCAGAGGAAAAAGACAAAAGTACAGACTCAGAGGAAAAAGACAAAAGTACAGACCCAGGAATAATCATGGCATTTGAAGAATCATAAGCAAAGTGGCTTTTTTATAGTTGAATGATTGAACCTATTTGTGTCACTAGTATGAAAATAGATTGATGAGGTTTGGCTCCCCTTTGTTTACTCATGGAAAGATTGCAGATATACAGCCAAAGAGCTGATTCTCCTCAGTTTGAGCTCTCATATCACAGTGTGCTTATGGAATTTGGAAAGCCACCTACGGATTTCAAACTTCCTGAATATAAAATGCCTTTTCCCACCAGCTAGAAGTCATTCTTGTCACTAAACAAACTGGCCAGTTTCAGAGTGTTCTCCACTTCTACCTGTTACTAATGTAAGCTTCTGGCTGAGACAGAGTTCTGCTGGATGCAGGAAAGTTCTGGAAAGTTCTAAGGACTACAGCTGGCTAATTCAGCATGAAAACAAAGTCTGCCACCAGAATAGCTGCCTTCCACCTGTTTTGTCCTGATTTTTTTCTTTTTTCTTTTTCTTTTTCTTTTTTTTTAACGTTTATTTATTTTTGAGACAGAGAGAGACAGAGCATGAACAGGGGAGGGGCAGAGAGAGAGGGAGACACAGAATCTGAAGCAGGCTCCAGGCTCTGAGCCATCAGCCCAGACCCCGATGCAGGGCTCGAACTCACGGACTGTGAGATCGTGGCCTGAGCTGAAGTCGGACGCTCAACCGACTGAGACACCCAGGCGCCCCTGTCCTGATTTTTTTCTAGTATATCTTTATTCTCACAGTTTTTAGAATTTGCCGAGATCCTTCTGGCCTCAGAACTTTCTAGATGTCACTATAGATTCCTAGAATGTTCCTTGTCCTTCCCACCTGCCTTAACTCCTAATCTCTTTTTTCAGATGCCAGCAACTGAAATGTTCCTTTTTAGGGAATCCCTTCCCAGGTGCCAGTTAAGTATCTGCCTTCAAGGCATATTTTGGTTTCCTTCTTTGGTGGCATTTTGAACAAATGTCATTAAATGATTTGTTTAATGTGTGATTACTGTCTGTTTTCCCTTCTAAGACAGGGAGTCGTGTAGATAAAACATTCCTGATCAAGCAGTACCTTTCCTTTAGCTCCACAAACAGACTTGGTTTTTACTTTTAAGCACAGTTAGGTTTAAAAGGGTCTTGGATAATTATGATAGAAAGTTTCATTTATATTTCAAAATAGTTTATTTGGTCAGTTTTTAGCTCATGGGCAACTTGTAAACTAAAGTAATTATGAATAATTCAATCAATAGATAGTTACTGAGTGCCTCCTAGGTGATGGGCACAGTCCCTGGGATACAATGGTAGACAACTACCATGACAACAGCTAAAAATCTCCTGCCGTCACAGAGCTCATGATTTGGTGGGAGATGTGGAAATGAATAATTATTGTGTACTTTAGGTAATGATCAGTGTCATACAGAAAGAAAAATAAAGCCCAGTGAAGAGAGAGAGAGAGATGCAGGTACTCCAGAGACAGCACTGTTTTTTTTTTTTTAATTCATTCTCATATTATTTGTTGTCTCTTAGAAATGAAAATTAGAGATACTTTACTATACAGCTTATACAAAAATACTGCTTTCTGGGATGTGGTTTTTAATGTTTATTTTGATTCTCATTTGACAGGTTAATTTTCAATTTCAAAATCAAGAAATTGGTGTAGCTATGCTTCTAAAAAGAAAAGTTATATTTAACAAACCTGTAGTTGTTGCCCAGCATCTGGAATTGACTTAAATTGCAACATTTTTATTTCCTGAATTCATGTGGTAAAGTGTTGGACCTCAGTAGTGAAACTGAGGGAGAAAGATAGTTATTTGTACTTTCCGTGTGATTTTATATCCCTTAGTGTTGCTACTGGTGAGTAATAGCAAAGAAGAGGATAGCCTAAATGAAGAAATCCAATTTGGAAGAAAGAATGTCTTCCCATGAGCTGATAGATGAGAATTTTATTCTATCTCATAAATATATGAAATTAAAACTGATAGCCATCTACCAGGATGGTTTAATCCTTACTTTTGACAATAGGGTCCCAGAGATTAGCCATCTACCTGGAGGCTCTTCCTTTGTTTACAGTTAAATTATTTATTGTTGTTGTTTTCTTCTGATAATGTCTTCTGGAATTTATAAGAGTGTTCCTTTCCACAGATATAATTTTAAAGTAGTGAACTTGCTAGCTATCAACATGAATATCTAAGTCTGGTGAAAAAAAATATATCCTTTTTTAGATCTGAAAGACTAATACAAAGAATAAATCTTTTTCTTACCATTTCAGTTACTTAGCACAATAATCAGGATAGAAGGCTAAAGTGGGAAGGCAAAAAATTTGATGGAATTTTATGTCAAATCATTGTGTTTATCCAGTTAATGTAGATCTTTAAATCATTAGTATATTTTATCTGCATGAAGATTTTAGGACTATGGAAAGCTTTTCCAGAAGTATAAAATACTGGCTTGTGTAAGACTTATATAAAGAAAATAATAAAACTTTTACTGAAGGATAGAAAACAGGACCTAAATGAGTAGAAAAACAAACTTATGTGTGCCTGGATAGGATGATTCAAGCTTTATATTAAATGATAGATTTAGGGCAATTTAATTTACAAGGGATTGGGGGCTTGAAAAATTATTTGTTGGGTTAATATGCAAGCATAAATTTGCATGAAATGTGATTTATTTTTTTGAGAAGATGATAATTTGAGTAGGTTACCACCATGATATTAAAAGGTACGATGAAATGACTATAATTAAAACAGTCTGGTGCTGGCACAGAAAACAGACAAACAGATATATGGAGAATAGAGTCTCAAAATGGATCAAGTACATATGGAGTTTAGTATATGATATGTGATGTTTAAAAACTGTGAGGCAAGGGTGTAATATTTAATAGATGGTGTTGGAATAACTGATTATATATGTGGGAAAAGTAGATTTAGGTTCCTCTCACATATCATTCATATAATTAAACAATAAAGGAATTGCAGTACTATAGAAATACTAGAAAAGGAGAGGAAGATATGTTTATAATTTGGAGGATATGGTATGCTTTCTTGGTCAAGAAATGAACAAATCTTGCCATGAAATATTGATGGATTGATTTCATAATATTAAAAACAAACAAACTAAAATAATGCACAGGATAACTAGATGACATTTTTGGCCACACACTATGATAATAATTTTATAAGCATCAATTCATTCATTAACCTTTAGGTAAATATTACTTTTTTCTCCATATTTTAGGGAGGAGGAATTGGAGAATTATAATGTTTAAGCACAGTTGCAAAGCTGATAAGTGATGGAGTATGATTCAGGAGCCTGGGCTCTTTACCATCTCCTCAGTAACAAAGTCAAAAGAAAATGTATTCAGGCACTGTAATCATTTGCATTTAATTTTATTCTATAAGAAAAATTGACATTCACATAGGATATTCTTTAAAGAGTACCTTGCACTATTATTTCTTATATGTTTGTTGTTAGTTTTAAAGAATCTAAAGGCTCTTCATAATAGTCTTTAATCATGTTTAACACAGTTTACTAGACTATATCTCACTGTTCAACAGAACTTTCCTTTAATTCCTCAGATCCTTAGACCAACATCCTCCCTGGCAGATAGTGCAAAGTAAACCATTTTTACATGAAGGCTTGTTCTTCACAAATGTTTGTTTATTTGATAGGAAATAATAATAAAAATATGTAGTAATGGACCATCCATCTGTTCTCACCCCAAATTAAACCCAAACTTAACTCTTTTTATTTTTACATTGAAATCATTATCTTCTTAGGTAGACTGCATCTACCTAAGATAATTGTTCAAAATTATAATACTCATAACAAAAAAATATGAGATACAATTGGTGTCCCTAAATTAATGCCAGTCAGTCATGAATCAGTCAATTCATCAGTCACTCTTAGACGGATATTCCTGATAAGAGTATTAGGATGTCTCCTCCTTTTATCGAGGTCTTTTACACTTTAGCCTGAACCGAACTTTCTCATTTCATTTGCCATTATTCCTCATCATGCCACCTTAGTTCCAGTCAAATTTTATTAATTGTTTGATTTCTTACCTCAAAGACTTCATGTTCATCACTTCACCCGGAGTGCATTTTCCCTAAATCCCCTAAATTTCAAATCCAGTATCCTGTAAGATGTTATCCAAGTTTTACCTTCTTTATGAAATA
Organism: Neofelis nebulosa; assembly: GCF_028018385.1. Lineage (NCBI taxonomy): Eukaryota > Metazoa > Chordata > Mammalia > Carnivora > Felidae > Neofelis > Neofelis nebulosa. Next base: position 71,073,119 of record NC_080790.1, read on the forward strand.
TATCTCAATACTTTGAAAATAATATCTTCTTTTGAATTTCCATGGCTTTTTATATGCCTTGTATCATATAAGATGCATTGTGAACATCTTACAAAATAGAACTCTCATCCATCACTGTTTTCTTCAAAGTAACTAACATAGTGCCTCACATATAGTGGGTCTTTAATATGTTTCTTTAATGAATGATGTAATTAATTCCTCAGGACTTCCATTGCTTATTTTGCAAGTAACACATTCTAAAATGATACTTAAAATTTAAGGCTTTGAAATACAAAAAACAAAAACCAAAAAAACTATCTCCTCTTGAAATTTTCACTATTTAGCCATTTGTATATGTATGTGTGTGTTTGGATTCATGGAAGCATTTCTTTGAAAATCTTTGGGATTGCACACACTTATGTATAATGTGGAGGGAATGTGGTTTTCAGAAGCAGAACAGACAACATCAAGAAGGGGACGTCCCCCGCAGGTGTAAGATCTCCAGTGGCTGTCTGGGAGGGAGGTCTCCACAGGCAACATCTGCAGCGGCATCCAAAAGTGCTTTGAAGGCTCAGAGTGGCTATTCTGCTGAATAACTGAATATCCACAGAGCCAAGGTCCATGACCTTGAGCACAGCAGACCATTTCTGCTGAATATGATCTTATTCCAAGTGAAGTCAAATTATTCTTCCCAGTTGCCAAGAAAACCTCAAAGCTTTCAAACCACTTTGCCCTAAGAGATACTTCAAATCTGCTAAGGCAGCCCACAGGACGAGAGGACCACAGAATGCACTTGAATTGCTTGGAAGCATAAAAATGTCCATTTTGTACTGAATTCTGGTGCATCTAGGTTGCACGCCAAGTATAAAAAGGACTTTGACCTGAAGTAGGAAAGACTGAGGGCTGATTCTGTGCCTCACTTGAATCTGAGCTAGAAGAAGAACAAAGGATTTGTTTTAGTGAAGAGAATCGCAGGCTTCTCAGCGCCAGGGACATTCCATCTTGACCCATCGGCCCAGTCTTCCATTTTTTTCTCCTTTCGGCATTCAAGTAGCATGCTTTCTAATTAGCCTAACAAGCAACTGCAAGTGAAGGAAATGGGGAAGAAACTCTTTGTCTTCAGATTGAAATGCATGTAAAGAAAACACAAGCAGAAATTTATTAAAGGCTCTTGTGAGGAGGATCTTAGTCAGCATTTGACTTGGTTAAAATCCTGAGCCGATTGTTCATTAAGGCACAGCAGCAAGGGAAGCAAAAATCACTCCTTTGTGCATTTGTCTATTAGAAGAGGGAGAGGAACTTGCACACCGACAATTTCAGCCTGTGGTGTATGGACATGTCATCTTGTTAGACAGAGATGGACCTGTCAAGGACAGCTTGCTGATGGTTCTGTGTCGGCCCTTCTCATAAACTATTTCAGGGCTAGCTCTCATTCTGCAGCTTTCTTTCTTTATCTGTTTGATTCCAGGACTTCCTTCCATGCCTTTCTCTTCACAGTAGAATGTCCATGTTTTTAATGTCCATAGTGGGATATTTAGCTTCCATATTCTTTTCATTGGCTTCAGGTTTCATTCTGACTGGTAAATAAAGAGCACTGTTCAGAAGAGGCTTTTAAGGATTTGGAACATTTGCCTTCTTTGAATGCTTGCAGTAGGTTTTGACCAAAATACTTAAATCCTAAATTTTTTAATAATGAGAGTTTTGGAGATTGACTGCATTTTTAAATTAAAAAAAAAACTGAAAACAACTGAATTCAGCCACTTGTTTTTTTGGGGGGGCGGGGCAGGGGGCAAACAGGATTGAGTTTGTAGCAAGATATAATTTTAAAATGCAAGTCTTAGATGATGTTTCCTTCAGGAAGATGTGTCATATCAGCATGGGTTTTAGTTTCCCATACTATCAAATAGGTAGAGTATTCATTCATGTGGTTTTACATAATGATCGGCCCTTAAAAAGTAAACTGTGACTTTAAATCAAATGCTTCCAAAGGCCAATCTAATAACGTTCTTGAAAGGGAGAGCATAAATGCTATTGTGTTCCCACTTTGTAAGATAAAATATGCCCAACTACTTATTAATTACTCAAGCAATATGCAAATGTACATCAGCACTATACACAGATGGTCACATCTAACATGTAAATTATAGCTTAAAGAGCTGCAAAATTTTGGCACATTATTGTAACTAAATTAAAAGAGTTACAGAGGCATGGTTATTATACATTAAATGCCTCAGTCATATTTCTCTTAACCGTAGATTGTCTACCATATCTGCACATTAGAATCACCTGGAAAACTGCAAATCTCTATGCCCGGGCCACCCACTGAACCAATTAAATGAGAGCTCTGAGGTCAGGAACTGGAAGTCAGACATCAATATTTTTCAAGGCTCTTTAGGTGATTGGTAATGCCAAGCTGAGAACCACTATGAATATTAAACATTCTATTATATCGCCTCATGCTGACATACCTAATAAGCCAGTAATTAGCTTCTTGTCGATATGCTTATATATATCCAAGTTATGGTGTTTTTTTTGTTTCATTTTGGTTTTGTTTTGTAAAGTGATATAGATTATTTCTACATCATGGGAAATACTATCAATTTAAAATAAAATGTATTTTCTCTTCTTAAATAGGAATATCTGAACATTTGAATCAAACCCTTCCATTATAATACTATTATCAAAAGAAACTGCAAAATTCAAATTTTGGTGTTGGGATACTTAACGTGGTGCAAATATGGTGAGATAGTTAAGATTATTACTTCACTTTTAAATTGCAAGCTGAACAAATTGATGATAATATTATTTGGTGATATGAAAGCTATGAAGCTTTAATTTTTATACTTTCTCTAGGAGTTATAAAAACTAGATATCTAAGAAAGATTAAATTAGGATTGTATGTCACAGTGGAAACAAAACAAAACAGACTGGCCTATATTCTTCAAAATTAATTTTATTTTCTCTGAAACTATAAAGGTGTCCATTCAAACCTATCCAAAATAGCATTAGAAATGCCACAGAATGTAGTAGAAAGAGCAAAGGATTCCGTCAAGATCCAAATTCTAATCCAAGGTATCCACAAGCTAAGTGCTTTGTTTGTTTGTTTGTTTGTTTGTTTTTCTTTTGTTTTAGTTTGTGTTTGTTTGGCTTTTTTTTTTCCCTGAAGTCTTTTAAATTCTCTGGGCCTTAGTTCTCTTGTTTGTAAAATGCAAAGGCTGAATTAAATCAGTGTTTTTTAAAGTTAAGTGTTGAACTGTTATTTGATTATGAAATCAATTTAAATCAATTACTGTTTCTATAAAAAATAGAAGAGTGCATTACAAGTAGCACAGTCGGTGTATCATATGTAAAATTTTTGAAAGCCCTTGAATTAGAAGATCTCTTTGATTTTGTAGTTTTATGAATTATTCATGGGAAAGGAATGCAGAGGAATAGAGGTAGAGGCAACTTATTTCAAGCATGAGATGTAAAATATATCATATATTTTTGTTATAAAATGTTAAAGCAAATGATCTTTAGAAAGAAAAGCCTTGTGAGGCGCTTAGGTGGCTCAGCTGTTAAGTGTCCAACTCTTGATCTTGGCTCAGGTCATGATCTCATGGTTCAGGATCAAGTTCCATGTAAGGTTCCACACTGACAGTGGGGAATTCTCTGTCTTCCCCTCTCTCTCTGCCCTTTCCCCACTCTCTCCCTCTCAAAATAAATAAATAAAGATTTATAAAGAAAGAAAGAAAAGACTTGTTTTAACTGGGTATTTGGTTCAGTCACAACAAGTAGAAAGGAAGGGAGGCATTTACAGCCTGTGAATGTGGAAATGTGTCCCATCCTTGAGACCAGAGAATGGTTGCTGTGAGAAGTGAATGGATGCATTGTGAATTACAACTACGGTTTCAAGAGGTGGTATTATTCAGTCTGGTCAGAATGTTCTCTTACCAATCAGATTACTTCCATATTAAAAAGTGAGAATGTGCTTTGCTTTTTGGTTGCTTTGATTGTATTTTGTCTCACATTTTGTGTTCCGTTTGTTGGGAAATGAGAGGCGAGGGACGGCCCAGTGCTCTACAAAAAAAAAAAAAAAAAAAAAAAGAGTTTCCAGTTACACTGTTTACTGGAAGTAACTAGAAAGTAAATATAATAATTAAATATTAAGGAACACCAACCAAGTCTTATCAAAGTAGGACTTCTGGGAATGGGTGCAAGAAATATGCTTTTTAAAAGGTTTTCCAAGGTGATTTTGATGACCAGCCCTGTTTGGAATCAACTCATGTAGAAACCCAGGCTCTCATCCCGACTTGGCCTATTCCTAGCTATATGCACTAGAGAAAAATCTCATAACCTTTATGGATCTCCTACTTTCAACTCTAAGTTAACAATTCTGTGATTCACTGATATTTTGGATAAAGTTTTAGAGTTCAAATAAATTTAATCACAAATCAGCCAATTTTTGCTTTTTTTTTTTTTTTTTTACACTGGACTTTAAGACCTAAGTTTACATCATAGGTATAACTAAAAAGGAAATTCTAATAATTATTCACCTCCTAAAAAGGGTGTTCTTTTTTTTTTCAATTGAAGTACATGTATATAGTTGACACAAAATGTTACCTTAGTTTCAGGTATACAACAGAGTGAGTCCACAAGTCTACAATTTATGCTGTGCTCACCACAGGTGTAGCTACCCTCTGTCACCATATAACACTATTACTAAACTCTTGACTGCATTCCCTATGCTACACCCTCCCTATCTGTGATTTATTTGTTCCATAACTGGAAGCCTGTGTCACCCACTCAAGAGGGGTGCTCTTTTAATATTAGGTCACAATGCCAACTTGTTGATAATGTCAGATGTTAATAGATGAGTCCTCTTACAATGTCCATGTTTTTATAACCTAGCCATTTTCCCTACTCTGATTATACAAGTCTGATCTGGAGCAAACACTTCTGACTAACACAAGCCAAAGTAATCACATTTAATCCCGTTTGGGGAGTTCACAACTGGAAAGGGGTTACTATTGAGTTTGAGGTCCATTGTTATTGAGTTATATGAGTGATAAAACCCCATGAACTCTGCCCTGAGGAGCTCATATCTTCCCTATGCTCCTTCCTTTCCAAGATTTGTGTTTCAATGATTCCTTTATTTTGTGAGCTACTTCCAATATCTTTCTGCTAAATTCTGTGTGTTTGCACTTAGGCTAGAGCTCTGTTGGTGTTGGGAAGAGAATAAAGCCCTAAAGAATTCATTACACTTATTGAGCTAACTTCTCTCCTATGTATCTAGACAGGTGGTAGTTTTGTACCATTGTTGGGAGAATTGAGAAAATAGTATTCAATTCAGATAAGGAACCTGGGATGGAAAGTGCTGAGCTAGACAATGTTGATATACCATGCTTTCAACACAGGTATAGATAGGATGACGGGAAGTTAGAGAAGAATCAGTTTATAGTTAATAATAATAATAATAATCCCATAATCATTATATTACAGATCCTCATTTTTTAAGAAATCCAAAAGCGTGGTGTGATAGCATTACTAGAGTCATTTACTGAAGGAAATGCATTTCCACAAAGTAGGGAACTGAACCCAGGGCTCCTAATTCCAAATTAAGGGCTCTATCCATAATACTAACAAATGCAAAAATACTGACACTACACATTGTTGATTGATTCTTCTATACTTTTATTCAAGAAATATGCATACTCCTGAATTAATACATATAAACTTAAAGTAAGTACTATAAACATTCTTTTAAAATATTTTATTATTCCAGAAATTGGATTTATATAGAAAAGTAACTTAAACTTGGGGGAGGGGCGCCTGGGTGGCTCAGTCAGTTAAGCCTCTGACTTCGGCTCAGCTCATGATCTCATGGTTCGTGAGCGCGAGCCCCGCGTCAGGCTCTGTGCTGATGGCTCAGAGCCTGGAGACTGCTTTGATTCTGTGTCTCCCTCTCTTTCTATCCCTCCCCGACTAGTGCTCTGTCTCTCTCTGTCTCTCAAAAATAATAAATAAATGTAAAAAAAGAAAAACAAAAACAAAACTTGGGGGAAATTATCAAACATGTTCTTTTAACACCCCAGCATCCATAGTACTGGAAACTCTGTTGAAGGTGTTCTTTTTGGGGCTAGGGAAGAAAGGTGATCAGAATAGAAAGTTTATTTCTGTTGGTGTGAACAAAACACCTTCCCATGCCCCTTTGTTTTTCTAAAATTTTCAGTCCTTACAGAATAAGAAGACAACCAGCTCTAGAAACCCAAAGAGACAGAGGTTGCTACAGAAAGTTCCTTTTAAAAGCAGCAAACCTCAGGAAATTTTAAAGACATTTTAAGTCTAGCATGTTGCCTGGTTTTGACAGCAGGAAAGCAATAGAGTTTGGCACAGAGTTGGGCCTCAGTAAATGTTTATTGAATGAATCAATGAAACAATGACTCAATAAATCAAGAATGTTACAGAACCACAGGATTTTAGAATTGAAAGAAACACTGGAGAGCACTTAGTCCAGCTCTGTGAATTTTTCAGGAAGGAAAAAGAGGTGCATGGAGGCTAAGGGAAGAGGCCAGGGGCAGGCGGCTGCAAAGTGGCCAAGTAGAAGCCAGTGTACAGGTCTCCTGATCCTTAGCCTAGTGTGTTTCCCTGAGAAAATGAAAACCAAAAAAGACAAAAAAGCACAAACATCACATGCGATCAGGACAAACCATCAATAGAGACCTATTTTTCTTCTTTTATGCTATTTGTAATTTTTGCATCTCTTTCTTATTCCATGAACCTTAACTAACCAAAATTTTCGTGCCATTAGGATTTGGGGCATAATGATATTCTGGCTCATAAAAGAATTGATTAAAAAAAAGCTGTATTTTTATAAGAGACTGTTAAAAACTGAGAACAAACTGAGGGTTGATGGGGGTGGGAGGGAGGGGAGGGTGGGGGATGGGTATTGAGGAGGGCACCTTTTGGGATGAGCACTGGGTGTTGTATGGAAACCAATTTGACAATAAATTTCATATATTGGAAAAAATAAATAAATAAATAAATAAAAAATAAAAAAATTTTTTAAAAAGCTGTATTTTTAAAACTACGTTAAAATGTAGTAGTTACTTTAATAATAGTGTTAATAATAGCTAGCAATTGATTGCCCACCACAAGCCAGGAACGACTGTTTACACAGTGGAAAGTTCAAGAGAAATCTTCCTCATAGAATTGTTGACTAAAGCACCCTGAGACAAAATACCTCCAGTATAAAGTGAACCTCTAAAAACTGCCCAGTTGTCTACCCCAGCACCTACCACAAGACAACAACCTTCCCTGTCCACGTAAGCATTAACGGATGGGGCAGATGAGGGGAAAAAAGAATCACTAGGTCAGAGGTACTCTGAAAATGTACTGTTCCAGGAGTAGTGTGCTTCCTTTGCCCAAGCTACCTGATAAAAGAGAGTACTATGGAATCATGTATAGAACTGGATTATGCAAAAAAAAAAAAAAAAAAAAAAAGGAAGATTGGTATTATACATTCCTGATGCTTGGCAGCATATGTATCAAATTTGCTGACCTGCCCTGTGCCTTTCTGAAGAGGGGAGAAGGAAACTGGCAAGGTAGAAAGAGTCAACAAAATGAATATAGCTTACACTCTCAACATTTGGTGCAGCCAGGATGCCTAAGAATCTATGGGTCAAACAGACACTCCACTTACGCTGGGGCTTGAGTCATCTGGCCAGTATTACTCACAGGAAGGCCAGATGATTATAGTAGCCAGATGCTATGGGGTATCGTGTGAAAACTGGAGCAGGAGAATGAAGCCAATTGGGCCAGATGAATCCCACCCCCCCCCTGTCTTTTTATCCTTTCCTACCTCCCTCTCCCCGCTCTTGTTCATGATCTCTCACTAGCACTCTCTTGCTCTCTCTCTCTCAACCCCCCATCCCCTCCCTCTTCTCTCTGTCTCTGTCTCTGTCTCTCTTAATATCTAGAAAATCCAAGAAAGGCCAGATCTTAAAGCAGATGGTAAGAAGATGCCTAGCAGCATACCGCATCCCTCCACCCTCCCCCTCAACTCAAGATTGAGGTGAGAAATGAAATTCACATCAAGTCTTAGGTTAAACTTATAAATTAGCCTGAGTTTTTGATAAGCAAAAGTGACCAGAAGTTCAGTGATTCTGCCTAAGATAACAAGAGGTGGTGAAAAAAAGTGATTTTTTTGCATAAAAACATGAATAAATACTTTCATTTTTATATATCATGGATATATGCCATGGATTTTAACTTTTTAATAAATGCATTACACATATATTATTTAACATTGGAAGTAACATTTATTACTTCCATTTACTGATGAGAAAACAGATTTTAAGGTGATCAGTTATTTGTCCAACTCCTACTCACAATGTGAGAGTGGAATTCAAGCCCAGGTGAGTATGATTCCATAGCCTGTGTCCTTGTGGTCCAAAACTTCTCATTGCTGCCATATATACCAATCTCCATACAGAAGCCAGAGGTATCTTTTTAGAATATAATTCAAATCCTATCACTCCCCAGCCTATGATACTCCAGTGGCTTTGCATTGTACACAGAATAAAATCTGAAAGTTTGGCCAAGATCAAGAAGGCCTTATATGACCTAGCTGCAGATCTCGTCTCAATCCACATTGCCCTGTTTCACCATGCTCAATGCTCATGGAATTTTTCTCCATTCCTGAAATAAACCAAGTTTTTTTTTTCTTTGTTCTTGTTTGGTTGGTTTTTGTTTTGTTTTGTTTTTGCCACTTCAATAAGTTGCACTTTTGAGTTCTTTGTGCTTAGGATACTCTTTGCCAAGATGTTCCTGAGTGGCTCCTCAGCATTGAAGTCTTCCATTTCAGCGTCATCAGCTGAGAGAGCCCCCTGGCCACCGACATCAGTCACCCTGCCCTGGTCATTCCTGCTCTCTCTCTGGGCTCTTTTGTGTGTTCAGTGTCACAAGAGACTATTTACTTATTTAGGGTTATCTCTCCCTCACTAGTTGGATGAGAGTGGAGATGCTGAGGGCCTTGTTAACTGCTATATTTCTAATACCTAGAGTAGTGCCTCCAAATTGTGGGCATGGTACATGTAATTATAAAATGAATGATATAATAAATAGTATTCTCCCTCTTGACTCCATTTTCAGTTCCAGACACTTTACATGTTGACTTTTGATTCACTGTTATGGTCGTAAGATCAAAGACATGCTATGGGATACCTTCATCCCTTCTCTTCCCCTACTAGAAAGATGCTACCCTGCAATCTGAATGGTCCTAGTTTGTACTGATCTTAGTACAGACTTAGTATGCTTCCCAACTATGGATTGATTTCATAGCAAGTTAGCAGTGTATCATAAAATACACACATATACACACACACACATACACACACACACACACACACACACACACACTAAAATAAAACAAATGAAAAACCTTAGCCAACCCTCCTAAGAAGCAGAGTAACATAAGTACATCCCTTCTCATCACAGCCCAATTCCTCATTACACTTGTCACATGCTCATTTACTCCCATCTCTACTGAAAATACTGGGGATGCCAACCTAAGACAAAGTTAGTTCTTTCTTTTAAGGAATTATCATTCTTGTTTTAAATACAGTTGGCCATATTTAGTAGTATTAATTTCTTCCATTGGTAGATATTTTTTACTTTAACAAGTTCTAAGTTCACTCAACTATAAGTAGAAGTGTGACAGCCTGGGCCTGTTCATTTTCATTGAGCCAGGTCACATCTAGAATGAATGATAGTTTGGCATGCCTGGGTGGCTCAGTCGGTTGAATGTCCAACTTCGGCTCAGATCATGGTCTCACAGTCAGCAAGTTTGAGCCCCGCGTTAGGCTCTGTGCTGGCAACTCAGAACCTGGAACCCGCTTCATATTCTGTGTCTCCCTCTCTCTGTGCCCCTCCCCCACTCACCCTCTGTGTCTCTGTCTCTCTCTCTCTCTCTCTCTCTCTCTCAAAAATAAACAAACATTTAAAAATCACAGAATTAATGATAGTTTATTTTCAGTTTCAGCAGTGGATAAACCAAGTTATTTCTAGAGAGACATAACTGCAGTTGCATGAACCTCGTGAAATACGTTCACTAACAAAGATGACTTGTTAGACTGTTCCAGAAGATATACAGCCCTTAGATTTACTCAGAAGAGTAGCTCTAAGTTACCAAACCTACAGAGAATCCTATTGTAATGTTGCCTAACGGTGACACATGTTGACAGTAAGAATTCAGAGATTACCTCCAATGATTTAATGGCTAGACTCTGCTGAGATGCATATTAAATAGATATTTGACACACACACTGATCAGATCTCTCTGATTTTTTTTCCCTTCCAATGAAAAGATGCAAAGTAGCTATTCTGGATGTTCATTCTTTAAAGAGAAGTGCCATGATATCAAAATATTTTGTCTTTAATACTTAACTCAGTCATGACAGACATACACACAAAAACCTCTTACAATTCTTAGAAGATATTCTAAATCACATTAATCTAGAATCTGTTCAAACAGTAAGACTCTTAGACTTTAATGTTCACTGGATCACCTAGGGCATCTAAGTAAAATACAGATTTTGCGTCAGTAGACTGCAGAGAGGTCCTGAGATTAATACCTCTTACAAGCTCCAAGTGATGATGCTGTTTGTTACATCACACTTTGGATAGCAGGTGTTGAGATCATATTATTTAAACATTTTCTCTTTAACCAACACTTTGCTCTTCTCTATGAAGTTCTCCTCCACTCTGTCTTGCCTTCCAAGATGCCATAATTTGTGCCAATAAAAAAAATCATATTTTATGACGTGGAACAGTTTGTCACATGACCAAAATATGTGGCTATCTCAAAAGACATATTTTTAGAATTAGAGGCAGCCCCGCTCTGATTCTAGAGAGAAAGCTGCATGTTATAAATTGGCCATTATTTTGAGGTTGGTTATATAGACAAGTTGTTCCCTATATGTTACCCAAGTTGGTAATAAAGTGATTTCATATTTGAAATTATTTACTTCATGTCCATTTTATAAATGAGGATTTTCTATAAATGTAGAATGTTGGTATATCTGCTATGCATATAATTGTATTCCTATAATATTATATATTATATAATTTACTTCTATATTAGGTAATTGTTCATTGGAACCTAAAGAAATCATAAGTTCATGTAGAGATTCTTTGTAAAGTCTATAATCGCCACAGTATGTTTTTATTTTGGTTATGTTACTGAGTTCGTCCAGGTTAAAATATGCTAGAGTCTAGTTTTCATAGATTCAGTTGTTGTGAGTTGAGCCTGAGGACAGGCCCAGAAATTGCAATATTGCCCACCTGGTGAATGAGAGAGTATTTGTATATTACTGACCCTGTGTATCATATGATCCATGCAGAAGTGACTGGTCATCTGCCCAGACAGGCATAGAGTGGCTTTTGGTTCCCAGCACCTGCAGTTATTTAAGCAAATGCAAATCAGTTGCACAATAGGATTGGAAAATTGTTGTACTAGAGTTTTGGACTGTGTCCTATTTTCTTTTGGAACAGTATGTTCAAGTTTAAGCTGTATTTGATTTTTGATCATGAATTAGAGACTTATTTCATGGAAATATCTGGGAAATAAGGAAGAGTCTGAGATTGGACTCAAGAAGTCAAGGGTTATATTCTGATCCTACATCAATTAGTTATGTGATCATAATTTTATCTGTTGGGTCCTTACTCTCTTCATCTAATAAAGAAAGGCCTTGTGCTCAATAATATCTAAGTCTTCTTTAGCTTTCATATTTAATGACCTCAATATCATTATTAAGACTGTGCCTCTTTTGGGGGAGTTAACTGATAGGTGTTTGGCAACCTATTTCCAGATTGGTTGCTTTGAGGTATACCTAAAGTGAAATAAAATCTTGAGTGATGAATATTTTATAATCCTTGATTTCTTGCTGCAAATAGTGGAAGTTAGCCTCAGAATTTACATAGATTGAATCATATTTGAGAATTTTGGAATGATTTACAATATTGAATCAGACAGGCAATCTAAGGAAAGAGTGAACTACTCTCCATTTAAAGTGATACTATTTTTCCCTATGGTGATCAACTGATTGTTTTAATTTTTAAATTACCTAGGATTGTTGCAAATAAAATGATGCTGTTTTTTGTTACACTTCTTAGGGACAGGACTTAACCTCATGTGATTTTCAATAGTCAGACTGCCCTTTTTCTACTTGCTTTATCTTTACAGTCAGACAGCCAGGCTTACTTAATTTGATATGTAAACTTCTAGTGTGTACCTTTGTTAAGTCAAGGATGTTTTTGGCGGGACATTCTTGTGTGTTTGACTTGTAGAGTAGTAAAACAAATGAAGCAAGTCTCTCATTCAAATGCCTGTTTTTGTTCATTTGTTTTTTTCACATGTTGACTTTAGTTTCTAGTTTTGTGTTGAACACAGTCTCAGAATCATGTGAATACAGTACAACCTTAAAAAAACCTGTGTAATTTGGGACTGTGCATATGAAGAGCAAAATTCAAGAACAATAATGTAGGCCATGTTCTTGGCATAGGTAAAACGCCTGATATTCCTAATGTAAGTGGGGGCAGTGTGACTCCTCTCTGCCCATTGGCATCCTTGTACTCAGGAGGTAAGGTCATTCCCTTGCAGGTCCTTCACTTAATAAAGAAGCTCATTGAACTTGAACTATGTGGAAACACAGGGCCAAATTCATGACATTTTTCCCCCATGCATAGGCTGTATGAATGGGCTTTATCCTGAGAATCAATTTTTCTGTTAACTTGGAAGTCATCTCACCTCTCTATGTCTAACATTGCTCTCTATAAAGTAGAAATTCTTGGTGTTGAAAACATTCCATTTGTTCAGTCTACCCTCCAAAGATTAAAACCTTATCCTATCCAGTTAAGTGGTTCCGTTATGTTTAGGTCCTTTCTGTGATGAGAAATTTGTTTACTATCAAATGAAATGTTTTACCTTCATCTGAGGGAAACCCTTTCTGATATTTGAAGATGCTGTCATATATCCCCCTTTTTTTTTCTTTAAAGAACTTTCACTATTTCCCTATGTAGGGGCTCCTGGGTGGTTCAGTTTGTTAAGCATCTGATCCTTGGTTTTAGCTCAGGTCATGACCTCACAGTTGGTGAGTTAGAGCCCCATGTGAGGCTCTGTGCTGAGTGTGGAGCCTGCTTGGGATTCTGTCTCTCTCCCCCTCCCTCTCTGCCCCTTACCTGCTTGCACACACGCTCTGTCTCTCAAAATTAAATAAACATTTTTAAAAAGCTATTTCCTTATACAATCTGGAAGCCTTTTATCATTTCAGCATATATTGAAACACATTCTAGTTTGACTAAATAGGAGTATCATACATGTGGTTGGACCAGCACTGAAGTACAAGACCATCTCATCGCTCTTCTAAGCACCAGCATGAATATAATCCATGCTTATATGAATTTCTTTGAGTGTCTCCATCACACTGTTGATTCATGCTCTAAGTCCTCCAAAGATTTGGCTTTAGTTGTTTTAACCTGTTGTTCAGTTGGTGATTTTGGACCAGAAACTCAGGTTTATTTCCATAAAATTTAGCTTTGTCAGAGTCAGATCATCTAGTCAGCATGATAAGAATTTATAGAATTCCAAATTTTCCATTGAATTTTCCCTTAGAAAATTGATTGAGAAAAAAACTGTATTTTTACCTAATTTATTGGAGGGATGAAACTGAATAGCACTAAAATCCAAAGGTATCCTATGTGATCTCTTCTTACGATTATATAGCAACATAAAACAAATTAATATATAATTTTAGTAAATGCTCCAATTATTTAACTTTAACTTTACTTTTTCAGTTGTCTCTCTATTCTCATAGCATCTCTGTGATTATGAAAGAAACTTCTTTCACCTTAACATGTATCCCAATCAGCATCTTTAGAGTATGGTCCTTTAAACAATTATGATTATATCCATGCCACCTATATATTATTTCTAAATGTTGTGAGGTTGCTCTGAAGAGCAAATGGTATTAAGGGATATTACTATGCGTTGAGAAGATTTTAAATACTACATAATTGATTTTACTACTATTGCTATTATTTTAGTTTTCACTAATAAAAGTAGCATTAATAGGAATACTGTCTTGCTTGTATCACACTGTTAATCAGAACAAATAATACTATATTAGATGGATTTTTTCTCAATTATTCAGATTATTTAAATTGGATTATTTAATTATTTTATTGAAATATAGCATGAATCCGGGGAACTGCACATATCATAAGGGTACAGCTAAATGATTTCTGCAATCTGAGCACATCCATAACAAGAATCCAGATCAAGAACATAACATTACTAAGTGGACTAAATGCTCCGATCAAAAGACATAGGCTGACAAAGTGTATAAAAACAACACCCATTTTATATGCTCCCACAAGAGACCCATTTTAGACCTAAAGACACCTGCAGATTAAAAGTGAGAGGATGAATCCTCTATCATGCAAATGGTGTAGGAAGAAAGCCAGAGTAGGAATACTTATATCAGACAAAATAGTCTTTAAAACAAAGACTGTGAAAGACAAAGATGGATACTATACAGTCATAAAAGAGACAATCCAACAAGTGGATGTAACAATTTTAAATATATACTCACCCAACATAGGATCACCCAAGTACATAAAACAGTTAATAACAAGCACAAAGGAACTAGTCAACAATAATACAATAATGGTAGGGGACTTTAACACCCCACTTACATCAATGGACAGATCATATAAACAGAATATGAATAAGGAAACAGTGGTTCTGAATGGAACACTGGAACAGATGGATTTAACAGATATATTTAGAACATTCCATCTTAAAACACCAGCATACACATTCTTTTCAAGTGCACAGGACATTTTTCAGAATAAATTACATAGTAGCCCACAAAACAAGGCTCAACAAATTCAAGAAGATCAGCATCATGCTATGCATCTTTCCTGACCATGCCACTATAAAACTCAAAGTCAACCACAAAGAAAATATCTGGAAAGACCACAAATACATGGAAGTTAATTAATATGCTCTAAACAATGAATGGGTCAACCATGAAATCAAAGAAGAAGTAGAAAGTACATGAAAATAAATGAAAATGAAAACACATGGTTCAAAAACTATGAGAACCACAAAAGCAGTTCTAAGAGGACAATTTATAGCAATGCAGGCCTACCTCAAGAAGTAAAATAAATCTCATATCAGCAACCTAATCTCACACCTAAAGGAACTAGAAAAAGACAAACAAACCTAAAACCAGTAGAAGGAAGTTAATAATAAAGTTCAGGGCAGAAGTGAATGTTATAGAAATTAAAAAAACAAAACAAAACAAAACCAACAAAAATGATAGAACAGATTGATGAAGCCTGGAGTTGGTTCTTTGAAAAATAAATTAATAAAATTGATAAACCTCCAGAAAGACTTATCAAGAAAAAATGAGAAAGAACTCAAAAAATAAAATCATAAGTGAGAGAGAAGACATAACAACCAACACTACAGGAAAACAAAGGATTGAAAGAGAATATTATAAACTTACATGACAACAAGTTAGAAAACCTAGAAGAAATGGATAAATTCCTAGAAACATACAAACTACTGAAACTGAAAAAGGAAGACATGGATAATATGAATAAACCAATAGCCAGCAAAGAAATTAAATCAGTAATCAAAAACTCCCAATATACAAAAGTCTAGGACCAGATGGCTTCACAGGTGAGCTTTACCAAACATTTAAAAAAGTGTTAATACCTATTCTTCTCAAACTATTGAAAAAAATTTTAAAAGGGAGGAAAACTTCCCAGTTGGACAGCATTACCCTGATACCAAAACCAGATTAAAAACACCACTAAATAAGGAGAACTACAGACCCATATCCCTGGTGAACATAGATAGAAAAATTCTCAATAAGATACTAGCAAACCTAATTCAACAATACATTTAAAAAAATCATTTACCATGATCAAGTGGGATATATTCCAGGGTTGTAAGAGTGGCTCAATATTTGCAAATCAATCAACATGATACATCATATCAATAAGAGGAAGGATAAGAACCATATGATGAGTAGGTGCAGAAAAAACACTTGACGAAGTTCAACATCCATTTGTGACAAAAATTCTCAACAAAATAGGGTTAGAGGGAACATATCTTAATATAATAAAAGCCTTCTATGAAAATCCCACAGCTAACTGGACAGCTATATATATAAAAAAATGGGACCACTTTCATACACCATACCCAAAAATAAATTCAAAATGGATTAAAGACCAAAATGTAAGACCTGAAACCATAAAAATCCTAGAAGAAAACACATGCAGTAACTTCTTTGACATTGGCCATAGCAACATTTTTCTAGGTATGTCTCCTAAGGCAAGGGAAACAAAAGTGAAAAGAAATTACTGGGTCTACATCAAAGTAAAAAGCTTCTACCCATTGAAAGAAACAATCAACAAAACTAAAAGGCAACCTATGTAATGGGAGAGGATATTTGCAAATGACATTTCTTATAAAGGACTAGTATCTAAAACATATAAAGAACTTATAAAACTCAGCACTCAAAAACTAAATAATCCAATTAAAAAAATGGGCAGAAGACATGAACAGACATTTCTCCAAAGGCATCCATGTGGCCAACAGACACATGAAAAGACGCTCACTATCACTCATCATCAAGGAAATGCCAGTCAAAACTACAATGGGATATCACTTCACACCTGTCAAAATGGTTAAAACCAACAACACAAGAAACAACAGATTTGGGGGACGATGTGGAAAAAAAGGAACACTCTTTCACTGCTGTGGGAATGAAAAGTGTTGCAGCAACTCTGGTATGGAGTTTCCTCAAAGAGTTAAAAATAGAACTACCTTACAATCCAGCAATTGCACTACTGGTTATTTACCCAAGGAATTAAGAAGAATTCTAATTCAAAGGGATACATGCTCCCCTGTGTTTATAGCAGCATTATTTACAGTAGTCAAGATTTGGAAGTAGCCCAAATTTCCATCAATTGATGAATGGGTAAGGAAGTGATTATATAATACACACACACAAATGTATATATATTCAGCCATAAAAAGAATGAAATCTTGCCTTTGTCAAAGACACGGATGGAGCTAGAGAGTATAATGCTAAGTGAAATTAGTCAGAGGAAGACAAATATCATATGATTTCACTTACATGTGGAATCTAAGAAACAAAACTAACAAGCAAAGGGGAAAAAATAAGAGAGAAAGACAAAGCAAAAAACAGACAATCGTAGAGAACAATCTGATAGTTACAAGAGGGGAGGCTGTGGGGTGGGGGTGGGGGTTAAATAGGTGATGGGGATTAAGGAGTGCACTTGTTATGATGGGAACAGATTGTTGTATGGGACTGTGGAATCGTTACACTGTACACCTGAAACAATATAATAGTCTATGTTAACTAACTAGAATTAAAAAAAAAAAAGAACACAACATTACTAGAACCCCATAGTCCTCAGTAGTTCTCATTTCATCTAGCCATTATCTTGATTTACAACAGTAGAGATTAGTTTTGCTTGTTTTTAAAAATTTTTACATAAATGAAATCATAAGTAAGTACTCTCTTAAGTCTGGCATTTTTCTTTTTTTACTTAACCTTATTATTGTAATATTTAGCCATATTTTTGTTTGTAATTGAAGATTATGTATTTTCATTACTGTTCCTTTGTGTAACTATAATTCAATTTCCATTCCATTGATTGACATTTTGTAAATGTTCAGTTTGAGGTTATAATGCAGAGTGCTGGGGCAAACATACCAGTATGGTATTCTGATGATGTGAATTTTTGCTGGATATATACTCACAAGTGGAATTACTGGGTGGCAGAGTAGGCAGATATCCATACTTAAAAGGCATTGCCAAACAATTTTAAAACGTAGTTCCCACCAGTAATATATAAGAGTTCTGTTCGCTCCACGTTCTCACTAACACTCTGTATATTTTATCTTTTTCATTTTATTCATTGTAGTGGAATATATTGATACATTATTGTGGTTTTCAGTCGATGCCTCTGAAGACAAAGTTGAACATCTTTTCATATGAATATCCTATTATCATGGAGTGTCTGTTCATATATTTTGTCTATTTTTTTCTGTTGGTTTGTCAATTTGTTTATTGATTTATATGTTTCCTGGAAATAATTATTTGTTGCTATATGTATTACTGTAAATCTAATCTCTCTCTCCCTTTCTTCCTTCCTTCCTTCCTTCCTTCCTTCCTTCCTTCCTTCCTTCCTTCCTTCCTTCCTACCTACCTACCTCCTTGTATACCTATCTACCTTAAATTACTGCCTATGTTTTCTTGTAAGAGTTTTATGGACTCAGATCTTACATTTAGGTCTTTAAATCCATTTTGAGTTTATCTTTGTGTATGGTATAAGAAAGTAGTCTGGTTTGATTCTTTTGCAAGAAGCTGTCCAGTTTTTCTAGCATCATTTGTTGAAGAGACTTTTTCCCCATTGTATATTCTTGTTTCCTTTGTCATAGATTAATTGACTATATAAGCATAGGTTTATTTCCGGGTTCTTTATCCTGTTCTAATGATCTGTATGTCTACTTTTGTGCTAGTGCCATAGTGTTTTGATTATTACAGCTTAGTAGTATATCTTTGAAATCTGAGATTGTGTTTCCTCCAGCTTTGCTCTTCTTTCTCAAGGTTGCTTTGACTATTTGCGGTCTTTTATGGGTCCATATAAATTTTAATATTACTTGTTTTAGTTCTGTGAAAAATGTTGTTGGTATTTGATTTCTTTTTTATATTTACCCATTAGCACATATTGGAAATGCAAGTTATTTGGGACTTGTATTTTAAAATGGAAATAGACCCATTCTTTGCACGCTCAATAGGAAAATATAAATAATTATTTACTATATTGCTTCTTATTTGCTTATGCCAGCACAAAACTTAATGACAAAGACTATCTAGTAGCAGACAGAGTTGGAGGAAATACTCCTCTTGTGTTGTAGAAAAATAGAATGATTTATGTGTTTTTATATTTATAAAGAATATATACATATTCTTTCATGAAAAACAGCATAGCAAAAATATTTTTCCTGCTTAGATTCAAGTCTCATTTATGGCTTTTTGAGGTAATGATACATTCTACAGTGAGTTTTTCCAATACTTATATGGTTGCCTTTAATGCAAATTTGAATTATCTAAATTTGAAATTAAACAATACAAAAAATTATGTTTTCATTTTTAGGTAATAGAAACATCCTGGTGTTAAATGTCATCAACACTCATATAACTTCAAAGCTTGCCATTTACTGAATTGCAGACTCTGTTTACTACTTTCCCCCCTTGGGTCTGTCACATTATCTGGCAAATGAATCCTTTGTTAAGATGCATTTTGAATTATGCCAATTTGAAATGACATTAGGTCACTTGGATAAAATGCTAGTCTTTTAACTAAACCAAAACTCCTTACACCCAGAAACTTTGTTATTTTGTTATTTGGTTATTTAGTTATTTAAGGGTAGTCAGAGGCTGAGTTCTAGTCCTGCTTTTGTTCCTGGTACATTTTCTGAACTTGATAGTCATTTAAACTGTATGGGTCTCACTTTTTTTTTCTCTGAGTTTTTATTTAAATTCCAGCTAGTTAACATACAGTGTAATATTAGATTCAGGTATACAATTTAGTGATTCATCACTTACATATAACACCCAGTGCTCATCACAAATGCCCTTCTTAATGCCCATCACCCATTTAGCCCATGTCCCACGAGTTCCCTTCCAATAACCCTCAGTTTGTTCTCTATAGTTAAGAGTCTTTTTCTTGGCTCACTTTCTTAATAATGTACATCAAAAGGTTGGGCCAGAGGAGGGTCTTTAAAACTCCCTGTGGCTCAGAGACTTATTCTGAGTGTTCAGGGGGGATGAAAATTCTGCAAATATCATCTTCAGATAAGTTAATCTCACTATATATAATGTATGTATATGTATGTGAACCATAATTCATGTGACTACTATTATAAAATTATCATAACAATGAGCAGAAAAAATTAATTGAAAGCAAGTGGGGTATATTATTCCTGTTGAGTACAGTAACCATTTTCTGAGGACTGAGACCTTTACACTGTGAGAAATTCCCATGGGATTATGTAATGCCAAGTAGTACTTACTGAATTCAGTCAGTTTTCATCTTATCTTCCTTCTCAGCAGCAGTAAGAATTATGTTATATCCATGGCTTTTCCAAACCTGGAATTTTTCTCTTTTATTTTCATTTTTTTGTCAATCTCAAAGTTATGACATGGTATTTTAATATAATTTGGCATTTGCCTTTCCCAGAAGACTTACAGGATTGAGCATCTTTTCATTCATTCTGTGAAATTACTGTGCTTTTCTTTTGCCCATTTTCCCATTGTTTGTCTTGTTTCTTATTGATTTATCAGAGTGCTTTGCATATCCTGGATTGTAGTCCTTTTTAAAATAATATGGCATGAAAATATTTTGTCACAATTTTTATTTATATTATTTCTGTCTTTATGATATTATTGATGAACAGGTGTTCCTAATTTTAATGTGGTTGAATGTATTGATATTTTATTAGTGCTTTTTGTGCCTATTTAATAGGTCATTCCATAATTGAATATCTTACTTTCTTATTTTACAAAAATTTTACAGATTTGCCTCAGTAACTTATATCCTTAATGCATAGAGAATTGATTCTTGTAAATGATGTAGAGATCCAATTTCACTTTATTCATATAGATAACCAGCACCATTTATTAACTAATCTATACTTTGCTTATTTAATGGCAATGCCTTACTTGATATAGACCATTTTCATATACGCTTAAGACTATTTTTAGTTTCAGTATTTTATTCCTCCTTTTTTTATTTAAAAAAAAATTTTAATGTTTTTATTTATTTTTGAGACAGAGAGAGACACAGCATAAGCAGGGGAGGAGCAGAGAGAGAGGGAGACACACAATCAGAAGCAGGTTCCAGGCTCTGAGCTGTCAGCACAGAGCCCGACGCGGGGCCCGAACTCACGGACTGTGAGACCTGAGCCAAAGTCAGACGCCCAACTGACTGAGCCACCCAGGCGCCCCTTAATTCCTCCTTTTTTATTTATCCTAATGTACTATCTTTATTACCATAATTTTGTAATAAATGTCCACCTTTACATAAGAAAGTTCCTTCATCTTTCTCTGGCATAGCTTGGCTATTTTGGGCTCTTTGTTTTTCCCATAGAACTTGTAGAATCATCTATTCACATTCATTTAAAAATTTCATATTTTTAATGGAGTTTCATCAAATCTATAGATCTGTTTTTATATGTTTAAAAGACTTACTGTCCCAGTACACAGAACCCTGAAATACCTTATTAAATCCAAAATTTCTCTGAAGATTATTTTGGTCTTTCAATTCATACAATAATATTTGCTAATATGAGTTTTTCGCTTATAGTCTTCATAATGCTTATATATTTTTCCTATCTCCCTACATTATTTAGGACTTCAAGTACAGTATGTTGATAGTAGGCATCCTTATTCTGACCTTAAAGATAATATTCTAGATTTCCCAATGAAGTTGACATGTGCTATTTGTTTTAGATTGTTTATCACATTTATTACATTAGACAGACAAGAAGGAAGGCATCTGCCATTCCTCATGCCTACCAACTTTGCTAGATGTCTATACATGCATTATCTCATTTTATCCTGCAAGACTGGCATAACTGACCATTTTCAGAATCTGAGACTTGGAAAGATGCATAACTGCCCTTAGCAAGTAACCAAGCCAGGATCTAATTTCATATTTTGACCTACTCCCCCCCCTCTTTCAGTATATCAGAAATATTTAGTTGTGCTAACTCCCAGTATCAAGCTACTTGCCATAGTGAACTGACCAGGGATGTAGACACCCGGACTGTAAACTTTCAGAGATAGGAATCCTGTCAGCTTTGGCCACTCCATTATCCCCAAGGACTAGGACTGGGCTTAACACTTGGGAGGTGCTCAGCCAATATTTTGAGTGTATGAATGGGAGGGGACCTCTAGCATGGCTTGCATTGTCCTTGCTATGGTTCTGCCTCAGAATGTGATGGGTTTGACTTGACCACTAGTTGTCACTAATAACTTACTAGTAGGCAGTGACTATTCTTCAAGGGCTCACACTCCCTTGTGAAAATCCCTAGGTGCTTACTTGTTAGGTGCTTACTTAGTGCCATGCCTTTCCGACCTGTAGCCACTTGTGGCACTGTCTGCATCCGAAGAGTCGGGTCATCAGGCTTTGATGAGCTGAAACCTTGATTTGAGCTGTGATGCAAGGATGTGAGCTATTTCACTGTCAGATGAATTAGCTCTGAGGTAAAAACCTATTGCCAAGGGTAAGCCCCTTTTTGATATGAACCCTCCAGTAGACAGGGTAGAGATGCTATATTACCAACATAACAGATTAGATTTGCCAGTACCACTTATAATTCTGTGTTTATAGTTTATCAGAAGCTGATTCCAGACCATATTGTGTCATTTTTCTTGGCGCAATACCATCACTGCCTAGGAAGTCAAGGAAGCTTTGGCTTACACTCTTCCTTTGGGCAAACTCACTCAACCAGTGAAAGAAGACTGATTTTTCCAAATACCCACTTTTTGGGTTGATCTGTCTGACGTCTTGCGGGATCCACATTGTTACTTGTAAAAATGGTAGAGACAGA